>NW_028317966.1:2342500-2658500 GCF_062004578.1 Staurois parvus | reverse complement strand
CCTCCTAGAGCAAAATTAAAAAACTCTTCCTACTAGCTTTAATCAGTGCTCTGCTGGACACTGATAGAAGTCACAAGACTGCTCTAACCAAATTATGAGAAAAAGTATTGAGCAGTTTATATTTACTAAAATAAGTGCACTTCCATGTGTGGGAGACCAGATGTAGTGAATGCAGGCTCCTGGGTTTAGTAACATTTTAAGCTTTGACCTAAATACCTGGAACCTGACTAGTTTCTATTCAGAGCTGCACCAGATGTTACATTCTCCAGTTTTAGTGAATCAACTCCCAGGTAACTCCTGTGTTATACTGTAGATATAGCTGTTCCCTGTGGATTACAGGCTTTTCCTGTCATCTGCCTAATAACTTTAGTTAGAGTCATTATTAGAAGCTTTCCTTTTTCTTATGTCCTTTTATAGTTTGCATCTTTTTCTGTTCCTTTTCTACATTTTTGAACTAAAGGAAACAATGTTCAATCCATTATAAGCAAAATCACAAAAAAATGGCAGGATCTCTCAGGATTGATGTTCTACTTTGTGGAAGGCTTTTGGCCTTAGGTATATAGATGAAGAAATGATTTGATTATTCTAATTATAACCAATAAACGTTGATGTATTTGTGTATCAATAGCAGTAAAGGACCAATATGAATGATCTAAAATCCTCTTTTTAGCCCCTGTGTCCAGATTATGGACATGGAACTACTGGCATATTGTTGACAAGCAGCATAAAAGCCTAAAAACAAATCCTTACCCAGCTTTATAGTGGCCTTACTGTGAAGCAATGTATCCTCAAAAATCATCACAAAGATTGTGAAGTTGTGTTTCAGTCAGTTCCTAACAGCTTAGAATGATCTGCTGTTAGTTTGGAGGCTGCCAAGATCTGTTCTCTGAAATGTCTATGCCTCTGATGTGAAATTTAAAAATTATCTTCTCCATAATGCCTATACAAACATGAATTTTTGAATATAGTTTGTATGCATGGTCTCAGAAAAGGTGCACTTTAAGGTCTTCTAAACACAGGGAAATTACAGTTTGAGGTTGCTGGCATTCTTGTGCTGCCCATTGTCTTTTAACCAATGGTAAGACTTGCTGATCATAGCACCATGGCTAATATCAGTTCAACATAAACCTGCTATTACAGACAAATGGCTCTGCTACTGTATAGCTCATTATTTATTTATATATTCTAGTTGTGGCTTCACCACTTATTGAGTTACTGAATCTCAAAGTTCAAGCAGCTAGTAAAGTCAGAAATGATAACTTGCTTGCCTGTTCTGGGTCAGTGGCTAACCGGTGAAGCCATATCATTAGCATGATAGGGACATTTATATCACATCAAATAAGAATGTCCATCTTTTTTGTCATGACAGTTTTCCGTAAACTGTCAATTAGTACTACAGCTCTCAAAAGCTGCTGTTTGCTAAACTGATAGGGAATTAAGTAATCACTTGCTGATTCAATATTAAATCTTGACACTGTCATATATGAGTCTTCTAACTTGAGTTTTTGATTTTTATTCATATTAAGTAAGACCTTTTCTGTCCAATTGCTGTGCAACACAATATGACAGATCAAAGTGAACAGCTGAGGTAATGCAGAACACTTCATGACAAATGTTGTATATATTTTTCTTCTTATTATTATTATTAAAAGCTATCAACTCGAGTCCAAGTACTTGATGAATAAGAGCTCTAAACTCTGCTTTGTGCTAGTTTTGTGAGATCTTCCATTGTCATCCCCACAGCTGTAGTCAATGTGTCCAACCATCTAGTAGTCAGTCTTCCTCTTTACCTGGTTCCTTCGATCTTTCCAAACATTATTTCCTTCTCCAGTGATCTCTCCCTTCTGATAGTGTTACCAAAATAGGACAGTCGCAACTTAATCTTTTGGGCTTCTAGTGTCGTAACCAGTTTGCTCCCTTCCAAAATTGATCTGCTAGTTCTATGGGCTGTCCACGACACACACAAAATCCTTCTCCAGCACCAAAGCTCAAATGAGTCGATTTTCTTTCTATCCTGATTCAGTAGTGTCCGGCTCTCACAACCGTAATTGACAACTGAGAAAATGAGAGCATAGACAAATATATTCTTACACAAAATTAAATGAATTACTAATATAAGTGAACATCAGCTAAAATATAGCATAAGAGCAAGCTTACCAGGAAGTTAACCCATCCTGCCTTGAAGTTGCAAGTGTTCAAGGATCAGACTCCGGACAATTGCAGACCTTACAGGGAATTTTTCATTGTAATTTATTGTACATTTATACATTTTCATCCTTTTGTCATGTTAACAGTACTACTAAACCAGTTAATATCAGTGACATTAAAATATGTCATTATTACTAGTGTCCTAATCTATGCAGTCTTATTTATTTATTTTTATTTATTTTAAGTAACTGTACCTCTACCTTCTCATCAAGACATGGGGTCTACAGTAACCTCTGTTAACCGCTTTCCCACCGCCCTATAGTAGAAATACTGCTACAGTGTGGCAGGGGTGCGCAAAATCACGTATATTAGCGTGATTTTGCAAATCAGGGTGGAGAACGCATTCCCTACCCGTGCCACCATTGGTGGCCTCAGCTGTCAATCACTGGGTCCCAGCCGATAATTCCCCGCCGGCACATGGCGATCACCGAGTGTCACAGACGGGGGAGAGACCTGTATGTAAACAATACAGATCTCTCCCCTGTCAGCTCCTGCACACTGCTTTGTATGGCTCTGCATAGTAAAGCCATACAATTCAGTGTGCTTACAGTGTAAAGCATACACACCGCACACAGTTAACCCTTTGATCACCCCAAATATTAACCCACTCCTGCCCAGTGTCATTAGTACAGTATCAGTGCTTTTTATTAGCACTGATCACTGTATTGGTGTCACTGGGGATGTCAGTGACAATTATTCAGTTTCCCCCCCAGTGTCAGAATGCCCGGCGCAGTCCTTCTGATCGCCGCCATTACTAGTATAAAAAAAAATTCCAGTATATATACCTCCATTTGTAGATGCTATAACTTTCACGTAAACCAATTAATTTACAAATATTGGATTTCTGTAGCAGAAAATATTTTGGCATACAGTTGTGGCCAAAATTATTCAACCCCCAATGCTGTAAAGGGGTTTAGGGACTATAGTGTACATTTGGAATTGTATTCAGAATCAAATCCTACAAGGACGTTGTAACTACCCAAATGCAACTAAAATGACATCAATTGTTTATGTAATACAGTAGTAAATGGTTCTTATGTGGTTTCTTCATTGCCACAATTATTCAACCCCTTAAAGACTACCACTCTGAAGAACAGAGGTTCATACAGGTGCTTTCCATCAGGTATTGAAAACACCTGTGGATGTCACCGAGCAGCAATCAAGCATAATAAGCACCAATTAGGCAGCTTTAAAATGACTGTGATACTCAGCTCCTTCTAGACATTTACTGGTGTGGTTACAAACATGGTGAAGGCAAGAGAATGGTCCAGGAAGACAAGAGAAGAGGTGATTTCTCTTCACAGGAAGGGCAATGGCTATAAGAAGATTGCAAAGATGTTAAACATACCAAGAGACACCTTAGGAAGCATCATTCGCAAATTCAAGGCAAAGGGCACTGTTGAAACGCTACCTGGTCGTGGCAGAAAGAAGATGCTGACTTCGACTGCTGTGCGCTACCTGAAGCGTAGAGTGGAGAGAAGTCCCCGTGTGACTGCTGAGGAACTGAGAAAAGATTTGTCAGATGTGGGTACAGAAGTTTCAGCCCAGACAATAAGACGCACACTGCGTAATGAAGGCCTCCGTGCCAGAACTCCCAGGCGTACCCCCTTGCTGTCTCCAAAGAATAAGAAGAGTCGACTGCAGTATGCCAAAAGCCATGTGGACAAACCACAAAAGTTGTGGGATAGTGTTCTGTGGACTGATGAAACAAAATTAGAACTGTTTGGGCCCATGGATCAACGCTATGTTTGGAGGAGGAAGAACAAGGCCTATGATGAAAAGAACACCTTGCCTACTGTGAAGCATGGTGGAGGGTCAATCATGCTTTGGGGCTGTTTTGCTTCTGCAGGTACAGGGAAGCTTCAGCGTGTGCAAGGTACCATGAATTCTCTTCAGTACCAGGAGATATTGGATGGAAACGTGATGCAGTCCGTCACACACCTGAGGCTTGGGAGACGTTGGACCTTTCAACAGGACAATGATCCCAAGCATACCTCCAAGTCCACTAGAGCATGGTTGCAGAGGAAAGGCTGGAACATTTTGGAGTGGCCATCGCAGTCACCAGACTTAAATCCGATTGAGAACCTCTGGTGGGACTTAAAGAAAGCAGTTGCAGTGCGCAAGCCTAAGAATGTGACTGAACTGGAGGCCTTTGCCCATGAAGAATGGGCGAAGATACCCGTAGATCGCTGCAAGACACTTGTGTCAAGCTATGCTTCACGTTTAAAAGCTGTTATAACTGTAAAAGGATGCTGTACTAAGTACTAAGATTGAATGTCACTTGGGGGTTGAATAAAACTGATAATGCTGTGAGCACAGAAAAGACATTTGTGGTTATTTCATTATAACTGTTATGTTATATTTGTCTGACCTACAAGTGCCTCTTTAATGTAAATGTAAGCAAGATGACTGAATGATCAAAAGCAATGTCAAACTGGCCAAAACACTCAATTTCAGTGGGGGTTGAATAATTTTGGCCACAACTGTAAATTTGACAAAATTTGATTTTTTTTATTTTTTTTTTGCTGGACATATTTAATAGCAAAAAGCCCAAAATATAGTTTTTTTCTCAAAATTGCCAGTCTTTTTTTTTGTATAGCGCAACAAATAAAAAACACAGAGGCGGTAACAGAAGTAACACAGTGCCGTATGGCAAAAAAATGGCCTGGTCAGGAAGGGGGGTAAATCCTCTGGAGGGCAAGTGGTTAATGTATTTATTAGTCTGTGCACAATAACTATTGTCTTTTTGCCCAAGCACCGTACCAGTCTCAACTGACAAATTAATAATTTCTACTCATTTACTCACAGATCATTTTTAAATTGTATCTATGGTCAACATTTAAAAGCATATTTTAATTTTCACATATATTTCAGTTATTTCTTGCCAATTCCTATATACCTGAACATTATTGAAATGTGAAAATTAACTTTTGAAGAATCATACACTTCCTTAAATTCTGTGATACATATTCACTATGCACTGTAACTACATCATGCCACACATTTCATATAGCCTACCCTCTAAATTACACAGGTTCTGAGGAGTTCTAGGAGGCAGTGTCAGTACAGAAATCACTGCTTGCAGGTAGCAATGTACCATTGGAAATATAGTCCTTAGCAGGGGCGGACTGACAACTCATGGGGCCCCCGGGCAATAGGGGATCATGGGGTACCTGTGTCCTTGCCCAAACTAAAAAAAAGCCTATGAAAAAGGTACCAGGGGCATCTTATGGGGCCCCCTACTGACCCCGGGCCCTCAGGCAGTGCCCGAGTTTCCAAATGGTCAGTCCGCCCCTGGTCCTTAGAAATTGAAAGCAAACTCAAGGAATGAGCAGAGGAGAAGCTGCAAAGCAAGCGAGGAATCCAGCAATTTGTGGAAAGAGATGTCCAGCAGACCAGCAGCACTCACAACATAAAATACATTTTTTTATGTGTAGCGTATATTGTAACTATTTTCCTTCATAGCAGTCAATCTCAATTTACAGTTGATTGATTAAAAAAGGAAATGTAAAACTTGATTGTTTCCTATTAACCACTTCCCGTCCGGCCCATGTATATAAACGGCCAGACGGGAGCAGTGCAGAGGTTCGGGAGCAGTGCAGAGGTCATTTTGATAGTGGGAAAACACTGCCTGGTGTTCCTGGAAGCTGCTTAAGGTTGGAGTCATGGGAATAATGCGGTTTTTATGTTGTTGAAATGTATGAGTAACCATTAAAGTGTTTTTCATGTAATACCAAACGGAGTTACACTATATGGGTCTGTTCTTTTTCCTATGAATACTATGGAGCATGAGTACTATGGAGTATATATACAGAGGATCTGAAGGCATCCATGTGGACATTACAGTTATATACCCTCTTCTGGAGTAAAAGTTTGCTTATATTATTTATATGGTAAGGGTATTAAATTCAGACACTTTAGAAGTGTACACTGAATGTCACGGGAAAGTGTATTTGTATATAATCTTTGGTTCACAGTGTGTTCCACTACCACTGCTGCACAAGTATTCACTATCACATATGTGGTCACGTTTTATTTTGAGTGATTAGTGCACATATGTTACACCAGTTTGAGTTATTATTTATATCAGTCAAGGATAATGCACTATTGAGTTTTTTTCTTGTTTTGAGGTGTACGTCTTCTTTGGAGCCATTCGGAGGGCTCTGCGGAGGGATTTATGAATTTTTCCTTTTGGATGAAAATTTTTGAGTGACTTTATTATTTATGGACACTTTAATTTTTAAAGATTTGAACTTTATGGACTTTTACTTATCATTTGAACAATTTTTGGAGGATTTATGTGTATAGCACTTAGAAGAGTTTATTCACTTATTTTTACTTTCAAGGGTGAAAGGAAGACCTTTATATAGGCTTACGGGTTTAGAATATTAGTTTTGGATACCGTATTGAATTATTTATTAATTTTTGGTTATAAACTAATTTGGGTCATTTTTTTTAAACTAAAAAGATAACTGAATAAATTTTGGCCAATATTTATGAAGAAAGATTTTTTATTTGCAAAATTGTATAAGAAAAACAGTTTTTTTTTTCAAACTTTTTGGACATTTAATTTATATAACAAAAAAATTAAAAATCCCAGTGGTGGATAAATACCACCAAAATAAAGTTTTATCTGTCTCAAAAAAATGCTAAAAAAATTCATATGGGTACAGTGTTGCATGACCGCTCACTTGTCATTCAAAGTGTGATAGCACTGAAAGCTGAAAATTGGCCTGGACAGGAAGGGGGTAAAAGTGTCCAGACTTGAAGTGGTTAAAAGCAACTCCACATTTATGAAAGATGTTTACCATTTTTCTATCTATATTTTCACACTCAAGGAGTGTTTAGCCACCAGTAATAGTAGCCCAATCTTGGAAAAAAACAAACCACATTTTTTATCACACAATTATTTCCATGTTTGTCAAGCACCTAGTTTTTGAGCAATCATGCAAATCAAAAGTTTGCTTGCACTCTAACCTAAGTTGCCGCATGTTTTTTCTGGTCAGTGGCCAAGTAAGTACAGAAGGCAGAGAGCCATTCAATTAAGATGTTTAGGTCATCAGTCACAGGCTTTAATTTTTCCTTAGTACAGGTTTCTATTATGTAAAATATTAAAACCTAATTGCCTTTTAAAATATCACACTTTCTGTTTCTTTGTGTATGTTTTTGTTTTTAACTCCATAGAAAAAGTTCTTTGCTGCATTAAAACTTAAAAGGACATTGGTACGGGCGTGTGCAAGCTATTACCTTTATGTATATAATTAGTGTTTGCAAAATAAACAGGTCATTCATTCTGTTAGAGCCTGGAACAACAAAGTGTTTTATATATGCTAATTTTATAATAATGCTTTCTCTCATAGGAACTACTTGCACGGTAGTTTAGCTATAATTTTCCTTTAATGTCAGTTGCCCAGCAAATTCTTTATGAAGTAATAGGAACTGCATATAGAGAATAAGCCTGTTTAATTCAGTGTGTTTTTTTCCCTCTTTGTTTGGAACAGCTTCCCTGGTTTGATAAAGCAGCCTATACCTTCATATAATTCATGCCACTGCTGATGGATTCATGTTCATGCATTATTTATGCAAATGTACAGCAAAGAAAGCCAGGGCCTGTAAATTCACATTCTTTTGTACTTAATCCTTCAGCCATCTGTTGCTTTGTACTCATTATTTATCACACAGATATGAAAAAAAATAATTCTCTGATAAATTCATGATTTCTTTCCAAAGATGGGCAATCAGCATTGAAATAACTTCTCGTGGAGCTTTATGTGTTGTAAGAAGTGGATGTTAATGGTGGTGTATGTTTTTCGAGGTTCCAATAGTAACTGAAAATAGTTGAGGAGGATACCTACCTTGCAGGTTGCAGCCTTCTTAGTCTTACACCTTAACACTGGTTTACAATCCATGCAGGGAGTCAATGAATCCCACTAATGTGCTTTAAAGAAAGCCCATTTATGGAGGGATAGTTTAAAGAAGAACTCCAAACACAAATACCAGTCTGATGGCCAGCATAATTTAACCCGCTTCTCTGAGCTCAGCTCATTCTGGACATGATCCAGCCTGTAAGTGTATAGTCAAAGGAAAACCAATGCAGACATAAGCTCATCTCCTTCTCTAGCTGAGAAACCCACCATTGTGTGGCAGCATTCAAGCAGAGCGTGCTTATTATTTCACTAGCTAAGCTCAAGTAGAGAATGAAACCATGCACTATGCACATGCAGATATTGAACAGCCTGAAGTGTCTGATATTAAGCACAGCTGGAGTAGAGGGAGCATACTGCACGCACAGTTTGATCTGCCTGGTATAACTGCTAAGGGTCAACAACTGCATCTGTAATGGGAGGACACGCACCATTTACAACAGGAGGAGCACTAGTATATACTATTCCAAGGATACAGAATTGCATAGAGAATTTATGGGAAAACCATCCTGAAGGTAAATTTATACCTTAAGGCTTTGTTGAGTATATTCTCTTTCAGCACACCAGAACATTTTTAGCCCTGAGTTCGGTGAACAACAAAACAAACACTTTTCTATCATAAATTCTACTTTTCTTCTGGAAGTAGTAATTATATGTGCATTTTGTAGTAAAGGGTTTTCCATTTTTAATATTCAAAGCAAACTACCTCATCCATCTATGTCTCCATTTTTTTTTTGCTGAGAAATCACTTTTTAAAAACAAGCCCCCTAGCATTTCTGGCCGTGGCTATCTTGAGTAAGGGCAAATGATTCATGTAGCATTGACTTATTTCAATCTATTTGCCCTTATTTAAGTCATACAAGCAGGAGGGCATGCTTAGCTAAGAAAACACCTCCTTTCCTCCAGAAGACTCCTGGGATGTATGATGATGACAGGGGCGGACTGACAACTCATGGGGTCCCCAGGCAATAGGGAATCATGGGGCCCCTGTGTCCTTGCCCAAACTCAAAAAAGCCTATGAAAAAGGTACCAGGGGCGTCTCATGGGGCCCCCTACTGACCCGAGCGCTCGGGCAGTGCCCAAGTTTCCAAATGGTCAGTCCGCCCCTGGACATCATTTACCTAGGCATTGAAATCAGAAAGTAACTGAAGAAATGTAAAAAAATAGTTTAGAGCAAGTAAATATGGTATACATTCCTAACTATTTACTAATGCTAGCAGCATAAGAATTAAAAATAGTCAATGTTGACTGAGAGAGTAAGATTCCAATTTAAGCACATCTTGGCTCTTTGTCCTGTAGATTCTATACACAGTGATTTTGGCTAATCCTGGCAGTATTTATAGCAGAAATATATTCCCCTGTAATATCTGTCATAAAAGAAAGTCTAACTTAAATACACAGAGTGTCACTGATGAGAGCCATATTCAGAGGTTGTTCTCAATTTTTTTTCACAGCGCAGAAGTTGGGCCATAAAATTAGGCAGAACATATCCTACTGTTTGGTTGGCTTTTTTATCTTCCCAGTTGCAGGAGGTTGATGACAAAGATCAAGATAATGACAAATACGATCAGGTCAACTCTGAGCCCACATTCTGATGACTACTTCTCACCTTATAAAAACACTTCTTCATAGCCTAGCTCAGGTGGTTAGTGGTTAAAAAGCATTGAATTTGTTATTTTCTGAAAGTTTTATCAATGAAACAATTCATTCTGGAGTCCTGTACAGTTCCTTGCCTAGGAACCACAAAACCAAACCATTGTGGAGACAGAGGCACACCTTCCTGTAAAGGCAATCTCAAGGCACTGCACAGAGAATTAGTACAAATTCTTAAAAAAAAGAAAATATGAAAAACACACAGAAAATATTAAAACTTTGACAGATACAGTATACACACCTAAAACAAAGAAAATCTGCAGAAAAAAATGTGTAAACAGTTTTAGGTTTGGCATTATAGACTTGTACTGCCTGTCAGCAAAGAGCACTTTCAAAGTGATGCATAGTTGCCACTGAATTAGATGAAAGTGTGGGTTTCATTTGTCGAGGGCAGTGCCTTAAAACTGAATTCCAGGCAGATATCCAAAAATCTAGTTAAGCATTCATTACAAATCATTGAGTGTATTTTTTACTAGAGGCTGCAGAATATTGCATCTTATTAGTCTTTGATAAAAGCAGTGAGTTTGGAGATTAGCTGATGCCTTTTATGGTCTAATTCAAAATATAAACACAGGCTTCTAGAGCAAATTATTTTTACAAAAAAAAATTATTAAAAAACTAAATATCTAATATATTTATATACACACACTCACTGGCTACTTTATTAGGTACACCTTGCTAGTACCGGGTTGGACCCCCTTCTGCCTTAAGAACTGCCTTAATTCTTCATAGCATAGCTTCAACAAGGTGTTGGAAACATTCCAAGATTTTGGTCCATATTAACACGATAGCATCACGCAGTTGTTGCAGATTTGTTGGCTAAACATTCATGAACCGTTGATACAAGGCAGGATGGATTTATGCTTTCATGTTTATTCACCAAATTCTGATCCTACCCTCTGAATGTTGCAGCTGAAATCGAGACTCATCACACCAAGCAACGTTTTTCCAATCTTCTATTGTTCAATTTTGGTGAGCCTGTGCAAATTGTAACCTCTGTTTCCTGTTCAAGAAAGGCTAGAGGGCTATCCACTCCTCCTCCCATATAATGGATAATAATAAGTAATAATGGGAATCCTCCATTCCACTGGATGCCAGTACCTCACCCAAATGAAAGAATGCCTCATATAGTGTAGTAAGTGAGTGAAAAACCAATATTTATTAAAATCACACTTACATTGTATATTAAAATGCCAAGTGCTTTAAAACAACCATGGATCCTCTCACTTCCTCAAAACTGCCTCAGCCCACGCCCATGGGCTATTATTATCCATTATATGGAAGATGGGGTGGATAGCCCTCTAGTGGCTAAATAAGATATTTCACGGTCCGGATTTATGGAGATGTATTATTAAATAAATGCATTACATGCGTTGGAACTGACTGGTATCTGCTGAGACAGAGGATTTTTCTCTGAAAAAACACTCTTGTGAGCAAGCCTGTGGACAGGGCTACACTGGCAAGTGATCTTTGGGGTCTGGTGCTTTTTAGACCTGTGGATACTGTGTCAGTCACATAGCACTCCCAGGTTTTAGAGCAGTGGTACAACCTCTGGTGTATCCAGGCTCTCATGTCTCCTTAACATAGATATCTTAGTAAGTAGTTTAAGTTCAACAGACCCTAATAATTAATAGTCACTCCGACGGGAATACCTTAGACCTTGTCTTCTCTCACCACTGTACCCTCTATAACCTCTCAAACACCCTATTTCCCCTCTCTGATCACAATCTCATCACCTTCACAGTCTCCTCGTCCTCTAACACCTATCCCACTAAATAGCAGACAATTACCAGCAGAAATCTCCGAAACCTAAACCCGGCTCCCTTCCACTCTGCAACTGACCAGCTCTACGAAAGCATCAACCCCCTGTCCTGCCCTGACCTGGCCACTGCTGTCTACAACAACTCTCTCTCATCCGCTCTAGACTCGCTTGCTCCCCTAACAACACGAAGCATCAGGCCCCGACCTCTACAACCTTGGCAGACTGACCACACCCGAAATCTCAAATGACACAGTCGCGCGCTGGAGCGATTATGGTGTAAAACCAAATCCCACCAAGCGTTCACCCGTTCTAAATCTGCTTTCCTAACATACACTTCCTCCCTCCCGCTGCCAAACAAGCTTACTTTGTCACCCTCATCAATACCTTCTCTTTGAGTCCTCGTCAGCTCTTCTCTACCTTTAACTCTCTACTTTCTCCACCCCCACTTCTCCACCCCCACCGCCACCCAGCGCCTCACTCACTGCCCACGAGATTGCACACCACTTCCAAAACAAGATTGACACAATTCGTAGGGACATCGCCACTACACAGACACCCACTCCACTTAGCATTCCTCACACCATACCTCCCTCAACACTGTCCTCCTTTGACCTCGCTACCACCGAAGAGGCCCTTCAGGTCTTCTCAGAAGCCTGCCTCACCATCCGCCCCCTGGACCCTGTTCCCTCACAGCTCCTTCGGTCACCCTCCTCTTCCATCCTATGCTCTCTCACTCACATCTTCAATCTCTCCCTCTCTACAGGTGCATAGTCTAAAGTACACGCACATCACTCCCATGCTTAAAAAACCCTCCCTAGACCCCACCAACCTGAACAACCTTAGACCCATCTCCCTGCTGCCATTTACCTCTAAACTCCTAAAACGCTTAGTCTACAATCGTCTGAGCTCCCCACCTCATTGACAACAACCTTCTCGACCCCTGCAGTCTGGCTTTCGCCCCCTACACTCCACCGAAACTGCCCTACTAAAGCTCTCTAATGACCTGCTAACTGCAAAAAACCAATGGCCACTATTCAATACTCCTACTACTCGACCTCTCCGCGGCTTTTGACACGGTTGACCATCCCCTCCTCCCTGTAAAACTACACTCTTTTGGCCTCAGCGATTCCGCTCTCTCCTGGTTCTCCTCCTATCTATCGCAGCGCTCCTTCAGTGTTACCTATAACGCTGCCACCTCCTATTCACTCCCTCTCTCTGTAGGGGTCCCCCAAGGTTTTGTCCTTGGACCCCTTCTCTTCTCCATCTACACCTCCTCCCTTGGTCAGTTGATAAGCTCCCATGGCTTCAATTACCATCTCTATGCTGTTGATACACAAATCTATTTCTTTACCCCTCACTTCACCCCTTCAGTCTCCACTCGCATCGCTAGCCTACTAAGCAACATATCGGCATGGATGTCACTCCACTTCCTCAAACTCAACCTTTCCAAAACTGAGCTCCTAGTATTCCCCCCTGCCCGCGCCACCCACACTGACTTCACCATAAACATTGCTAACACCATCCTCAGTCCATCTCCTCACGCCAGGGTACTAGGTGTAATCCTAGACTCCCATCTGTCCTTCCAGCCCCAGATCCAATCGCTGACAAAATCAGGTAGACTTCACCTCTGCAACATCTCCAAGATACAACCGTTCCTAACCCCGGAAACCACTAAGAAACGTATTCACTCCCTTGCCATATCACGTCTCGACTACTGTAACTCCCTCCTCATTGGCCTACCTTATCGCAGGCTATCCCCCTCCAGTCTATCCTGAATGCTGCTGCCAGACTCATCCACCTCACTAACCGTTCTGTATCAGCCACCCCTCTCTGCCAATCCCTCCACTGGCTCCCAGTTACCCAACGGATAAAATTCAAAACTCTAACAATGACAAATAAAGCCATCCACAACACTGCCCCAATTTACATAACCAATCTTATCTCTAAATATCACCCAAACCGTACACCCCGCTCCTCGCAAGACCTCTTACTCTCTAGCTCCTTTATCTCCTCCTTCCATGTTCGTCTCCAAGACTTCTCCAGGGCATCACCCATCCTCTGGAACTCACTACCCCAATCTATCAGACTATCACCTACTCTACTTGCCTTTCAGTGATCACTGAAAACCTTTCTCTTCAGGGAAGTCTATCCCGCCCTCTGCTAATTCTGGAATCCTCTACTGTTACAACCACTCCATCCCCCACAGTGACTACCTACTGTACCACTATCCCCTCCCTCCTAGATTGTAAGTTCCAAGGAGCAGAACCCTCAAATCCCTCTTGTATTGAACTGTATTGTTACTGTATCGTCTCCCACTATAATGTAAAGCGCTGAGCAAACCATTGGCGCTATATAAATCCTGTATAATAATAATAATAATAGTCAATGAGTCAATTATAGCGTTTTAGCCACTTCAAGTCCGGACACTTTTACCCCCTTCCTGTCCAGGCCAATTTTCACCTTTCAGTGCTTTCACACTTTGAATGACAATTTATGAATTTTTAGCATTGTTTTGAGAAAGATACAGCTTTATTTTCTTGGTATTTATTCACCACTGGGATTTTTATTTTTTTTTTGCTATATAAATGAAAAAGTCCAAACATTTTGAAAAAAAGTGTTTTTCTTATACAATTTTGCAAATAAATAATGTTTCATCATAAATCTTGGCCAACATTTATTCAGTTATCTTTTTAGTCAAAACAAATAACCCAAATTAGTTTATAGCCAAAAACTATAAATTAAAAAAAAAAATTACATTTTTATTTCATTTATTTATATCATTTATGTGTTTGTTTGGTTTCTTTCACATACTGTCACCCTAGCAGTACAGTGTCACAATGGTGACACTGTATTACTTGTGGGGGGTGATGAAGAATTTTTTTTTTACACTGATTGCTTTTACACCCATAAAGGCTGTAAAAGCAATCATTTCTCCTTCTCTCTGGCTGCATTCTTGCAGCCATTGAGAAATACTGTGTGAGCTGTGATTGGTCACAACTTGTCACATGATACAAGGCTGTTGTGAATAGCCTTGTACCATGAAATCTCTGTGATCCTTCATATATTTCAGTAAGCAATGATGTAATAAGTGACATCTTGCTTACTACTCTGCATGTGTTCACTGTGATCAATCAGTGAACACATGATCGGGACCTCGCACAGAGGTCGTTTATAAATGGCCACCCGCCCCTGCACTGCCACCATCCGGCCATTTATATACAACAGCTGGACGGGAGGTGGTTAAGAACACTTGTCTGAACCATAGCCAATTCTGGAAGATATAGAAGGGCCTTTTATAGACTACTTAGCCTACCTCATTTGGCACTGACTATTATTCTTAGGCTCCATGCACACTGGGTTTAAAAAAAACACCAGTTCCCTTGGCAGAAAAAAATGGTCATATAGAACATTTTTGTACACTTGTTTAGGCACTTTTAGGAGTGTTGAGCACTTTTTCTGCAAGAAAACCCCAATCAGAAAGGGAAAGCAGAAGGGTTTTATTCTGTGTCTAAGTGTCCTAATGATCATGGACCCATAGGATATCATTGGGCTGCATCTACAGACAAAACAAAAAAATCCCATTCAAGCAGCGTTTTTTAAGCCAGTATGCATGGACCGTTACAAGTATGAGCACAGTGCCTCTCTGTCATGGGCTCTCTCAGAGAGATCTCATGCTACCCTTTATGTGTGCCAATGAAAGAATCAATCTAATTTTGGGGGTTGTTATGTTGAAAGCAAGTTATCATTAAATACATCAGTGCTGGCAGACACCAATCAGAACATTTATAATGAAATGATTAGAGATGAGCGAATCGAAGTATCCGAAGTGGAATTCGAGTCGAATATCGGAAACATTTCGATTCGTGCCGAATCCGAAAAACAGCCTAATTCGGACGCGCGAATCGAAATTTTTCCGAAAATGGCGGCTGACATGTGCGGCGACGGAGCGGGGATGTCGGGGAAGGCGCGCAGACAAGGCGCGCTGCCCCATAATGCATTCCTCAACGACATGTGATCGCATCAGCCAATCAGCAGCCAGCCAGCCAGCACTGTGTAATGGTCGAGGTATATATAGCGGCCATTTTGGAAATCTTCATTTGCCTGCAGTCATTGAACAGAGGCAGACCGCTCTGTACTAGGGACAGGGACAGAGTTAGGGCCACAGAAACGAGAATTGGGGACAGAGAGAAGTTACTTAGGGACAGAGAACCATTACTCAGGGACACAGACTTGTTAATGAGGGCCACAGAATCGTTATTTAGGGACAAAGAAACGCTAGTTAGGGCCACAGAATTCATACTCAGGGACAGACAGAATTTTCACTCAGTGCCAGAGAATTGTTACTTAGGGCCACAGAAACGTTATTAGGGCCACAGAATTTTTACTCAGGGACAGACAGAATTGTTACTGAGTGCCAGAGAATTGTTACTCAGGGACAGACAGAATTGTTACTGAGTGCCAGAGAATTCTTACTCAGGGCCACAGAATTCATACTCAGGGACAGACAGAATTGTTACTCAGGGACAGACAGAATTGTTACTGAGTGCCAGAGAATTGTTACTCAGGGACAGACAGAATTGTTACTGAGTGCCAGAGAATTGTTACTCAGGGACAGACAGAATTGTTACTGAGTGCCAGAGAATTGTTACTCAGGGACAGACAGAATTGTTACTGAGTGCCAGAGAATTGTTACTCGCACAGACACAAAATTGTTACTTGCACAGACACAGAATTGTTACTCGCACAGACAGAATTGTTACTCAGGGCCACAGAATTCATACTCAGGGACAGACAGAATTGTTACTGAGTGCCAGAGAATTGTTACTCAGGGACAGACAGAATTGTTACTGAGTGCCAGAGAATTGTTACTCAGGGACAGACAGAATTGTTACTGAGTGCCAGAGAATTGTTACTCAGGGACAGACAGAATTGTTACTGAGTGCCAGAGAATTGTTACTCGCACAGACACAAAATTGTTACTTGCACAGACACAGAATTGTTACTCGCACAGACACAGAATTGTTACTCAGGGCCACAGAATTCATACTCAGGGACAGACAGAATTGTTACTGAGTGCCAGAGAATTGTTACTCAGGGACAGACAGAATTGTTACTGAGTGCCAGAGAATTGTTACTCAGGGACAGACAGAATTGTTACTGAGTGCCAGAGAATTGTTACTCGCACAGACACAAAATTGTTACTTGCACAGACACAGAATTGTTACTCGCACAGACACAGAATTGTTACTCAGGGCCACAGAATTCATACTCAGGGACAGACAGAATTGTTACTGAGTGCCAGAGAATTGTTACTCAGGGACAGACAGAATTGTTACTGAGTGCCAGAGAATTGTTACTCAGGGACAGACAGAATTGTTACTGAGTGCCAGAGAATTGTTACTCAGGGACAGACAGAATTGTTACTGAGTGCCAGAGAATTGTTACTCGCACAGACACAAAATTGTTACTTGCACAGACACAGAATTGTTACTCGCACAGACACAGAATTGTTACTCAGGGCCACAGAATTCATACTCAGGGACAGACAGAATTGTTACTGAGTGCCAGAGAATTGTTACTCAGGGACAGACAGAATTGTTACTGAGTGCCAGAGAATTGTTACTCAGGGACAGACAGAATTGTTACTGAGTGCCAGAGAATTGTTACTCGCACAGACACAAAATTGTTACTTGCACAGACACAGAATTGTTACTCGCACAGACACAGAATTGTTACTGAGTGCCAGAGAATTGTTACTCAGGGACAGACAGAATTGTTACTGAGTGCCAGAGAATTGTTACTCAGGGACAGACAGAATTGTTACTGAGTGCCAGAGAATTGTTACTCGCACAGACACAAAATTGTTACTTGCACAGACACAGAATTGTTACTCGCACAGACACAGAATTGTTACTGAGTGCCAGAGAATTGTTACTCAGGGACAGACAGAATTGTTACTGAGTGCCAGAGAATTGTTACTCAGGGACAGACAGAATTGTTACTGAGTGCCAGAGAATTGTTACTCAGGGACAGACAGAATTGTTACTGAGTGCCAGAGAATTGTTACTCGCACAGACACAAAATTGTTACTTGCACAGACACAGAATTGTTACTCGCACAGACACAGAATTGTTACTCAGGGCCACAGAATTCATACTCAGGGACAGACAGAATTGTTACTGAGTGCCAGAGAATTGTTACTCAGGGACAGACAGAATTGTTACTGAGTGCCAGAGAATTGTTACTCGCACAGACACAAAATTGTTACTTGCACAGACACAGAATTGTTACTCGCACAGACACAGAATTGTTACTCAGGGCCACAGAATTCATACTCAGGGACAGACAGAATTGTTACTGAGTGCCAGAGAATTGTTACTCAGGGACAGACAGAATTGTTACTGAGTGCCAGAGAATTGTTACTCAGGGACAGACAGAATTGTTACTGAGTGCCAGAGAATTGTTACTCGCACAGACACAAAATTGTTACTTGCACAGACACAGAATTGTTACTCGCACAGACACAGAATTGTTACTCGCACAGACACAGAATTGTTACTCAGGGCCACAGAATTCATACTCAGGGACAGACAGAATTGTTACTGAGTGCCAGAGAATTGTTACTCAGGGACACCTAATCGTTGAATTAAATAGTATGTCAGACAACATGCAGAGGAGTGGCAGAGGAGGCAATGTTTTAGGAGCGAGCAGACGTGGCAGCAGAGGAAGGGGTCGAGGCAGCAGTATTCGCAGCCAGAGGCCAGTGCTCCCGGTGTCATCCAGCGGTCGTGTCTCCACCGACAACCCTGCCGTCATTGATTGGTTGGCTCGGTCGTCTTCCTCTTCCCAGGTCACCTCTGACACCTACAGCCAACGGTCGGTGGGTACGTCAGACACAACCGTTAGTTGGCATGGCCCGGGAGCAAGCCCACTGAAATCACGTGTCCTCTACCTGCCCCTGTCCTTTGCTGTTCCCTCACCAAGCGAAGTATCGCATGCTGTGGGCTCAGCCCCACTGTACAGTGAGGAAGAGCTAACAGAGGGCGGTCAGGAACGGGGGGAGACATCGGCCTTTTCAGCAGCCAAGCGAACAAGTACTGGCGAGGAGAGTGGCTCGGTAGCCGGTCTAGAGACAGGTCTGTCTCCTGACCCAGACGCAGCCGAGGGGGCTAGTAGTGAGGCGGAGACCCTACTTGATGATGAGGAGGTTGATCGCACTTGGCAGCCTCGTCGTCATCAGGCAATTTCTTCCGCATCATCAGGAGAAGAGGGTGGCAGCTTGGCAGCGAGCAAAACAGTCGGTGGGTTGCACAGGAGACAGCAGCAGGGTCGCATCAGTGTCAGTGGAGCCAAACGTCCACGGAGTAGAGCACCAGCTCCACTGCAGCCTACCACCACGGCCAGTAGTGGTGCCGGTGCGCACGGAGGAAGTAGCAGTCAGCCAGTGAAGAGTAGCGGGGGCAAAGTTTCCTACTCGGTGGTGTGGCAATTTTTCCTCAAGCCGCCCGAGGAAGTAAACGTAGCCGTATGTCGACTATGTGGCCAGAAATGCAAGCGTGGCCAGGGGGCCCATGTTGGGACTACAGCGTTGCGTCAGCATATGCAGCGTCACCATTCGGTGGCCTGGGAAAACCGTGATAAACATACGGCGGTTCTGCCTGCCCCAGCCCCCGCTCCATCACCCGCTCCGTTACTTGCTCCGTCACCCGACGTCGTCAATCGCCCTCTATCAGCCAGTCAAGGCTCCAACACCTCTGCTGAGGGGAGTTGTCGCTCATTGGCATCTTCCGCTCGTTCAGATGCTCCTTCTCCTGCTACTCCTCTTCTCGGATTCCGTCAACAGTCTTTCTTGGAATCCGTATCCAAGAGACAACAGTTTGCGAGCACGCACCCGACGGTGCAAAAGCTGAACGTCCTCCTGTCCAAGTTGCTGGTGCTGCAGTCCCTCCCTTTCCAACTGGTGGACTCAGCACCTTTCCGAGAAATGATGGCTTGTGCCGCGCCGCGGTGGAGAGTGCCAAGCCGTCATTTCTTTGCCCAAAAGGCAGTGCCAGCCCTGCATTCACATGTAGAAGAGATGGTGGGCCAGTCTTTGAGCATGTCGGTCTCTGCCAAAGTGCACGGCAGCGCCGACGTGTGGAGCTGTAACTACGGTCAGGGACAGTACATGTCATTTACGGCCCACTGGGTGAACGTGGTGCCGGCACAGCCGCACCAGCAACTTGGACAGGTCACGACGCTTTTGCCTCCACGTTTGCACGTCCTTGGTCCAGCAAGCATGTCCGCCTCTACCACCTCTTTTTCCGCCGTGTCCTCAGCCGCCACCCCCGTGCCAAGTCCCATTACCCGACCGGCATATCACATGTGCAGGGCGCAACGGTGTCACGCTGTGCTGCACCTGGTATGCCTTGGCGAACGTAGTCACACAGGGGAGGAACTGCTGAGTGTAATGAACAGAGAAATCGACAGATGGCTGTCTCCGCGCAAACTAAAAATCGGAACCATGTTGACTGACAACGGAAAGAACATGGTGTCTGCTCTGCGTCAAGGAAGGTTGTGCCATGCGCCATGCATGGCTCACGTGTTCAATCTGGTTGTCAAGCGGTTCCTAAAATCCACCATCCCACTGCAAGACATCCTTAAAATGTCACGTAAACTGTGCATGCATTTCAGCCATTCCTACACCGCAAAGAACACCCTCATTGAGCTGCAGCGGCAGAACGGAATTCCACAGCATCGCCTGATCTGCGACGTTGCAACAAGGTGGAATTCAACCCTACACATGTTAGACCGCCTTTACGAGCAGCGAAAGGCCATCACCGATTTCCTGATGTTACAAGCGGATAAAGGTACTCCCCTGTGTAACTTAGATGTCAGCCATTGGCAGCTCATGCGTGACACCTGCCGCTTGCTCAGGCCCTTTGAGGAGGCCACGCTATTCGTGAGTCGGCAGGACTATGGGATGAACGACGTCATTCCTCTGTTGCACGTCCTGGAACAAATGCTGTTAACAATGGCTGGTCAGGGTGCGGTAGACGTGGCGCACAGATCTCAACGCCACATGACCCCTGTGGGGGCAGGACAGGAAGAAGAGGAGGAGGTAGAGGAGGACATTTGTGCTCAGGAATTATTGAGTGAAATGGGTGGTTTTTCCACTCAGCGGACAGGAGTGGAGGAGCAGGAGCATCTGGTAGAGGAGGAGGAGGAGGAGACAGAGGACCCAGACGCACCGTGGCAGTATGCTGTGGAGATGGAGGCAGGGAGTCCCTCGCATTCCTTGGCACAAATGGCCCATAGCATGCTCGGTTGCTTGCGTAGCGACAGCCGAATAATAACCATCAGACAGAGGGATGACTTTTGGCTGTCCACCTTGTTGGACCCTCGCTACCGGTCCAAAATGGTGGCCTTTTTCACACCTGCTGAGAGGGAGGCCAAAATTACGTACTATAAAAACCACCTATGTAGTCAGTTGGTCTCTGCCTTTGTGCGCCAACGTCCATCCTCAGACACTGTGGGCCCTGTGCGCTCGCGTTCCGCTGGCATGGCAGCAGGGGAGGGGTGGGGTGGTAGGAGCAGTGGCAGCTCCACCAGCAGCGGCTGCCTCAGTCTGCAGTCGATGATGAGTAGCTTTCTTCACCAGCGCAGTGAGGAAACTACTAACCAGCCGCAGCAACAGCAGCAGCATCAGGTGGACCTGGAGCAGGAGCTCAAACAACAGGCTTGGGCCTACTTGGACAGCACCCTGCCAACCGAGGTAGACAATCCCCTTGACTACTGGGCAACGAAACTTGACCTTTGGCCCCAACTAGCTGAATTTGCCCTTGAAAGGCTGTCATGCCCGGCCAGTAGCGTGGCATCGGAGCGCGTGTTTAGTGCGGCAGGAGGTATTGTAACTCCGCGGAGGACACGACTGTCCACCCAAAGTGTGGAGAGACTCACGTTTGTGAAAATGAATCAGGCGTGGATTAGTCTGGATTTCAAACCACCAGTTCCTGACACAACTGACTAAATCCGCCATGAATCATGCCTCAAACATGTGCCACTTTCAGGTCTCCTCACACTGCTGGTGTGTTTAATTTTTTGACATAGGGTGCTGGCAGATTACGGGCCTCCTATAGCTGCTGCCAGGCCCCTAATCTGCCATAGGCCCCTATATACCGCCTCCTCATGCTGCTGCTAGGTCCAGAGTCTCTCATGGGTCCCTGTACGGCCTCCCATTGCTGCTGTCTCCATCGCCACACTCTGCTGCCATGTGCCACTTTCAGGTCTCTTCACACTGCTGGTGTGTTTAATTTTTTGACATAGGGTGCAGGCAGATTACGGGCCTCACATAGCTGCTGCCAGGCCCCTAATCTGCCATGGGCCCCTATATACCGCCTCCTCATGCTGCTGCCAAGTCTAGAGTCTGTCATGGGTCCCTGTACGGCCTCCCATTGCTGCTGTCTCCATCGCCACACTCTGCTGCCATGTGCCACTTTCAGGTCTCTTCACACTGCTGGTGTGTTTAATTTTTTGACATAGGGTGCAGGCAGATTACGGGCCTCACATAGCTGCTGCCAGGCCCCTAATCTGCCATGGGCCCCTATATACCGCCTCCTCATGCTGCTGCCAAGTCTAGAGTCTCTCATGGGTCCCTGTACGGCCTCCCATTGCTGCTGTCTCCATCGCCACACTCTGCTGCCATGTGCCACTTTCAGGTCTCTTCACACTGCTGGTGTGTTTAATTTTTTGACATAGGGTGCTGCAAGATAACGGGCCTCACATAGCTGCTGCCAGGCCCCTAATCTGCCATGGGCCCCTATATACCGCCTCCTCATGCTGCTGCCAAGTCCAGAGTCTCTCATGGGTCCCTGTACGGCCTCCCATTGCTGCTGTCTCCATCGCCACACTCTGCTGCCATGTGCCACTTTCAGGTCTCTTCACACTGCTGGTGTGTTAAATTTTTTGACATAGGGTGCAGGCAGATTACGGGCCTCACATAGCTGCTGCCAGGCCCCTAATCTGCCATGGGCCCCTATATACCGCCTCCTCATGCTGCTGCCAAGTCTAGAGTCTCTCATGGGTCCCTGTACGGCCTCCCATTGCTGCTGTCTCCATCGCCACACTCTGCTGCCATGTGCCACTTTCAGGTCTCTTCACACTGCTGGTGTGTTAAATTTTTTGACATAGGGTGCAGGCAGATTACGGGCCTCACATAGCTGCTGCCAGGCCCCTAATCTGCCATGGGCCCCTATATACCGCCTCCTCATGCTGCTGCCAAGTCCAGAGTCTCTCATGGGTCCCTGTACGGCCTCCCATTGCTGCTGTCTCCATCGCCACACTCTGCTGCCATGTGCCACTTTCAGGTCTCTTCACACTGCTGGTGTGTTTAATTTTTTGACATAGGGTGCAGGCAGATTACGGGCCTCACATAGCTGCTGCCAGGCCCCTAATCTGCCATGGGCCCCTATATACCGCCTCCTCATGCTGCTGCCAAGTCCAGAGTCTCTCATGGGTCCCTGTACGGCCTCCCATTGCTGCTGTCTCCATCGCCACACTCTGCTGCCATGTGCCACTTTCAGGTCTCTTCACACTGCTGGTGTGTTAAATTTTTTGACATAGGGTGCAGGCAGATTACGGGCCTCACATAGCTGCTGCCAGGCCCCTAATCTGCCATGGGCCCCTATATACCGCCTCCTCATGCTGCTGCCAAGTCTAGAGTCTCTCATGGGTCCCTGTGCGGCCTCCCATTGCTGCTGTCTCCATCGCCACACTCTGCTGCCATGTGCCACTTTCAGGTCTCTTCACACTGCTGGTGTGTTAAATTTTTTGACATAGGGTGCAGGCAGATTACGGGCCTCACATAGCTGCTGCCAGGCCCCTAATCTGCCATGGGCCCCTATATACCGCCTCCTCATGCTGCTGCCAAGTCCAGAGTCTCTCATGGGTCCCTGTACGGCCTCCCATTGCTGCTGTCTCCATCGCCACACTCTGCTGCCATGTGCCACTTTCAGGTCTCTTCACACTGCTGGTGTGTTAAATTTTTTGACATAGGGTGCAGGCAGATTACGGGCCTCACATAGCTGCTGCCAGGCCCCTAATCTGCCATGGGCCCCTATATACCGCCTCCTCATGCTGCTGCCAAGTCCAGAGTCTCTCATGGGTCCCTGTACGGCCTCCCATTGCTGCTGTCTCCATCGCCACACTCTGCTGCCATGTGCCACTTTCAGGTCTCTTCACACTGCTGGTGTGTTAAATTTTTTGACATAGGGTGCAGGCAGATTACGGGCCTCACATAGCTGCTGCCAGGCCCCTAATCTGCCATGGGCCCCTATATACCGCCTCCTCATGCTGCTGCCAAGTCCAGAGTCTCTCATGGGTCCCTGTACGGCCTCCCATTGCTGCTGTCTCCATCGCCACACTCTGCTGCCATGTGCCACTTTCAGGTCTCTTCACACTGCTGGTGTGTTTAATTTTTTGACATAGGGTGCAGGCAGATTACGGGCCTCACATAGCTGCTGCCAGGCCCCTAATCTGCCATGGGCCCCTATATACCGCCTCCTCATGCTGCTGCCAAGTCCAGAGTCTCTCATGGGTCCCTGTACGGCCTCCCATTGCTGCTGTCTCCATCGCCACACTCTGCTGCCATGTGCCACTTTCAGGTCTCTTCACACTGCTGGTGTGTTAAATTTTTTGACATAGGGTGCAGGCAGATTACGGGCCTCACATAGCTGCTGCCAGGCCCCTAATCTGCCATGGGCCCCTATATACCGCCTCCTCATGCTGCTGCCAAGTCCAGAGTCTCTCATGGGTCCCTGTACGGCCTCCCATTGCTGCTGTCTCCATCGCCACACTCTGCTGCCATGTGCCACTTTCAGGTCTCTTCACACTGCTGGTGTGTTAAATTTTTTGACATAGGGTGCTGGCAGATTACGGGCCTCCCATTGCTGCTGCCAGACATGTAATCTGCCATGGGCCCCCGTACCGACTCCTCATGCTGTGACGTTGCAACAAGGTGTAATTCAACCCTACATATGTTAGACCGCCTTTACGAACAGCTAAAGGCCATCACAGATTTCCTGATGTTAAAAGCGGATAAAGGTACTCCCTGTGTAACTTAGATGTCAGCCATTGTCAGCTCATGTGTGACACCTGCGCTTGCTCAGGCCCTTTGAGGAGGCCACGCTATTCGTGAGTCGGCAGGACTATGGGATGAATGAGGTCAAATCGGCCATGGGCCCCCGTACCGCCTGTTCACGCTGATGCTGGTCCCACAGTGTGACCTGGGTCCCTGTACGGCCTCCCATTGCTTCCACTCTGCCATGTACCTCTTTGAAATCTCCTCACACTCCTGCGGTTGTCCATTTTGTCATAGGTTGCTGGCAGATTAGCGGCCTTCCATAGGTGCCGCCAGGCCCCATATCGACCATGGGCCCCCGTACCTCCTGGTCACGCTGCTGCTGAGCCCACAGTGTGACCTGGGTCCCTGTACGGCCTCCCATTGCTTCCACTCTGCCATGTGCCACTTTGAAATCTCCTCACACTCCTGCGGTTGTCCATTTTGTCATAGGTTGCTGGCAGATTACAGGCCTTCCATAGGTGCCACCAAGCCCCATATCGGCCATGGGCCCCCGTACCGCCTGGTCACGCTGCTGCTGGGCCCACAGTGTGACCTGGGTCCCTGTACCGCCTCCCATTGCTCCCACTCTGCCATGTGCCACTTTCAGGTCTCCTCACGCTCCTGCTGGTTTCCATTTTGTCATAGGTTGCTGTATGGCCTCCCATTGCTGCTGCCTCCACCGCCACACTGTGGCTCCAAACACTGGTTTTGGCCCCGTGACTGGCCAAAGGAGTGAAGTGTGCAGTGATTCTAAGATCGACGGCACTCATCTGCATGTCATACTGACAGACAGTATTATTTCTCTTCCCCAGCAGACTCCAAGGGCATTTAAATTAAAGGTACAGTGTTCTGCACTAATATTAAGTCTCTCTGAAGCCTAGAAACACCCTTTTTTAAGTTAAATTCACAGCGAATTTATTCGACTCGAATCGAATATTGTCCACGAATTCGCCGAATCAGTCGAATCGAATTTTTCATTTCTTCGCTCATCTCTAGTCATATCATTGCTAACTGGTCATATTAGGCTGGATTTGCATTATATGACATGCAGATTTTGTACCCCAGATGAGTCTTTTAGGTATATACAGTACTTTGAGTGATAATAGCACAATACTGAGCATAGCCACACATGCTACAGTTTTCATACTGTATATGCTATTACAACAAGCAATATATCTAGTGATTGTTTGAGTCTATATATGAGACATCTGATAGTAACTTACATGGTCTGATGCAAATTTAATATATCTGCTTTGGACATTAAACTGTGCTATGGGGTCCCCCAGTCCTTGTACTGTGCCTGTTGGTGGCAGAGTGCTGGTGACATGGAGAACTGTGACATGGTTCCTGTGTGTTCAAATCCCTGAACACATACTCTATCACTAAATGTTTGTTATGGTTAACACATTTTGATATTTGACTATGCACAATTGATAGTCCTTAATCTAACAGATCTTTTTTTTTAAGTGTTGATTTTTGGATAAGATGGGAATTATCCTCTCTTTCATCTAGAAACATTTCCTGTCTGGACTTACCCTATGAGTTAGTCTTTACACTAACTCACCTCACACTTCAAATGAGTGTGCAAGACCCTTCTTTCTAGAAATATTCTAAGACTACTACAGTCTGCTTTTTTATGCTGGACAGGATTAATGGTCCAAAAGGAGTATACACCAGGGGCGGACTGACCATTTGGAAACTCGGGCACTGCCCGAGGACCCGGGGTCAGTAGGGGGCCCCATGAGATGCCCCTGGTACCTTTTTCATAGGCTTTTTTGAGTTTGGGAAAGGACACGGGCCCCATGATCCCCTATTGCCGGGGGCCCCATGAGTTGTTAGTCTGCCCCTGGTATACACTTTGCTGTGCAAGGCATAAACTCTTGGTTCTAGATTATTTCTGCACCTGCACTTTCATCCTAATGCCGTGAAGGCTTTGTTTCCTATAACAATTTATGTTCCTCCCTCTCAAGGAAATTTTGTTTTGTTAGATCTGTACTTCCCTGGAAGATCAACAGACATCACATTCTGATACTTAAATACAGAGTCCCACTGGTTTGTGACCTGTTTGTCCAGGTGTCCTCATTGGACCTATTTACTAAATGAAGATTTCCCTTTCATCTCTTCATCAGTGAGATTCTATATGTGTATATAAACATACTAGTTGTTTTGTGATCCTCACACCTCTCTGTTAACAATTGATGTAAGTTAAAAGGTGTAATTTTCATCCCTGCATTCTGAGATCCCTGTACATCTATTGCGTTACTATGTATCCTCAATTTGCAATTCCTTTTCTATAGGTGTGTGGATCTCTCCACCCATCTTTAAAAGGTACTTGATACTCCATCCTTCTCTGTTTCAAAATGAAGGCTTGTTTCCTTCTCTTTGTTTAGATTGTGTTTAAGAGGGCTGTTTTATTGTGGATCTCTTTTTCCCTGCATTTAAGGGTTAAAAGTATTCTGTTTTCATTCTCAGTTGTTCACTTGGTGATCTTGGTTGAGGCATACCTTTTTTTAATATTTATTTCCTGAGGTCAAATATTACATATCAAAGATCATGAACATTATCTTATAAACATTTTTGTTCTTCATTTTTGCTGTTGGTTTAAGTTTTCCCACCTGTAAGGCCATTGTTGGGTTGTCTTACTCTTTATTGTTGAGGTTCATTATCCTTTCAGATAAAACTCTACATACAATGTACAATGATACAATGAAGCGGATTACTCGGTGATAACCATTGGAACAATTCTTTATTGGTTACATAGCAGGATACAGTAATAACATGCTAAAACCCTGTGCTAGTGGTGCTACAATTTCTGCTTTGGATCACCACATTCAATCTTGGTGCCTTCCCTTATAATATCAATTATTTGATATATCAATATCAAAGCAAAAAAGGAAAGAAATTAAAAAGAAATTGTCCACAAGTGTGACATCAGTCCATAAGTAATCTCTCAGTCACCATATAATGATCTCATAAGTCCAAGTATGGTCAGCAAATAGTGTATTATAATATTCATAACCATAAAAACACCCATGAACAGTTTGAAAAACAAATCCATGCACCCAAGCAAAGGAAAGACACTCCAGCTCCTTACTGAATCCCAATGACCAATATGATTATAAATAATCAAGCACCGCTCGAGAGGTCAAAGCCTCCCACAGGGTGAAAGTACCCAGTAGGCAAGTTGTTAATAAGCTCTGGAGAAAATTCCCTTGCAGAGTGAAATTGCACTTGCAAAATGCAGAGTCTATTTACCTTTAATAAATCAACCCTATTATTTGCTATGCCACGGATCTGCAGCAAAAAGTACTCTGTACTACTGCTGTAAACCTGATACTATTACCCCAACAATGGCATAGACATGTATTCAGGATACACTTTATTCTTCATGCAGGGAAATGTTCCATTTTGTATTGAGCTTCTTAGGAACTATTATGATCTGTTTCAGACTGAGCAAATGTCAATATGCTGTAAGGGGAGGTCATCATTGTGTGTGTGTATGTGTGGGTAGGTGAGGGTAAAAGAGATGACGAGTGGAATGTGGGTCTTTTTTCAGCCTGTTAATAATGTAAAGGGCAAAAATGGCTGCTCCTTTTCATGTTGATGGCATTCTTGCATCATTTGTTGTTGGTCTATGTTCTTATCTTATAAAGTTCTTCATGAGGTGCCCCAAGTGATTATATGCTTAACACATGTATTGCCCTGGTACTTTGAATAAATTACTTTAAGGCTTGTAAAAGCAAGCACAATAAGTACAGTAAGGCATATATTTGTTTTTCTCTCTTTGATTAATTCGTATAGTTTAATCATTTAGCATCTTATTTTTTTTTCTTATCTTTTAATGTTTTTCTACTCTTTTTTTTCAGGCAAAGAAAGGAAACTATGCATTCTTATGGGATGTGACAGTTGTAGAGTACGCAGCTCTAACGGATGATGAATGCTCTGTGACTGTCATCGGAAACAGCATTAGTAGCAAAGGCTACGGAATAGCACTCCAGCATGGCAGCCCGTACAGAGATATTTTCTCCCAGAGGTAATGCCAGCCTGCTTCCATTTGTTCTCTAGTTAACCTCTTTTGTACTGTAATAAAGTAGCTGATGCTTCATTGTGACAGCAGTGTACATATTCTCCACATGTGTAAATGTGAAAGGTGACATCAAGACTGTGTAAGGCCAACTTCAATGTGCCTTCAATGTCTACACATTATTGCATTTAAATACCCACCAGAGCAGTGTAGGGTTGACATCGAGATAGAAGTAAAACTAAAATGCTGCAAGGCTTTAAGATTTGGAAACACATTATATATTTTATATCTTGTAGTCTGGTTTTCATTATTTTAATTTTAAATTTCAGGTAGTCCAGCCCTGTGTACAAATGCACTGAGGGCATAAGTCAGTGTCCAAGAAGACCTAAACTGTGGAAGCTGTGGCCAAAAAAGCAGACACAGAGTAAAGTCACCAGTGTTGTCCATTGTCTGCTTGCAGCTGATCTTTTCCCTGTTGCTGACTTAGCTTGCCTTGTTCAATCTTGTCAGATGAGCAGGCTTTGGTTTCCCCAAGCCAAAACTGCCCCTCTGATAAATGGTGATCTGATAAGCCATGGGAGAAGTAGTAGGAGTTACAAAGAAAGCACAGATCCACAGAATGGTTGAAGCAGAAGCAGGGAGATACTTTCACTGCAGCTCTTTAAGTACAGTTTCCTCTTCAGCAGACCCAGAATCTCTCTTCCTAAATCTCAGCAGTCTAGAAGTACCTTAGGTGACCTCACTCTGATATATAACAGATATATAACTATGAGATTCAAAGCACAGAAGGGCCTAGGCATAGAAAGTGTACTGCTATTTTTCAGAAGGAATTCAAGACAAAAGGTAAACTTTTCCAGGGCCTTCATGGACACAATTAATGTTTCTAAATGTGTCATATAAAATAGCATATATTTATTTTTCAAATTCAGGTGCATTTTAACTCTTTAGTTGAAGGTTATGACGTGCTTGGATAAATATATTTAGTATCACCAGAGAAAAAAGGAATTTTTTGCTAAAAATAGGAACTGTAAACCTTGGCCAGCATTGATTAGAATGGCCATAGACGGTTATTCCACATTGCTGTGAAAAAAGTTGAGATTTTCATTTCTACTTTGTGTGCACATTTGGACTGATATTTTCTGTATAATTACCAGAAATAGCTTGCTGTATTAATTAGAAGAATGCATTTTAGAGCTGGATCTGATATTTTTAAATAACACTTTGCAAAGAGCATTATAGTTATATGACCCAAAGCAAGTACAAGCCTTCAACATTTTCCTGTAATTAGAATAATCAAAACCAGTGTATGTTTATGGGTTACTGGACACCTTTCCAGCTTTGTTAATCAGATGTTTGTAAAATTCAATTTCCATGTTTAACCTATTTTGAATTATGTTTTTATTTAATAATATAACATTTTGGAAGTTCATACTTTTTTTTTTCTTCATGTGGTCTGGGAAATGTTTCTTGTGCATGTGAAAGCATTTGTTGGTTTGATAAGGTAATTTGTTTGTTAAATCTGAACTCCAGATAGATAAAAATGGCACATATTAATGCACCGCTGTGTTCATATAGTAAAGGTATTTTAGTGCAAGGATACAAGCAGTGCAAGTATAAGTCTCTTGAAATCTTTTGTAGAGCAAAACTCTGACTGGGAGAGGGAGAAGCAGCACAAGGGGCCAATCATCTGTACTGCAGTGCAAGGAGCATACTGACAGAAGAGAGATTAGAATGACAGAGATAAGAGCCCATCAGTTTGTTGTTTCTTTTTTCATTGTCATTTAACAGGTTGGAGGGGCAAAGACCAGTAGGTGTTGGCTAACTGTAGCAGAGAAAACTCAGATATCTGCCCTGCCTGACAGGGATGTGCTATGTTCGAGAGCTGTGTAATTCTCAGAACTGGATGGACAGAAATATACACTGATAAGAAGATACAGTTTGGCAAATGGTTAGATGGATGTTATTAAAAGGTTTATCAATTACCTCAATGGTAACACCATATCATGGTGACAGGGAGACAGTGGAGAGTTCATCTCAAGTTGCTTTAATTCCTTCTTTTTCAATAATTGGCAATCTTCTGGACAGAGTTAGCAGGTAGAGGTGGTGGAGGATGAAGTAGAGGGTTAAAGGTAAAAAAGGACTGATGAATACTGGATGAGAGGGCATTAATGTGAGTGATGAAATAGGTCTTTTGGCAGTGCAGAGGCAGAGGTCAGATTTGTTTTCTTAGTACTATGTCACATTACGGGAAGCATTCACACTACTCCTTTCACTACCCATTCACTTAAAGTGGTTGTAAAGGCTGAAGGTTTCTTACCTTCATGCATTCCAACTTTTAGTACCACTTCAATTTGCTCTGCCTCTTAGAAGGCTTTTAAAAGTTGGAGTACTAAATCCATGCATTAAATGACCTGCCAACTAGGAGCTATGTACGGCCCTAAATTGGGCATTTAAAAAAAAATCCTACAGTTAAGCACAAAATTAATTTCTTATCTGTGACCACAGTCATATAACAGACCAAGGAAAATTCTTCCTCCTCCTTGTCTGCAGTATGGAAGGGTCTAGAGATGAGCGAATTTCTCAAAAATTCGATTCGGCTGATTCGGCGAATTCCAGTGTGAAATTCGAATCGATGCGAATTTCTTCGCTACGAAGATGACTTATAAAAAGGGTTTCTAGGCTTCAGAGAGCCTTTAAATTAGTGCAGAACACTGTACCTTTAATTTAAATGCCCTTGGAGATGAGGAAAGAGAAGGAGAAGGAGAAGGAGAAGGATGAGAAGAAGGAGAAGGATGAGAAGAAGGAGAAGGAGAAGGATGAGAAGAAGGAGAAGGAGAAGGATGAGAAGAAGGAGAAGGAGAAGGATGAGAAGAAGGAGAAGGAGAAGGATGAGGAGAAGGAGAAGGATGAGGAGAAGGAGAAGGATGAGAAGAAGGAGAAGGATGAGAAGAAGGAGAAGGAGAAGGATGAGAAGAAGGAGAAGGATGAGAAGGAGAAGGATGAGAAGATGGAGAAGGAGAAGGATGAGAAGAAGGAGAAGGAGAAGGATGAGAAGAAGGAGAAGGAGAAGGATGAGAAGAAGGAGAAGGATGAGGAGAAGGAGAAGGATGAGAAGAAGGAGAAGGATGAGAAGAAGGAGAAGGATGAGAAGAAGGAGAAGGATGAGAAGAAGGAGAAGGATGAGAAGAAGGAGAATGAGAAGGATGAGAAGAAGGAGAAGGATGAGAAGAAGGAGAAGGATGAGAAGAAGGAGAAGGAGAAGGAGAAGGAGAAGCAGAAGGAGAAGGATGAGAAGAAGGAAAAGGAGAAGGATGAGAAGATGGAGAAGGAGAAGGATGAGAAGATGGAGAAGGAGAAGGATGAGAATAAGGAGAAGGATGAGAAGAAGGAGAAGGAGAAGGATGAGAAGAAGGAGAAGGAGAAGGATGAGAAGAAGGAGAAGGAGAAGGATGAGAAGAAGGAGAAGGAGAAGGATGAGAAGAAGGAGAAGGAGAAGGATGAGAAGAAGGAGAAGGAGAAGGATGAGAAGAAGGAGAAGGATGAGAAGAAGGAGAAGGAGAAGGATGAGAAGAAGGAGAAGGATGAGAAGAAGGAGAAGGATGAGAAGAAGGAGAAGGATGAGAAGAAGGATGAGAAGAAGGAGAAGGATGAGAAGAAGGACAGTTCTGTGACAGTTTCTGTATATTTCTGACAGTTCTGGGACATTCACTCCATACAGCTGTTTCAACCGCTGTATGGAGGGAATGTCATGGAACTGTCAGAAATAGACTATTAATGACAGTTCTGGGACTGTCCTTCCATACAGCGGTTGAAACATTGTATGTATTTGTTTCCATAAATGGATCCATTTATGGAAACAAATACATACAATGTTTCAACCGCTGTATGGAAGGACAGTCCCAGAACTGTCATTAATAGTCTATTTCTGACAGTTCTATGACATTCCCTCCATACAGCGGTTGAAACAGCTGTATGGAGTGAATGTCCCAGAACTGTCAGAAATAGACTATTTATGACAGTTCTGGGACTGTCCTTCCATACAGCGGTTGAAACATTGTATCTATTTTTTTCCATAAATGACATTCTGCAAATACACTTAGAGGAGCGCTGCAGATACACTTTTTGCCGGCTTGGAATTAATCTTATTTTCATCCTACTTCTTCTTCTTCATCCTCATCCTCATAAGAAGAAAAAGAAGAAGTAGGATGAAAATAAGAATAATTCCAAGCCGGCAAAAAGTGTATCTGCAGCGCTCCTCTAAGTGTATCTGCAGAATGTCATTTATGGAAAAAAATAGATACAATGTTTCAACCGCTGTATGGAGTGAATGTCCCAGAACTGTCATAAATAGTCTATTTCTGACAGTTCTGGGACATTCACTCCATACAGCTGTTTCAACCGCTGTATGGAGGGAATGTCATAGAACTGTCAGAAATAGACTATTAATGACAGTTCTGGGACTGTCCTTCCATACAGCGGTTGAAACATTGTATCTATTTGTTTCCATAAATGGATCCATTTATGGAAACAAATAGATACAATGTTTCAACCGCTCTATGGAAGGACAGTCCCAGAACTGTCATTAATAGTCTATTTCTGACAGTTCTATGACATTCCCTCCATACAGCGGTTGAAACAGCTGTATGGAGTGAATGTCCCAGAACTGTCAGAAATAGACTATTTCTGACAGTTCTGGGACTGTCCTTCCATACAGCGGTTGAAACATTGTATGTATTTGTTTCCATAAATGGATCCATTTATGGAAACAAATACATACAATGTTTCAACCGCTGTATGGAAGGACAGTCCCAGAACTGTCATTAATAGTCTATTTCTGACAGTTCTATGACATTCCCTCCATACAGCGGTTGAAACAGCTGTATGGAGTGAATGTCCCAGAACTGTCAGAAATAGTCTATTTCTGACAGTTCTGGGACATTACCTCCATACAGCTGTTTCAACCGCTGTATGGAGGGAATGTCATAGAACTGTCAGAAATAGACTATTAATGACAGTTCTGGAACTGTCCTTCCATACAGCGGTTGAAACATTGTATCTATTTTTTTCCATAAATGACATTCTGCAAATACACTTAGAGGAGCGCTGCAGATACACTTTTTGCCGGCTTGGAATTAATCTTATTTTCATCCTACTTCTTCTTCTTCATCCTCATCCTCATAAGAAGAAAAAGAAGAAGTAGGATGAAAATAAGAATAATTCCAAGCCGGCAAAAAGTGTATCTGCAGCGCTCCTCTAAGTGTATCTGCAGAATGTCATTTATGGAAAAAAATAGATACAATGTTTCAACCGCTGTATGGAGTGAATGTCCCAGAACTGTCATAAATAGTCTATTTCTGACAGTTCTGGGACATTCACTCCATACAGCTGTTTCAACCGCTGTATGGAGGGAATGTCATAGAACTGTCAGAAATAGACTATTTATGACAGTTCTGGGACTGTCCTTCCATACAGCGGTTGAAACATTGTATGTATTTGTTTCCATAAATGGATCCATTTATGGAAACAAATACATACAATGTTTCAACCGCTGTATGGAAGGACAGTCCCAGAACTGTCATTAATAGTCTATTTCTGACAGTTCTATGACATTCCCTCCATACAGCGGTTGAAACAGCTGTATGGAGGTAATGTCCCAGAACTGTCAGAAATAGACTATTTCTGACAGTTCTGGGACATTCCCTCCATACAGCGGTTTCCGGCAAAAAGTGTATGTGCAGAGTTCCTCTATTCTGCAGATACACTTAGAGGAGCTCTGCAGATACACTTAGAGGAGCTCTGCACATACACTTTTTGCCGGCTTGGAATTATTCTTATTTTCATCCTACTTCTTCTTCTTCTTCTTCTTCATCCTCATCCTCATCCTCTTCTTCTTCTTCTGAGGATGAGGATGAGGATGAAGAAGAAGAAGAAGAAGAAGAAGTAGGATGAAAATAAGATTAATTCCAAGCCGGCAAAAAGTGTATGTGCAGAGCTCCTCTAAGTGTATCTGCAGAATAGAGGAACTCTGCACATACACTTTTTGCCGGCTTGCAATTATTCTTATTTTCATCCTACTTCTTCTTCTTCTTCTTCTTCTTCTTCTTCATCCTCTTCTTCTTCTTCTGAGGATGAGGATAAAGAAGAAGAAGAAGAAGAAGAAGTAGGATGAAAATAAGATTAATTCCAAACAGGCAAAAAGTGTATGTGCAGAGCTCCTCTAAGTGTATCTGCAGAATAGAGGAACTCTGCACATACACTTTTTGCCGGCTTGGAATTATTCTTATTTTCATCCTACTGCTTCTTCTTCTTCTTCATCCTCATCCTCAGAAGAAGAGGATGAGGATGAGGATGAGGATGAAGAAGAAGAAGAAGAAGAAGAAGTAGGATGAAAAGAAGAATAATTCCAAGCCGGCAAAAAGTGTATGTGCAGAGTTCCTCTATTTCTGACAGTTCTCTCACAGCTTCTTCACATGTACAGCGGTTGAAACATCTGTATCCTAAATGGAAACTAATAGATACAAATTGTATCTATTAGTTTCCATTTAGGATACAGATGTTTCAACCGCTGTACATGTGAAGAAGCTGTGAGAGAACTGTCAGAAATAGAGGAACTCTGCACATACACTTTTTGCCGGCTTGGAATTATTCTTCTTTTCATCCTACTTCTTCTTCTTCTTCTTCTTCTTCTTCATCCTCATCCTCATCCTCTTCTTCTGAGGATGAAGATGAAGAAGAAGAAGAAGTAGGATGAAAAGAAGAATAATTCCAAGCCGGCAAAAAGTGTATGTGCAGAGTTCCTCTATTTCTGACAGTTCTCTCACAGCTTCTTCACATGAACAGTGGTTGAAACATCTGTATCCTAAATGTAAACTAATAGATACAATGTTTCAACCGCTAAACATGTGTTCCTTCTGTCAGAGAACTGTCAGAAATAGCGGAGCTCACTGCAGGGACACTTTTGCCGGCTGATCGGGAAATGTTCGATTCGCGCACCCGAAGTAGGCAAAATTTCGGTTTCGCCGCGAATCGAATATTTCCTGAAATTCGACTCGAATTCCGGTTCGCCTGGTTCGATTCGCTCATCTCTAGAAGGGTCCTTCTTGCAGTGTCTATGCTTCCTGCTTCACAGCTGCCAATTGGTGGGCCCTCACCAATCCTTGAACAGGGGTTGAGGAGGGTCAGCTGACAATGAATTCAGATATTTCTGGGTTTCCCTAGCTGTATAAACTATTTTAGCATATTATGTTTATTTTTCTTTGTGTATTCTAAAACTGCATTTTATGTCATTACCTAATTAAAATGAATTGAAAAGTGAAAATGGAAAACAATAAAAAAGATCCTTTTAAGAATGCTTGCAAAAGAATTGCCATGACCCATAAAGAAAGCAAGTGAAATGCTTTCTAAGAGTAGTGGAACAACCTTAATCTTGCCAAGTCCTAATTAAAGTTGCCAAATGACCTCTGTGAAGAATCGATGTATGGCAGCCTACAAATTGGCTTTTTTTCATTTTGCTAAAGAGCTCCTAAGGTGACAGAAATTAGATGAAATGTACAAAAAGAAAACAAAAGTCTAAAAAAAAAACAAATTAGGATTTTATCTAACATTTTGACTACTGGCAATCAGATATCACTGCTTCTGACAGCTCTGGTCTAAAATACCAATCTGAAACCAGTTGGTATGGTGATCATGTCATGTGATCATTATAACAGTATAATGACAAGGTGAATACATGAGGTTTTTTCACAACCAAATATCTCCTGGCTCTTGCTGTTTAACTATTTCTGTTTGTGCGCCTATAGGTGTAGTTTTAAAAAAAAAAAAAAAGTTTATGAAATTATTTAAAAAAATATTTTACCTATTAGTCAGCTTGTAATTATATCCTGAACAGGATATCAAATTCCAATATCTCATATATGTAAAATATTGGAAAAATGTTTAGATAGGAACATTGGTCATTGAGCTACTGTTAAATTAACTGATACTGACACTGCTTCGTTTTGTGCAAGAATCTATAAATCTACACATCAATTACCTTGAAAGAGTTATGCTCAGTGTTACCCCTAGTGTTTAGTCATACCTTAAAAGTACACCTGGTATTAGATAAAGTGCAAGGGCTATTCTTGCTGCCCCCCCCCAAAAAAAAAAATTACTAGTTGCTCAACTGTCTGGTCACTCTCATGGAGCATATTTACTATGAATGAGAACAGTAAAAGTTACAGAAGAATTCTATATCCCTATTCATGCTTCATATAGTTGCAAAAGCAGCAGCCAAGGAACCCATGTTTTCAAAAAGTGAGGTCATCAATAGGATTCTACATGATTTTCTAATTGCAGGTCTACTTAAATGCTTTAGTATTTGGCTTACAGTGGTTCCAAAGGCTCAAAGATTTTTACCTTCCTGTATTCTATGTGCCCCCCCAATCCTAACCTGAGCCATTTATGATCCAACAACATTCTCAACAGCCTCTGCTGTCTGGGGACTCTTCTTCCTCATTGGTTGAGGCAGCAGTGGGAGCCCAATCACAGCCAGTGTGCCAAAACGTAGGGGGTGAGCTGCGGCTCTATGTGTCTTATGGAAGCAAAGAGTAGCGGCTTGAGGATGAGCATGCAGAGGTGCCCCCAGGGTGAGCGGCTTTCCCTGGGGGCACTGCTTCAGGGGGAGGAGCCAGGAACACTAGTGGGGATCTGAAAAGAAGAGAATCATGGATACTCTGTGCAAAACCACTGCATAGAACAGGTAAGTATAGACATATTTGTTATTTAAAAATAAACAAAAACCTTTAGTGTCTAAGTGTCTAATGCAGCATATCCAAAAGAGTTTCATATTTGCCTTCAAGCCAATTTATATCTCTGGTAATTTGCAAAGTATACATTTAATCCCAACTTGTAAGGGCTTATTTAATCACATCATTCCAATAAGAGATGATACTAACCTTACCAACAACAGTGTTGCTTTGCCTTGACTGTGCTGGCTGGAACTACATTGTGATACAGTGCCATTAAAGTGGTATAGGATTTCAGCACCACTCACACTTCGTTATACTCCTATTGACATGCTGGCATTTATGTAAATACTAAAAGGAGTGACGGAAAATTTAGCTTGTGCGTATTCAGGTGGTGGGAGCATGGATTGGGACTCTGAGCAATGTTTTTTAATGGGTTATGAAGGTGGGCAATATTTCCACCATTTGATTAAGTGTAGTTAAACACTACTGAGAGATTGCAATGCTGATATAACTGGAACACCACAAGACTTTAGTTGTAATTCAAAGACTTACCTGTTGCATTTTAATTAATAGCCGTGTTTAAGTAGATTCTTGTATGACAGTTGTAGGCAGATTTAAAGGAGATTGCAAAATGGTTGTACAATCAAATTATGCTGTGTATAGCCAGCATTTACTCGATTGATTTATAATACTATAATATACTCTACATTTTTTAGGCAAAAGCTGAGTCTGATGGATGTGAGTGTTTATTTTAACCTCATTAACTATGTAACTGTGTTTTTCCAAAATGTTAAATCTATCTTGTGTTAAAATTATTTCAAGATCTTTAGAATTTAGTTCCTCGTCTTCTTCTTCTCAACATTTGTCCGCAACTTTCCAGATGTGATCCATCACAAGCTCTTACAGGAGTGTATCTAAGCAGTTTTTTCTCCTCCTTAAATGTTATACTGTCATGAAAATGCTGAACCATCGCTGAATTCTGTGACTTATATTGTGTGTGTATAAAATGGACTTACTGTGGTACTACTGCAAAAAATAATGTCTTAAAATTAGACATGGTCTTTTTTTAAGCATAGTTAATTTCATGGTCATTTTAGAAAAGAATTAGACAATTATTGTTTGCTTTCTCAATTTTCCTTTTCTTATTTTCATTAACTGCTGTTTTCTTTGTCCTCTTGTTAACACCTTTTTTCTGTAAAAGTACTTCATGACTTTTTTCCTAAGCAAGTGAGATGACACAAGATCATGCTTATTAAAAATGGCATTGAAATGTCAAATACAGATCTAGTATAGTAGAGGCAAGTAGTGTCTAGCAGAGAAGTTGTTCAAGCTTAAAAGAAGGTCAAATATGAACATTTTTCACATGCTAGTCCAGACACAGGGTCAGAGCTAGTATATACTGATGGTTAAAGAACTGGGTAGATATTAATATTTTGTCTATTTTTAAAAACTACATGTTGTACACGTTTACTCTTAAAAGAGAAGTGTGGGAAGCAAATTAACAAACATACCGTATATACTCGAGTATAAGCCGACCCGAATATAAGCCGAGGTACCTAATTTTACCACAAAAAACTGGGAAAAACTATTGACTCGAGTATAAGCTGAGGGTGGGAAATGAGGCACCTACTAGTCAATGTAAAAAATTGGTGTCAGTGGGAGGAATAGTGCCCCATCATTGGTGTCAGTGGGAGGAATAGTGCCCCATCATTGGTATCAGTGGGAGGAATAGTGCCCCATCATTGGTATCAGTGGCAGGAATAGTGCCCCATCGTTGGTGTCAGTGGGAGGAATAGTGCCCCATCATTGGTATTAGTGGAAGGAATAGTGCCCCATCATTGGTATCAGTGGGAGGAATAGTGCCCCATCATTGGTATCAGTGGGAGGAATAGTGCCCCATCATTGGTATCAGTGGCAGGAATAGTGCCCCATCGTTGGTGTCAGTGGGAGGAATAGTGCCCCATCATTGGTGTCAGTGGGAGGAATAGTGCCCCATCATTGGTGTCAGTGGGAGGAATAGTGCCCCATCATTAGTATCAGTGGGAGGAATAGTGCCCCATCATTGGTGTCAGTGGGAGGAATAGTGCCCCATCATTGGTGTCAGTGGGAGGAATAGTGCCCCATCATTGGTATCACTGGGAGGAATAGTGCCCCATCATTGGTATCACTGGGAGGAATAGTGCCCCATCGTTGGTGTCAGTGGGAGGAATAATGCCCCATCATTGGTGTCAGTGGGAGGAATAATGCCCCATCATTGGTGTCAGTGGGAGGAATAGTGCCCCATCATTGGTATCAGTGGGAGGAATAGTGCCCCATCATTGGTATCAGTGGGAGGAATAGTGCCCCATCATTGGTGTCAGTGGGAGGAATAGTGCCCCATGATTGGTGTCAGTGGGAGGAATAGTGCCCCATCGTTGGTGTCAGTGGGAGGAATAGTGCCCCATCATTGGTGTCAGTGGGATGAATAATGCCCCATCATTAGTATCAGTGACACCAATGATGCGGCACTATTCCTCCCACTGACACCAATGACACTTGCTGACCCCTGTTGCAGTATGGTGCTGCTGCAGCCAGCATATGTGGTTGCAGCAGCACCTCTGCACTGCACACTTACCGGCTTTTCCCTCACTCGATTTTCACGGGTCGCTCAGCTCCTCCTCCTCGCCCGTGATTGGCCGCCTGTGTACCTTTCCTGAGCTACAGTTCTGGTGGCCAATCACCGGTGAGGAGGCGGGGCCGAGCGGCAGGAGTGAGGGAGTGGCCGGAGTGACGGAAGGAGCAGCGCTTCCTGGATGGATCATCGGGAGCCAGGTAAGAGACAGCAGCCCTCTGCCCACCCCTGTACGCGCCCCCCTTGACGGAGCCTCGCGCCCCACTATCTGCAGATGTTGACTCGAGTATAAGCCGAGGGGGCCGTTTTTCAGCACAAAAAATGTGCTGAAAAACTCGGCTTATACTCGAGTATATACGGTACATATTCAGCTATATGGCTGCAGCATCATCGTCCGATGGTTCTAAGTCTGAGAACTGAGCAATCACATGACTGCTGATCAGTCACCGCTCTCTGCCTGACCCCTCTAGCATCCACTGGAGTACAGGGAGGGAGAGGGCAGGAGCAGCTGTCTCAGGCTCTCAGTGGCATGCTGAAAGGCTGAGCCAACTGCTGCTTAGGCATGTGGGTGAATCCCAACATTATTGTCAGGATTCTTCAAGAGTTTGGATCGGCTCTGTGACATCAGCCAGCAGCAAACGTAAGTGCACTTCTGTGACCCTGAAGGGAAGAATGTGAAAAAAAAGCTTTGATCAGACTTCTCTTTTAAGAGGTGCCTGTAACTGGTATCGCTTCTGAATTTATGCTGACATTTGGGATCATCCTTCTACTTCTTAGATATCTTGGGGACTATAGTAGCGAGATTTTTCCACTTGGGTTTCAAAATCCTCTCCTATTACAAAGAGCTTTCAGTCTTTACATTGGATTTGTTAAACAAATTAAACATAATAAAATGGGTCCCCAAGAGATTAAAACCCAAAAAGCAGCTCTAGTAGCCTCCACCTTTGGCACCCCCTCCCCACCACACATACAGTAATCGCTTTCTGCCTCTAGATGTCCTCAGCCTTCTGAGTTGAATGATACCCTGAAGGAGCACCACCATGATGCTTTCATAAAATAATATACAGAGATGTTCTTACTGTTGTCACCAGCATTGAACACTAACCACCACTGGAGAAAATCTAAAGGGGAAAAGTATTCCTTGCATCATCATCTGACCATCCTGAAAACATCTAGAAAGTGGGGTGTATATATATATATATATATATATATATATATATATATTATAAAGTATAGCCAGGGAAGAGATGGGAGCCCTGCATTGGACTGTAAATTACCGATAATGCGGTAGGAGAAATTGGGCTTCCAATTCTGCAGAAGGAGAAGAGAGACTCTGTGGTAGTAGATGTGAGAGCCAGAACTTGGGTCACCAGAAGTTTTAAACTAGCCAGCACCCACTCACATTAAAACACATTGGGGTTTATTTACTAAAGCTGGAGAGTCCAAAATCAGACTCCCTTCTGCATAGAAACCAATCAGCTTCCAGGTTTCATTGCCAAAGCTTCATTGAACAAGCTGAGGTTAGAAGCTGATTGGTTTCTGTGCAGAAGGGAGTCTGATTTTGGACTCTCCAGCTTTAGTAAATAAACCCCATTATGTTTAGGTTGACTCATAAATTGACAATGTAAAATAACAATAACTTTTGGTTTGGTATGATACTATTTAGATTTTAACCCTGATGATAACTGAAATATTTCCTGTTAACTATTTAGGCTGAATAGGTTATCCAATTGCCTAACTGTTCAGAGACTTTGCTTACAATTTAGTTGGATTTTTCCCATTGCTGCACTGGATACTAATCTACAGACAATAACATTATCAGTCTTGACTCATCACCTATGCCAGAGCCTAAAACACATTTAGCTACATTTATGGAAACCATGTTTTTTTCTGTCTTTTAGAATTCTAGAGTTTCAAGAAACTGGTTATTTGGATGTTCTGAAACAGAAATGGTGGCCACGGATGGGACGCTGTGATTTAAACAGTCATAATAACGCACAAACGGATGGCAAAGCACTAAAGCTGCACAGTTTTGCTGGAGTATTCTGCATCCTGGCAATTGGATTACTGCTTGCTTGCCTGGTGGCTGCCCTCGAATTATGGTGGAACAGCAACCGTTGTCGGCAGGAGTCACCAAAAGAGGTCCATAACTACTATTCTTATTATATAAAAGGTATTTTAGGGACATGCATCATTGGAAGCAATAACCCAATGAGTAGATTTAGTTATGCAATGACAACCTACAGCACCTATATGATGGGTCTATTAACCAGTGTTATAGTATAAGCTTGGTATATATGCACCAATAATGCATGTCCCTACACAGCTACATGCTGTGACAGTGACACATGCAAAAGTGTGCCTGATTGATACTTAGAAGCTTAAGCAGATTCATAATTTGCTTCCCACCTTTGAAATGATAAAGCGTTTAATGCGTTATGGACCAGCGTGCACCTCAAAAAATCTGTCAGGTGCAAAATAATTTATAGACATTGTAATAATTACCACATGGATAATTTTTAGTCACTGGCTTAACATTGTCATCTTATTCTGAGTATCCCCGTCCAGAGATAGTTATGTGCACATTAAGTTGGTCAGAGTATAATGCAGTTGAAAAAATAAAAGTTACTTGATATAAGTATAGTCATAATATGGTCATTATGGAGGTTTTTGTTTTGCTTAAAAATAGGAGATAATTGGGGCTCTGAAGAATTTCATTTCTCACTGCTTAAAAGCAGAGCAAGGCAAAAAAATAGTAATATGGTAAACGAAAACCCTTTGTGAGCACAGCAATGCTGAATGTTGTCATGCATAAAGCAAACATCCATTTCCATCAATTAAACTTCTTAACAAGCTAACCTTTCAGAGATTTTCTTTTGTTCACCAGATGTCTCTAAACAAAACATTAACATTCAAATGAAGACAATGTTTGAGAAGCCTGTGCATGTAAAATATTTGTTTTTTTCTTCTATTTATTATAATAGGCAATGCAGTTGGCATTGTGATCAAAATTAAAATTGTCTTTGAGTCCATAAATTTCAATTGATTGTTGCAGTTCTGATGAAATCCAGGATTATCTGACAAATCTTTGTGTCCTGCCCTATTAGACTCCATTGTTTATGCCCTAGCAAAATATGATTTGGTGTGCTAGAGAATATTCACATCAGTCCCAAGGAGTGGTATTTAGTTTTCTTACCCAAGTCCCACACGCTTGGAGGAATCTATTCAAATTCCAATTAAATTGTCAATTTACTGCAACACCCAGAGTAGAGGTGCCCATGAAAAGATTCATTTGTGTTAGGCAAGCTGAATTATTTTGCCACAGTTGCTGAAATCTTGCAGCTGCAAGGATTGTGATCAGATAGGTTTAAAGTGTTAAGCCATTTCCTTTTCATTTTTATTGATTAGGCAGAGAAGTTATTGCTACAAATATTCTGTATGAGCATATCATCAGATGTACATTGAAAATTTACCTTCAGCTAAAAGAATTACGTTCTTAAGGTTTGTTTGAGTCTAGGAAAGCAAAATAATGATGACGACCTGCAGTTATATTAATATGAAAATTATCTTTCATTAAAAGGGGAGTGTGGGATTAGAAAAAAAAATAAACAGTTATACTCACTTAGGTGAATGTAGCATTGGTCTGATGGTGCATTTGTCCCCTGCTGCTTCTAAGACTGAGCACTTAGTGATCAAAGCCTGCTGATCGATCAGTCTGCAGTGAGCAGAGAGCTCTCTTGTCTGCCCCTCCAGCCCTCACTCAGCTGGGACGCGGGTGTGTTGCTAAGAGGCTGAGCCAGCTACCTGCCCAGTCATCTGGGTGGATCCTGACTTTAAAGCAATAGAAAGGTAAATTCTTTTAAAAATAACAAATACGTATACACTTACCTGCTGTGTGCAGTGGTTTTGCACAGAGCAGCCTGGATCCTCCTCTTCTCGGGTCCCCCGCAGGCTCTCCTGGTACCTCCTTTCTGTCAGGTAGCATTTTGCTGTGAGGGCACCCACTACTCCATGTGTCCATTCACACACTGAGCTGTGGTTTGGCCCTGCCCCCTTTTTCTCCTCATTGGCTGACTGTGATTGACAGGAGTGGGAATCAATGGCTCCCACTTACTATCTCAGCCAATGAGGAGGCAGAGACCCGGAACAGCCGAGGCCAGGGGCGGACTAACCATTTGGAAACTGGGGCACTGCCCGAGGGCCCGGGGTCAGTAGGGGGCCCCATGAGATGCCCCTGGTACCTTTTTCATAGGCTTTTTTGAGTGTGAGCCCCATGATCCCCTATTGCCCAGGGGCCCCATGAGTTGTCAGTCCGCCCCTGGCCGAGGCTGTCATGCACATTGCTGGATCTCGATGGGGCTCAGGTGAGTATTAGGAGGGGCTGGGAGAGTTGCTATCCACAGAAGGTTTTTTACCTTCATGCATAGACTGCATGAAGGTACAAAACCTTGAGCCTTTACAACCACTATAGTCTCCGTTCACACCAGTGCATTTTTTAGTGCTTTTTGCAGAAACGCACTACAGTCCATTTAATATGGTTTTCTATGAAACATGTTCACATTCATGCTTTTTTGTGCTACTGCATTTTTGGAAAGGGTCAGGGACTTTTTTAAAAGCAAAAAGCAGCATTTTTGCTACAATAGAGTTCAATGGAGAAACTGCTGAAATGCATGGTAGTGCGTTTTTGCCACGGTTTTACCACATTTTGTGTTTTGCATTTTTATTCTGCCCAGCTACAAAAAAAATTCCACTTTAACAAAAAAAGAAGAGCTGAACAAAACGTGGTAAAAACACATAAAAAAATGTGTCAAAAACACATGTAGAAAAACGCAAAATGAACTGCAAAAAGCACTGCAAAACAGACAAAAAGCAAACTGCATGGGTGTGAACGGAGCCTTAAAGTCGGGATCTCTTAAGAGTCTGGACCTGTTCTGAGAAGTCGGCCAACAACGGACTTAAACCTACTGTCGGCTGAAAACTTCAAATGAGGGTGTATTTCCAAGAACACAAAACCTAGGCTTAAGTTTTTATATAAAATAATGTAGTTGTAGGAATGGTATGCAAGATGGATTGTCAGTCATTTTATAAGTCTGTGTACCAGGTAAAAAAATAATTCTTTAATTCAAAGGAGGTGGTTTTTCTAGGATGAAATGCTGTCATCATTCTGTTGCAGATAGGAAGAAACATTTCTGCCTTTTGATCAGACTCCAACATTGTATGTTTGCAGCAAGTTACACAGTGAGAGGCTGAGAGTCACTTTGTCATCCCAGCATCTTAAAGATTGAAGATGGTTCCCCTCTTATAGAGTGAAAAGCAGATGGAAAATGTGCCAGGGGGTACAGGGATCTCTGTGTGAGATAAAACCTGTCCGTAAGTGTTAAGCTGGGTATAAATAGGTAGTTTTTTTCATTCAACCAGTGGGTTGAACAAAAAAAAAAGATCCCTGCATCAACACAAAGTTGTATTCTGACAGGGGGACCCCTCCCTCCCTGCCAGAATAGAATGATCAGCACTTGCAGCCATTGGCTGAAAGCATTGATCAAATGCTGGTTTCCCAGCATGGCTGTTGGACAGAAGTCAGCCAATGTTCATGTACTGAAAAAAAGCCACTTCCTGCTGAATTGGCCAATTTTAGGTTTATGTCGCCTGGGCTTTACACTTACATATTGCTTAACACACCACATTCAGTTTAACATGAAACACATCTGATACCAGATCCACTTTAATGCCACTGCCCGCTGATAAGGGAGAGATTTCCCTTTTAACATCTTAAATAAGTTCCCTAACCCATAAAGGGGATCTTGAAGCTCTAAAAGCAACCAGTAAAATTGTTTATACGTCCTACATTATTCCACAAACACAACTGAATTTGCAGATATGAACAGCCCAACTCTTTTTAATTGCATTTTTTTTTCACAAAAAGTATTGATGGTTTCTCGTCCCCGAAATTATTGCTCAATGGTATAATGAAGTCATACTATGCACAGTTTAAATCTAAAAGGTTCTCTATGCCAGAAATGGTGAGACACAAATATGTCCTACTTTTAAAGAGACTCACGAGACCATTTGTTTTAACAGCAATCTTCCCATAATTAAAAATCATTAAGACCACTTTTGGGCAGTTCCATCTTAGACGTAATGCCAGAAGTCCCAACAGACTTAGAGCTGTTAAGTTAAACTCTATAGTATTCCTTCCCCCCCCCCCCCCCCCATCCCCAGCAGCTAAATAAAAGCTTTTATAGGAAGATAAGTGGTGGAGGACCTGCCAGGAGAAAGAATATTAGACATTCCCAGAAAATGGTGGGGCTATGATGGTGAAGGAGGTTTTTGTGCTAATCAGTTTTTCTAGAAAGTACAAGGCTCATTGCAAGTAAATAAACATGATTAATGGAAAGGAAAGCACTGCAAATAAGCATTTTAATTATTTGATTTTTACATGCTTTTACCTGCAGTTTTTTAAGTTGGTGACCCACTGCTTACTGCCCCTATGTTCCCAATTACTCACTGCCTCTGTTGATTTTTCCCAACAAAAACCCACAGTTAGAATTTTGTGATTTTAGCCTAAATGCAATGTGAAGGATACAATGATCTTTGATACCAACAGAATAGCCATTAAAGCTTTTAATGTTTTGTACTTTTACGTGATATTCAGTAATTCCAGGTAGGAACAAAAGCTAAAAACTCAATGTTCCAGAAAAAAAAAATTGCTTTAAGTCAAGCTAGTTATTGTTTTCATCTATATTTTCCTTTCGTGTTTGGTAAAATTTTCAGAAGCATTTTTTTAGGTTCTTTCATTATATAAAAAGTTGTTATTTAAACATCCTTTTATTTAGGAATATTTTAAGAACAAAACTTTTTTTTATGCCAAATGTTTAAATGTAAAAAAGGTTATTTTTCATTCTATATTTAATTTGGCATGTAGCTTTGAAAACTATATCTCAATGATAAGATTATATATTTCAATAATACACCCACACACAACCTCTGTAGTTGGATTTTACCTAAGATGATGTATATCTCTGATCAGTATTAGTTTGATGGAATAATTCAATATCACTTAGAAATAGTTTTTTATTATTTAGTTTGTTACCCTTTTGACTGCCCTGAAATAAATGGCAGTATTATTACAGTCTTGGAAACAGCAAAATGAGTTAGGAGTTTTATATTGGACTGAACCCCCATTGGTTCTGTTTGTTTTTTTAAGACAATGGGCTCCATGACAGAAGCAGATTGAATGTGGTATTTACTTGTCTGGGAACATTTTGCCTAAACATCGCATGGGATCCTGAAACTGTCAATTCACTATACCATTTTGTGGCAGTATTTATAGCAAAACACTCAAGACACTTATTAAATACCGCATGAAAAGGCATTGAACTCAGTTCACAAAATGAAATAAATAATTAAATGCATGCAGTAATTAAGTAGTGGTAGAAGCATGCAGTAGTTTTTGCCTTTTTGGATCAGTTCTCTCAACAGTAATGCGTAGAAACCTAAATATGGAAATCATTGGGGTTGATTTACCAAAGGAAAAACTTTTTTTGTTTGGATTGAGTGGAGGTGGATTATATAAGGTTTTTATTATTGTCTGTGCCCCTATTAGATTCACCCTCTCTATTTTTCTTGTTCACCATTATCATTGAAAGTGAAAGTAAAAGAAAATACAACATTTTGGGTTGTTCTTAGAAAAGTAACATCTTCCAATGGGACACAGATGGCAATAAAAAAAAACTGACAGGGGTTATAACCCTTCCTAACTCTATCCAAAATAAACAAAAAAATTGCCTATAGTTCTACTTTAAGGAAAATAGACGGTCAATTTGTAAGTTGCTCCAGAGCTTAGTACATGAGGTAAAGCTTCCATTTACAAACAATACCTGATCACATGCAAAAAAAAAAAAAAACTGCATTTTTGCTTGCACATGATTGGATGATGAAAGCCAACAAAGCTCCTCCTCATTTACTAAGCTCTTCACTTGCAAAGTGCTCAATCGATGTGCCTTTAGTAAATCCACCCTATTACATGTTGTATACTTATTTTCTCCTGTCATTTCGCCAGATTTTTGGAGACTTTTTTGTGTATATCCAAGCATATACATCATTTGCTGCAAAAAATCTCCCAATCACGCCAATCACTATACAATCCACATGCATATCACAATAGTCTAATCCCTTGTTATAACATATGTCATATATGTAGTGGGGATACCTTACTTTTTCACAATTATTTTTAGAGATATCTTCCCACTGACAAGTTCTCACTGATATCATTGATCTTTTTAGCTATCTATAAGGGGGTAATTCTTCCAAGAGACCACAAGTGCAAGGATAAGTCTTCCCACTGACCATCACACTAATGTATCATGAGTTGTACATATAGTCATTTTTAGCAAGGGTTTGGCTGGAAAAAATATTTCAAGAGTTCCTCTATGTGGAAAAGGTTGAGAAATGCTGCTTGAAAGTTTAACTAAAGGAAATACTTTATTTTTTATTTTGGATAGAGTAATGGAGGGTTATAACCCCTTTCATTTTTTTTTACCATCTGTGTCCCCATTAGAGGATGTACTTTTCTGGGGATAACCCACAATTTAGGATTTTCTTTTTCATTTCACTTCCAATGATAATGGTAAACAGGACAAATAGAATCTCCACAATACGGACAGACAGCAATAAAAACCTACTAGGTGTTCTCTCCACACTATCCAAAACTAAAAAAAAAGTTTTTTCTTAGGTATACTTTAAGTAAATAGATAATATTTTTCTAAATGTCAAATACTGAATGAAAATAGTGCCAAACACACATATATAAATTCCCTTCTTCCACTAATAAAAAAGTCAACATTATATTTTGTATTGGTGAAAAAAGGGTATTTAAATATGTATGTGATTTGCATTAAATATTTGACATTTATAAATATATTTGCATTTACTTAATTTGACTTGTTTTTTGTTGTTTTTCATACCCTATGTAACGGAACCGGACCCCGACTGCACTTGGGTATTTCTGTTAGACTACCCCTTCCCTGTCTGAACACCCACCACGGATACCACCGCTGACCATACAAGACTAGACGACACCAGTCTTGGAAGGAAAACCAGGAAATAGACTGCTTTATTTTAACACAGATACAAGATATATACATTCAAGGGAACAATTCCCCCCTCCCTGCATAATGACACAGGGCAGGGCAAACCACATCTAGCAACAAGAGACACATCAGCAGACACCCCCCACCAAGCCAATACACAAACACATACATCCCATTGTAGTTTGCTCCCAAGCAAGACACACAATAGAACAATGGCATGCAACCACATGGCATTAAACAATGAACAACCCCCACCCCAATATTAGGACATTTCACCCTGTACCCCTAACAGGCACAGGGTGACTTACACATAATAGGGATATGGGGAGCTGAGACAGGGGTCTCCCCACCCCTCCAAAGTGAGCTGTGTTCCATGGGTCCCCCACTCAAAGTGACTCCCATCACACCCCACATGTGTTTTATAAAAGCAGCTTCCCTTTGACTTGTATTCCAGTCATCTTTTTCCTTTGTATTAATACATACACTATATTGCCAAAAGTATTAGGACGCCTGCCTTTATATGCACATGAACTTTAATGGGATCCCAGTCTTAGTCCATAAGGTTCAATATTGAGTTGGCCCACCCTTTGCAGCTATAACCGCTTCAATTCTTCTGGGAAGGCTGTTCACAAGGTTTAGGAATATATTTATGGGAATGTTTGACCATTCTTCCAGCAGTGCATTTGTGAAGTCAAGCACTTTTGTAGGATGAGAAGGCCTGGCTCGCAGTCTCCACTCTAATTCATCCCAAAGATGTTCTAACATGTTGAGGTCAGGAGTCTGTGCAGGCCAGTCAAGTTCCTCCACCCCAAATTCACTCATCAAAGTCATGTTGGAACAGGAAAGGGCCATCTGCAAACTGTTCCCAAAAATGTTGGGAGCATGAAATTGTCCAAAATGTCTTGGTATGCTGATGTCTTAAGAGTTCCCTTCACTGGAACTAAGGGGCCAAGCCCAACCCCTAAAAAACAACCCCACACCATAATCCCCCCTCCACCAAACTTTACACATGGCACATTGTAGTCAGGCAAGTACCATTCTCCTGGCAACCAACAAACTCAGACATGTCCATCAGATTGCCAGACAGGGAAGCATGATTCATCACTCCAGAGAACATGTCTCCACTGCTCTAGAGTCCAATGTCAGCGTGCTATACACCACTGCATCTGACGCTTTGCATTGCACTTGTTGATGTAGGGCTTGGATGCAGCTGCTCAGCCATGCAAACCCAGTCCATGAAGCTCTCTACACACTGTTGTTGCACTAATATGAAGGCCACATGAAGTTTGGAGGTCTTTAGCTATTGACTCTGCAGACAGTTCGCAACTTCCTCACACTGTGCACTTCAGCATGCGCTGACCCCGCTCTGTCATTTTACATGGCCTACCATTTCAAGGCTGAGTTGCTGTTGTTCCCAGTTTCTCCTACTTTGTTAGAATACCACTAAAAGTTGACTGTGAAATATTTAGTAGCAAGGAAATTTCACGGATGGACTTATTGCACAGGTGGCAACATATCACGGTACCAAGCTTGAATTTACTGAGCTCCTGAGAGTGACTTATTCTTTTACAAATGTTTGTAGAAGCAGTCTGCATGCCCAGGTGCTTGATTTTACACCTGAGACCATGAGGTGATTGTAACACCTGAATGCAATGATTTGGAGGGGTGTCCCAATACTTTTGGCAATATAGTGCATACACTATATTGCCAAAACTATTGGGACACCCATCCAAATCAAACCATAGAAATATGGCAACTCCTCCTTTGCGGTTCTTGCAGCATACTGCAAGGACCGCAAAGGAGGAGTTGCCATATTTCTAATGTTTAAATCATTTTACCTCTTTATCGGCAATACAAACTTACAGGGGTTCTAATCCTTCTCCACTGTATCCATCCCACTGGATATAGCATGAGAAAAAATACTGCATGGTTTCATTAGATAAATACCACATATTTTGTAAAACTACCACATGCGGTATTTTAGAAGTGTTTTTTAATGAATGCCCAAAATTTTTGAAAAACACTGAGTGGTATTTTACCACATTTACTAAATTGGTCAATACCACTTTGTGAATAGAGCCCAATGTGAGAATAAAATAGACAATAGGGAAACAGACTGTGGCAAAAGCAGTTTTGCTATTAGAGTGGGTAAGGGCATAGAACTACTGATATGTCTTGTATAGTTTGTTTCCACATTGCAATTTCCTTACTTTCTGTTGCTTCACCAGGATACAAAGTAGTAAAGAATCTCTAAAATGTACAGCAAGCAATAAAACATGCCACAAGTTCTAACCCTAATCCAATTAATCTAAAAACGATAAAATTGCCGGGGGTTGTGCTTTAACCACTTGCCATCTAGGGCAATTTTCACATTTATCACATACATGTTAAAACTAACAATTTGTTTGCTAGCAGATTACTTAGAACCCCAATCATTATATATTTTCTGAAAGCAGAGCTCGTGGCAAATAAAATGGTGGTTATTGCAATTTTTTATGGGATGCGATATTTGTGCAGCCATTTATCAAACTCAAATTTTCAGGATAGATACACCTAAATGTATTTCAGTGCACACTAACAAAATAAACCTTTAATACACAATATTTAGGTAAAATATAAAAGATGATGTTGTATCAAGTAACTAGACACCAAACATGCCAACTGTGCTACCTAAAATTATCTATAGGCAGTCCCTTGGTTATGAGCAAGATAGGTTCTGTGGGGTTGTTCTTAAGTTGAATTTGTATGTAAGCTAAAACAAGTACATTGTTTGAGTGTAACTCTGGCCAAAAAATTGTTGTCAAGTTTTGGATATTATAGGGAAGGGTAAACTGGCTATGCAGTGATGTGGGATTGCTCACAGGTCCGCCTGACAGTAGGTGGCAGCATGCTGGGAGCAGCAAGATTGCTGCCCAGCATTTTCCAGGACCAGCATGATATCACACTGCATCCATTCTTAAGTATGACTCATAGGTAAATCAAATGTTTGTAACTCAGGGACTGCCTGTATAGGCAATGCTTTCAAATCCTTTACAGATTACTAGTTCAGAGTTAAATATGAGCTCTGGCACAAAAATTGTTTCTCTTACTTATTTCTCTCAGGCGTGGTGCAATCACTGTTTACATATGTCTGCAGGACCTAAGTGCACATTTGCATTTGCAGATGGGGATGAGGTGCTTTAATTTATTTTAGTTTATTTTGGTTAAATGTATTTTTTCTACACCTGTTTTAGTTTTTTTTCATTCAACTCTATTGCTATCACAAGAGGTCATCATCACCTCTTGTGATAGCTTGGGAAGTGACAGGTGCTCTTTGTGGAGATATCATGGGTTTATTAGACCTCTGATCCCTTCTTTGCCCTCCAAGGCAGCCGATCAAAAAGAGATGTTTGATTGCCTGCTTACCTGGCTGTACCAATGAGGGAAACACAGCAATGAAATTAGAAGTGACAAAATCCTTGTTCCTTCTAGCTTCATTCATCATGGAGGAGATCAGGGAATGGATGCTCCTCCATCTCCTCTGTGGGAAGCTCATCTGACTACTTACAGCAGTCCTGGTCTCCATGGTACAATGAGAGAGTCCAGGAATGGAAGTGGGCAGTTTGGGGCAGGAGCATTCTGAGCCCTATAAACATAATTAGGCAGCTGTAGAGCCAATCAGATCACCTTTACATGAAAGTCAATATCCAACTTTCAAAAACAATACCAGGGTAATGGTTGTAACCTCTGCCATGATCCTGGTTTTCCAATTTTCCAATATTTTAATGTACTTTAAGCAATGAAAAATGACTGCCCCTTTAAAAAAAAAAAAATCACTGGTTCATGTCCCTCAGAGCAGTACTCGAGTCCCATACCCATTTTATGGCCAAAAGCTTGCGTATAAGCCTTCAAAATGGGCACTTTTGAATTTACAAATTCGAGTCCTATAGACTTGTTCAATGTTTGCGGTAGAACTTTCTTTAGGTTCGAATGTTCTATTGCGAACCAAACAGGGGGTGTTCAGACCATCACTAATATGGACGTCTTTGCATGATACTGGGAAGTGGGCTAGGATCCCTTACTTGACTCTTTCAAGAGAACCAGTCAGGAATAGACATTTGTTACAATTTGAACCTCCACTCGTCCTCCTTCCCACCCCCTCTAACCCATCTTAGCCTTTATTTTTCTTATCTGATGAAGAAATTCTAGACAGACATAAAATACACAAATTAAAATAGAATTAAAAGCAGATTTGGATAGAGTAGTGAGAGGTTAGGACCACTTTCACCAGGAATGAAAGTGATGGTAAATCCAAAAGGTTTTGGAATAGATTGTCCAAAATTAGATTTCACTCATATTGGGAAATGTCCCCTCACTTCCTCTTGAGTTTCCAGTTCAGGGAGTGATGATACAACTCCCTTTACAGATGGCAAAAACAGACTTTTCCCCTACTTTATCCAATTGTGTAAGGCTTTTGTTTTATAAATACATTATAGCAGTTCTGTGTTCACCTATATGTTATTAGATATTTAACTCCAAGCAATATTGGTATTTGAATTTGACATGGTATCAGCTTTTTTACAATCTTTGAAGAATGGAGCTGAGAAGTAGCACAAGTCAATGTGCTGACAAGGTAGCATGTGTTTAAAAAGACAAAAAAAGATGACGAGAGAGGTGAGCTTAATACTCTTAATACTTTTTTGTCATTGACCAGTCACAGGATGGGGAGGTAGGTTAAGTAGCATGTCAGCCTGGGCTCTAAGGGAAGTGAGTTGAGTGATGCTGGTTATCATTCAAAACATAAGACAGAAGATGTCTTATGATGGAGAAAAAATAATACAAGGGGCAGCTCTGGATTGATGTTAAGTAATGCAGCAAAGCATACACACATTTTGTAAGTGCTAATAATGTATTATTTGTATGGAGTTTTGTTTTAAAGGTATGCTTTTCTCTGAGACAAATTAACATACTTCCAATGTTTTGCAATTGAGAAAAGTAATGATAATAGCAATAAATTTAAACAGCATAATACATAATTATAAGTAAAAAAACATTAGCGAACACAAATTCTGTAAAAATAGATCTTTTACAGTCTAAACTATATTTGCATACAGCAGATTACAACTGTTGGCTTTGATGAGGTGTTAATAGTTTTTCTGACCCTACTTTGTATTTTACTGGTGCTGTCAGATTTGGCAAGAACCTCACCCAGTTGCACCATTAACTGAACAATAACATTCTATTGTAGCATCTGGATCCCAGCTTTCCATCCAACTGGCTCACGTGTCAGCCGTTGCAAGTCATAGCTGTCTTTAATGAATACTGACAATGTATTTTTCACACCACTGTAAGACAGCATATAACAAATGGGGTTTTACATGAACTAGGTTGAATACAATCAGCTGTTAACAACCTTGAAGGACTTGCCACACCATAAATTTGAACAACTGAATTCTGTAGATGGCAATGCAAGATGCTATAAAATAGAATTTGTATTTGAACACAATTCTGGTATTTTATGTGTTTTAACAACACAAATATTTTATGTGAGTGTCACGGCCAGTGTGAGTAATGCAGTAATTCTCAGGGAAGAGTTCAGTTTGAGCCAGGAATAGTCATCTGGAATTAGCATTCCTGTTGAAAAATGTATGGAACCAAAATGAATTGCCACAAGCCGTTTTGTAAATTATTTTATGTGTCATGTTCATACGAGTTTTTTCAAATATGTAAACATTTGCAAAACGCCTAATCTTTTTATTTGCCAATAACAAGAAAAAAACCTTGTACCAGTATGATGACCTCTTGTAAATATTTAGCATAGAATTACTTATTTTATGGTATTAATAATAAAGTAGACCTTGTTTACAAATTCAGTTATGTCTTCGCAAATATTTGGAACCCACCAAATATTTAGATGTGTTTCAGTTATGTCTTCGCAAATATTTGGAACCCACCAAATATTTAGATGTGTTTATCAAGAAGGCTGCAAGAGGTCACTCTTCTCATCCTTGGTGCTGCTTCTGTTTCAATCTGTATAGAGCTCCCAGTCTACCATAACAATAAGAAATCACCATACACCGTTTGTATAGAAAATAATCACCTCTTTTTAAAATAAACATATTTTGTTGCTTTGCAGCCTGAAATGAAGACACACAGTTTTTGTTTTATCCAGCTGTATTTACTCAGTGCAACTTATAACATGAAAGAGAAAGATTTGGATTGAGTTGGGAAAAGGATCACCGCCTCCTAAAAATGATTTGTAAACTCAATCAGGTGTAGCTAATCACCTTCTCAATGGTGCACAAAGCCATTTTAGTGTGATCAGCTCATGGTCATTTGGTTAGCGCAGCATGAAAAGAGCTTTCCTGGAGCATTTCAGTCACTGGTAGTGGAACTGAAGCAAACTATGGGTGGCAAGGCAAGATCTCCGGGATGAAGTTGTGGACAGGCACAAGTCAAGAGATGGATACAAAAAAAATTAAAAGACTTTATCAGGTTCCTTGAAGCACAGTGATGTCTATTACTAAGAAGTGGACGGTATTTGGTACAACACAGACCCTCCCTGGATCAGGATGTCACACCAAACTGGATGAAAGAACCAGGAGGAAACTTGTCAGAGAGGCTACCAAGAGACCTACAGAAACTCTGAAACAGTTGCAAGAATTTATGACAAAAAAATGGTCATTGTGTGCATGTGGCAACAATATCACAAATTCTAAACAAATACGGCTGGTTTGGAAAGCTTACAAGAAAAAGCCCATCCTTGTTAGTGCTATATCTTTCACTTGGATGATATAAGTTGCACTGAGTAAATTCAGCTGGACAAAATAAAAACTGTGTCTGTTTTCATTTTAGGCTGCAAAGCAACAGTATGTGATTATTTTAAAGAGGGGGGAGGGGTGATTTTTTTCTATACCCACTGTATCTCCAACCTAATTTAACAGGAGTGGTAGACTTACCTCCTGGTATAACAATAATCGTCTAATATGTACATGAATCCATCATTTAAGGATTCCTAGATAGCAGCCCTTATGTCACTTCTAGGGTGTTACCAGAGGACCCCACCCTATATTAGACATCCCTTATCTATATACAGTATTTCAAACATCAGTGGGCAAAGACCCCTTTCCAGTCGCTCAGCATTCAAAAGGATCCCCTTATAGGGCAGAAGTCTCTAGATTAACATATTGGTAATGTTCCCGTTAATGGCCCCCCTCATACATGTTGTTTGCATGCATGTGTGGTAGGTAGGGTTGACAGACGTTCCACAGACTGTAGCACAGCTCCTACTCTTTATAGTGGCCCCCCAGGGTGGGAACAGGAAGAATGCCACCCCCATTCCAACTCATGATTAGTGTGCCTAAAGTGCCAATAGCTTCAGCTTTCACAGGAGAGTACACTGTGGGGGAGATTTACTAAAAGTGGTGCTCACAGAATCTAGTGCAGGTGTGCATAGTAACCAATCAGCTTCTAGGTTTTATTGTCAAAGCTTAATTGAACAAGCTGAAGTTAGAAGCCGATTGGTTACTACCAAATTCTGTGTGCACAATTTTTAGTAAATTTCTCCTTGTACATAGGTCCACTATAGAATGCAAACAAAGGACAATATATTATCAGAAGACAATATAATCAGGAATGCATATATACACAAATTACTATATAACAATGGCATTCAATCCAGAAAGAACAGTTGCCTATAAGGACAATATCCATTTTATTGCCAGTGGTGTCAGTGGGAGGAATAGTGCCCCATCATTGGTGTCACTGATGTGATTAAACGGGGAGGGGGGCTGGGGCGCCAATTTTATAGTTTGTCCCCAGGTGCAAAATATCCTAGCTACGTCTCTGCTATCAGTGTCCCTGTTGAGGAAATTCTCCCTCATTTCCTGTCAAGACAGCAAGTGATGGAGAATTTCTCTAATGTGGATACAAAAAAGAACACATTTCTATCAGTGCGTGCAATGATTTGCCCTTCTGGAAATTATTTTTATATTAATGTTCATGTCTTTTATATCCTAGTGACAATTGCTCCCTTATTTCTTGTCCTGGTGACCCTGGGCTAGAAAGTAAAGAAAACTCTCCCCAGTGGGGTCACAGTAAGAAATAAAAAGCCTGACTAGAATACTAAGTCTTCCCCAGTTTATCCGTACTATAGGAAAATTAAGTTAGTCTTTAAGGCTGATGCCAAGGTTGCAAAAAATGAAACTTGAACATTTTCCTAGCACTTACAGAAACTTAGAGCTGGCTGCAATTTGGATCGTAAAAGTTTGTTAATAATGTTACACTCCAAAATTACTTATATAGCAATTATATATGATATAATTGGTGCTACACTTCAGAAGTTACATTCCAAACAATGTAATGAAATAGGAAAAGCTCTTGAATAGTTGTGCTTTATTTTCTTCCACAGCCAAGACATTTAGAATATTGTAGTAAACATATTTTTCATATGTCTTTGTATACTAATAGGGAATTAATATTTTTCTCTTTTTAAAACGCTTCAAAATTATTCTCTCCACATCCTGGTTCTCTGTAGTTCCTTTATTAGAGGGCTGATGGCAAGTCATGAATTAAATTACCCAGGCAATGTGCATTTAAACTTACATCCAGGTAAAACTGCGCAAATAATGAGTATTCGCAGACACGATGAAAAGTTGATGATGTGTATTTTATTTGTAGGCAATAGATGGAAAACATTTTGAGTTTTATTTCAGTGGGAATATTTTATTTGCTTTGAGACTGTTGCATTGTCTACATAAAATGGTAAAAGATTAGCATTATTTGCTTTCTGTATACCTTAACATTTCCTTCACAATAACTTGTTCCACAGTAATGATGCCAAATGATGCATAAATGCACACTATTGGATTAATCAAATGCCTTACCTGGACCAATTCAGTCAATTTTACAAGTGCTTCATTAAAGTGAAACTCAAGTTTTGTTGCAACACAAATCTTCTGATGAACTATAATCATTGCTAATGTTATTACAAAATCTTACTGGCTTCAATTTTTAAATAATTTATGTAAGTCTTGCTATGTTCTAAGTTCCAAGATGAAATAGCTGTTTTAGGGGATGCATGTAAGTTGACTACATGCTCTGTGATGAATTCTGAAAAAAACAATAAGCCAGTTACACAAACATACAAGTTTATTTGTAAGGGCATGCTGTATATAAAGCATTTGCATTCTTTGCCAGTCTTAGAAGCTTATAGATGGCTACACATTAAAATAGAAAGATATTTTTATTATAAAATTACAAAATGGCGTGTTCATCAGTATATTATAAAATATTTACTTGAGACTATAGTTCCCCTTAAATGGAATATTCTACAAAGCTCTACAATGGCTATTTTTAACTGTACAGTACAGTAGTAGGCTTTATTTATTTTGTTTGTAAAGGAAAGACAGCTCATAATTCTTAAAGGAGAAATACAGCCAAATCTATTTGGAGGGGGGGGGGGGGCAGAGCAGAGCAGACCTCAGTGACTGACAATCACCACTCTCTGCTCAGAGCTGAGAGGAAAACCCAGTGAGCAATGGTCATGCGATTGCTGAGTTCTCACCCTTAGAGTCAATGGGAGACAGGTTAGGTAACTTAGGTAGTATAATTGGTGGGAAAAAAGCCCTACTTCTTTACCTGGATACACAAAGGTTGTAGTCTGATTGTTTTTTGTTCTGTTTATGTCAATAAAAAGAACCCATTGAAAGCAATACAATTCATTCCTATGGTATTCAAAGGATATGGTTTGTAGGTCCTGGATCCATAGTTAGTTTATTTTCACAGCGCAGAAAAAAGTTGATAGAGTGAAGTGAAATGAAATAGTAGCACCACAATGATCATTTAAGACTAAAAATATAAATTTAGCCCAACATTATAAACCAACCACTTTTGAGGATTATTAGGACATAATTTGCTGCTAAAGAATAAATGGTTGACTCATAATTTTGACCAAACTCGTGACCAAAGGACTAGCCAATCTAAAACTGCGCTGTCACGTGCGTAACAATGCCACGCCCAGCTGCACCCTGCACCCTGCAGCTGCACCCTGCAGAAAAGATGTAGCCAATATATATATATATATATATATATATATATATATATAAATATACAGAGAGCAATAACACAGCAAATAGATAACAGCAAGGAATTTAGATAAAGTACTTGTCAAAAGCCTTGGTTTAAGCAGCTTTCACGTTTCAGAGCCAAAAGGGTGCCTCATCTCCCAGAGTTAGTTCCAATGTTAAAAGGGAGAATCTTTAACTTCAACTCAACTCAGCTTCGCTTAGCTTAACAGCCTTTTTTCTAGGAACTCAGCAGGGAGTCGCCTTAAAACAGAGAACCAATTGCCTCATTTGGGGAGGGAGTTGTGGGTGGAGACCCCAGCTAGGACCAAAATCCCTCCCAAGTTGATATCAGGGCAATAACTTTCCCTGGATACATATAACATTCTATCCACGGGTAGATTAATACGTAGAATCATCTGCTGAACGTCTAGGTATGAAATATGACATACCTGCTGGGATGGTTAAGGAGATATAATTTTCTGCTCTCCTGTAGCTGTCAGCTAGGGGGTGTAACCTATCAGGTGACTTGTATTAAAGTGAGCGGTCTGAATATATGCCTGGTTTTTATGTAAGTCTCTCATATTCCAAGATATGTAATCATAGGGGAAAGTGGGTCTTGAATGTGATGTCTGCTTTATGGCTTATCTGGAATGTCTTTGAACTCAGTGAAGGACTTGGTTTATGGCTTTACGATCCTTTCTTCAGCAAGAGTTTCGCAGACATATGGGTGCCAGGCTAATTGAGATTTATAGCCATGAGCTCTCCCGCTGGGCCTTGATGCCTTTTTGAACTCTGCATCCAACAGACCACATGTCACTCAGCAGAGAGGGAGGGGGGATGAGGAAAGAGGCAGAGAGAGATACAAGATGGAGGGTTTGGAGCAAAATTGATGACCGCGTCCATCTCTGTGTGCATGATTGCTACAATAATAGTTAACAAAAGATTAATGGACTTTAGTGTATAATAACTTTTTTCTTTAATTTAAATACTGAAAGATAACTGGTTTTAAATAGAGACATACAATAGATGGGCAACTGAAGAGGAGAAATCCCTTTCACCGCATATAGTCAGTCTTTAGTAGTACTCTGTCGACCAGAATTTCTCATTTGCACATATTTAAAACCTGGGTGGACCCTTACCCCGCACCAGCACCCATGGTGTGAGTCCACCAGATTTAGAACACTGGAATAGATAGAATCTTACATTGATGAGTCAGCTTTGCTTAGAGCATATGCCTGTAAACACTTCTTGCCAGTGTGTTCTTAAAAGTCTATCAACAGATTTACAGCAGAAATCCCATATTGTTATAAGAGTGAAAGATGGCTACACCCTTCCCCCTTAACACAGATGTTATATTATGTTAAAGTAGGACAAAAACAAAGTTAAATGTGGAATGTCTTATGCGTGGCCCCACAGAATAAATAAATATAAAGCAATCCAATCACTTGGTCAGAACCTGCCCAAGCAATCCAGGATGCTGGATAAATAAGGAGGATGAGGCTTGATAATATCAAATTAGCTGACCTTTAGAAAGTCACACAAACAGTTCAATATATTCTCAATAATTTGCTCATATGGTAACAAAAGAGTTAAAGCCTAGAGCATCTAACATAGCATTGTGATTCTCCTTTGTAAAGTGATATATCTTGTTGAGGAATCGGCTTTTACAAATGTATTTTTCAAGTTTAGGTGCTTTTACTATGCCTGCAACATACTCCATTATTGTTATACAAAGGTGTAAAAAGTCTGTGTAAACCTGCTTATAAAAACATTTTCAATAAGAGGAACATGCTGGGACAAACAGCCTTGGAAAAAACAGCTACAAAAAGCAATCATGAAGTATTATTTACCTGGATGTTACATGAACTCCATTCACAACTACCCTGTGCAACAGCACAGGGTAGTTGTGAATGGAGTTCATGTAACATCTACGTAAATGATACTTCATGATTGCTTTTTGTAGCTTTTTTTTGCATAAGTGTTTCGACTAGGGCTACAAACGTGGTTGCTATAAGCTCACTAAAAAAATATATATATGTATATCAAAAGCATAATCTCTTTTTTGCATCACAATACCTTTAATGTAAGCTACTACATAAAATATTTTCTTTAGCAATACTGAGCATTCAATCTCTGATGGACTCCTCTAATAGCGACAGATAAGAGCTCTTGCAAGAGGATTCGTTCTTGGATGTGTACAGAGGAGCACCTGGTACAAACATTGAAACATTTCATGGTCAAGACCATCACAGAGAGCAAGTATGTTTTGGTGGAAAAAGCCTCCCCTTTCTTCAGGGCCTGAGCAGTCAATGAAGGCACTAAAGCTGACCACCTTCAGTGCCAATAGGAGATGTTAGTCTTCATCAAGCCTTAAAAGAGATTGCTTAGTGCATTTTGTCATTATTTTATTAACATTAACTTCTTGCCCACCGCGCATAGCCGAATGACGGCTTCACCGCGGCCGGCCAGTTCTGAGTGGACGTCATATGACATCCTCCCAGAACGCGCTCTCCTGCGCGCCCCAGGGGGCGCGCACCCGGCGATCTCCATGATCGCTGTGTCCTACGGACACAGCTGATCACGTGATGTGGTGAAAGGCCGATCCCACCGGCCTTTTACCACGTGATCAGCGGTGTCCAATGACACGCTGATCACAGGGAAATGCAAGTGCCGGTTCTCGGCTGCACTTTCCTCACGCTGTCAGATCGTGAGGAAAGTACTGCCGAGAACCGGCAGTTGTCAGAGCGGGGATCGGAACCGATCATCAGGGCACTGATGATCAGTGCCCTGATGATCGGTGCCCAGCAGTGACACCCGCAAGTTCCGCCCAGCAGTGCGCCCACTAGCCCCGCCCACCCGTTCCCAGCAGTGCCCCCACCTGTGCCCAGCAGTGCCCCCACCTGTGCCACTCTGCAGTGCCACCTACCTGTGCCCAGAAGTGCCACCTACATGTGCCCATCAGTGCCACCCACCTGTGCCCACCCACCAGTGCCACCCACCTGTGCCCACCAGTGCCACCCACCTGTGCCCACCCACCAGTGCTGCCCACCAGTGCCACCCACCAGTGCAGCCCAGCAGTGCTGCCAGTCAGTGCCACCAGTCAGTGCCCAGGGGTTGTGCCAGTCAGTGCCGCCAGTCAGTGCCCAGAAGTGATGCCAGTCAGTGCCGTCTATCAGTACCCATCATCAGTGTCACCTATCAGTGCCGCCTATCAGTGACCCCTAATTAGTGCTGTCTATCAGTGCCGCCTATCTGTGCCACCTCATTAGTACTGCCTATCAGTGCCCTTTAGTGCTGCCTATCAGTGCCCATCAGTGCCGCCTATCAGTGCCCATCAGTGCCGCCTCATCAACGCAAATCAGTGAAGGAGAAAAAATACCTGTTTGAAAAATTTTATAAAAGAAACAAACTTTTTTTTTTTTTCAAATTTTTTGCACTTTTTTTAATTTATAGCGCAAAAAGTAAAGCGCCCAGTGGCGATTAAATACCACCAAAAGAAAGCTCTATTTGTGAGAAAAAAATGATCAAAATTTCATACGGGTACAATGTTGCATGACCGCGCAATTGTCAATCAAAGTGCGGCAGCGCTGAAACCTGAAAATTGGCCTGGTAAGGAAGGGGGTATAAGTGCCTGGTAGGCAAGTGGTTAATAGCTTATGCAATCAGTGTTATTGACATTGACTGCTCTGAATAAGGGGGAAACTTTTTTTTTTTTTTCCAGAAACACATTTGCTTCATTTGATGCTCTCAACCATTAAATGGTTTCAGAAAGACTTTTAAATGAAGTGAACTTTTGTACCAGGTGCAACTCTGTACATATCCAGAGAATATGGAGGCAAGGTAAACCCACAATTAAAACTGTGACAATTACAAGCAAACAGGGCAGGAATCCAGGAGTCTGTCATGTGGGTGGAGAAGCCTTAGTTCAATATGACCATCAATTACATCCACCTAAATAGCCCTCCTCCTTTCCCATCTCTTTTTAGTATGTTAGTATTCTTTTTTTAATTCTTTAGTACTCCATGAGCTTAACTGGCTTCATTATTAAACAGGCATGTAGTGAGCTCCTCCTCAACTTTTGCTTTCAACAATCAAGAGTCCCTTCCCAAACATACAAAGGATTTCTCCGCACACTTACCAGGCACACTTGCCTGAAAAACAACCAAAGTGGCTTTGTCTAATAGTTTGTGTTAAAACAGAGGGTTTTGTGTGCGCACATTTGCAAATACACTGCTTAAAAAATTTAAAGGAACACTTTGAAAACACATCAGATCTCAATGGGGAAAAAATATTATGCTGGATATCTATACTGATATGGAATGGGTAACGTAAGGATGCTCCATCATTTGATGTAAATGAAAATTATCAACCTACAGAGGACTGAATTCAAAGATACCCCGATCAACGTGAAAAAATGAGGCAGCAGGCTAATCCATTTTGCTGAAATTTCATTGCAGCAACTCAAAATGGTACTCAGTAGTTTGTATGGCTCCCACGTGCTTGTATGCATGCCTGACAACATCGGGGCATGCTCCTAATAAGACGACGGATGGTGTCCTGGGGTATTTCCACTCAGATCTGAACCAGGGTATCACTGAGCTCCTAGACAGTCTGAGGTTCATTGGATCGGCCAAGACATGATATCCCAGAGGTGTTTAATTGGATTTAGGTCAAGAGTGGGAGCCATTCAATGGTATCAATTCCTTCATACTCCAGGAACTGCCTGCATACTCTTGCCACATGAGGCCGAGCATTGTCGTGCACCAGGAGGAACCCAGGACCCACTGCACCAGCGCAGGGTCTGACAATGGGTCCAAGGATCTCATCATGATACCGAATAGCAATCAGAGTGCCAGTGTCTAGCCTGTAGAGGTCTGTGTGTCCCTTCATGGATATGCCTCCCCAGACCAACACTGACCCACCTCCAAAATGGTCATGCTGAACAATGTTACAGACAGTATAACATTCTCTACAGCTTCTTTCATGTCTGTCACATCTGCTCAGGGTGAACATGCTCTCATCTGTGAAAAGCACAGGGTGCCAGTGGAGAAGCCGCCAATTCTGGTATTCAATGGCAAATGCCAATCAAGGTCTATGGCACAGGGCCCACTAGAGGATGTCGGGTCCTCAGGCCACCCTTATGAAGTCTGTTTCTGATTGTTTGGTCAGAGACATTCACACCAGTGCCCTGCTGGAGATCATTTTTTGGGCTCTGGCAGTGCTCATCCTATTCCTCCTTGCATAAAGAAGCAGATACTGGTCCTGCTGATGGGATAATGACCTTCTATAGCCCTGTCCAACTCTCCTACAGTAAATGCCTGTCTCCTGAAAACTCCTCCATACTCTTGAGACTGTGCTGGGAGACAGCAAACCTTCTGGCAATGGCACGTATTGATGTGCTATCCTGGAGCAGTTGGACTGTCTGTGCAACCTCTGTAGGGTCCAGGTATCGCCTCATGCTACCAGTAATGACACTGACCCTAGCCAAGTGCAAAACTAGTGAAAACAGTCAGAAAACATGAGTAGGGAAAACAATGTCAGTGGCCTCCACCTGTGAAATCATTCCTGTTTGGATCAAAGCAGGTGAAACTGATTAACAACCCCGTCTGCTACTTAACTGACCAGATCAATATCGCAGGAGTTTAATTGATTTGATGCTATATTCTGATTAAAAAGTGTTCCTTTAATTCTTTTTGATTAGTGTATATACATAAGCACCAGTGCCCACGTCAAGGGACCTCTGTATATACTGTGGTCTTAATTCTAAATTTCCAGAGCCTCTATAGTAGGAGCACATATAAGAATGAATAAATTAAGGGCAGGTATGCTTGGAGGGAGCCCACCCCTCCTTAAAGGCACAGGGACACACATGTTGCCCAGCAAGAGCACAATGGCAGCAAAGACATCACATGTGTCCCTGCACCCAATTTGTCCAACTGCACAAAAAAAGTGGCAACCACCCCAACCTATAAATGACGTTTCCAGCAAGGTGCACATGGATGGGCAAAGAACATCACAAACAAAGGATTTCTCAGCACACGTACCAACCAGCCTGCTGCAAAGGCCCGTTATAGGTTGGGGTGGTTGCCACTTTTTTGTTAAAGCCTCTTCCACCATAGCCGAGGAGTCCTTTCAGTGCTGCACATATCAATTCCTTATGTTTGCTTAGAAAACATAAGCAATTTTTGGTTGTATGATTGCATTGCTAAAATGACTAGCTATTAATTACTACTATATGCTACTTGCATACCTTTAAAGGATAAGTTCACCTTTTAACAAAAAATAATAAATGCACTTTTTTTGCAGGTAAAAAATGGGCATTTACTATTTTTTGTTTTGGGAGCCTGGAAAGCATTGCACCAGTGTTCATTAGATCACTGGTACCATGCAGGACTCCTGCAGACCTGTCAGTGTATCTGTGTGCTTGTACTTAGCATGGGCAAGCAGATACATACTGACAGGAAGAATCAATGAACTACCACAGCGCTCAACAGCACCATGGTAGTTCAACGAATGGGAAAACTACAAGTCCCAACAGCCTTTGTGGCTGTCAGCATGTTCTCAATTAATACTATGAATGAGTGACATGGCCAGGTGCACGAAGCCCAGCAAGCCACTTTTTTTTTTAAATTGTGACAGATTGGGGAAGATTTGTGAGAAGCTAGTGCTAGCAGTTTATCGCCAGTGATCACACTACTAAAAATGATCTGTGTGCACCTAGCGTATAGAGATTATTGGGTGATTTTTTTTTCCCATTCAAATATACATGACAACTGCTTAATAATCTCCTACAGTAGCACAAAAAAATGAATTTTTGCATTCGAATATGTTTATGCTTCAGCTTAATTATTACCTGCGTAACCCTAGCTGCAGAGAGCTCCTGTCTGTGGCTGTGTGAGAATAGCCATACTGTTGGTCAGTTATTTCTCATGAACGCCAAAATGTTTTTTTATTTGAAAAAAGTCAAGAAGGATTAGAGGCCCTGTCATTTTATTATTGCTGTCAGTCTCCAGGCTAGGAAGATTTACCTTCTGTGCTTGTGCTGGTGACTATTGTCTTAGATTTTAGATTTGTCACAAGAACAAGAGCTGATGGTAAATATTCCAATGGGGTACACCTGTTCCATTTAAAACTAAGTGGGGAATTCCTCTAAATTTGTAGGAATTTTTCTCATTTCTTATTGTGGTCCCGGGTTAGTAAGTGAAGGGAAATATCCCCAGTGGGAGAAAGGCAGTGAAAAATAAACTGATAGGTTTTGCTTTTCCCTGCTCTATCCCAAAGAAAAAAAAAAAAAAAAACGTTTTGCCTATACTTACATTGTAAACTTGCATGTCTTATGTGCTAACCTTTCACAATACTCAAATGAGTTAAATGTATAATAGTGGAAACATTGTTTCAGCCCTATTTTTGTGTACCAAATGTAACAGTAGTATATTTTTTCATTGTTCTAGCTGGAAAAATGTACAGTTTATAGAATCAAGTACAGTTGGCAGGCATAACTCATTAAACATGACATGATAGTTTAAAACAAAAAGGGATGTATCCAAAAGTGCATGATAGCTCTTGAAAGTACATCATATGAGAATTCTTGAACTTCTTTTTGGCCCATATAAAAGGTCATCTATGTTCAGAGTTGAATTGTATGTATCTTCATTAAATTGTCAGGTGGCCCATAAAGTCAGAGATTGAGGCAATCATTGAATTTTGCATTATCGCTCTCTGCTTGACCTACGTGAAGGTTCAGATACGGAATCTTGCTGTGATATTCCAAAAGAAAATCATTTTCATAATACGTTTGGAAGTATGTAATCTTAGAAAGGAACCTAGTCATAATTGATTCAATTTACATATTATTGTTTGATTTTTGCAAATTACATTTGTTGAAATTGAGTTTTTAAGCAACATAAGCTATTCCTTTTTAGCTTGGTTGATAATACAGGTGTTTGCAATAAGTTTGTCTTCTTGTGTCCCTTTTCGATGTTATGGCTTTTGCTAATAATATGAATATCAATGAATTTTTTCAGGACCCCAAAATTGTTATCTGGGACTCATCAATTAAACCGATAGCAAGTCTGGGCATTTCAATCTTTGCATATGACAAAAAGGTGAAACCATATGTGACAACTATCAGTAGATTGAGTTAGAGGCAACTAAAATGTAAAGCAAATCTTGACTTCTCCTTAAAAAGCTGTGCTTTGAACCATCACCTCTCAACCCCTTCCAAGCTTTGCATTTTGTCCTTTATAATGATGACTAGCTTCCATGATCAATAGGAAGGTTCAGAAGCAGTTAAGTAGCAAGTCGAGCTTGACCCCTGGAAACATGGAGATTTGTAGATAACTGCAAAAGCTTATGGCTCAGTATCTACTGATCGTGGATTTCACTGAAAGTAATCTTTTCATCTTTTACTCAGCTTGAAATGCCCAGGCCTGTCATATGTTTACTATAAGTAGGTAATTTCTGTAAGAAAATAATTTGAGTCAAACTCTAGAACACCAGCCTAAATATATTTTATTTTTGGTTAGAATAGTGAAGGTTGATGCCTCTATTGCATGCATTTACTGTATTTGTCCTATTGATTAAATGCTGCTTACTTTCTGTACTAGTGACAACAACAAAACCCTTCCCAGCTATAGCCTTAATTAAATGTATTGGCTGTAGAACTTGTTTAATTTGCCTAGACTGACTTATTATATTCTCCCTTTATTTTTTTTAATATTCCACTGGAGAAAAGAAAAGGGAAAAAATGGCTACTTGGAGCCATTGGTTCATTCAAAGCATTAGGCATATTCAATAAAATGTGAAATAACCTTTTGTGACCGATTAAGGATCATATTTGACTGATCAAGCTTAAACAAATAAAGATTGCCCCTCATACTTACAAATACTAACAGCAGTTAAAGGTAACCTTCAGTCAGTGGTCCTATATCATCTAGCATCCCAGTCCTTCATTCTTCAGCACTGGAATGTGGGCAGATACTTCTAGAAGCCCCGTGTCTGATCCTGATGATATGGACACTGGTTCTGCTCTCATTACAGTACAGGTCTGAGCTCATTGATAAGAGGTGTATCAGCAAGAGCAGAGCAGACTGAGAGACGTATCATAATAACCAGAATTGGGGAGGAGGAGGCCCACAGAACCAATGAAAAAGGTTAGGTATTACAGGGTATTAGACACTTTATTTCTTCAAATGAGACTTCTGTTTTAGGCTCACTATTTTTACCCAGCCGAGTTGGGCATTAGGTAGAAAAAAAATGGTTGCTGCTTGGTACTGCACTTTGCTCAATCTTTTCTGAACCAGGTACCATTTTAAAAAAAAAAGGGTACATTGTTCCGCAGTTCTCTGTTTTGTCATATGAAGTTTGCTTTAATTATTGTTAGATCATACATTGTATCTGAAATGCATTCTTATTATAATATATAACAAATATCATATCACAACTTAATGTTGTGTGAACCAGAATTGGATATGGCAAAATGTGTTAAGTCACATGCAGTCATTTTCATTTATTTTTACATACTTGTATATGTATGAATGTGAAAAGAATAAATGCAGCACAAATTATTTAAAATCCGTGGCAGACATTGAAGGATCTCCACATCTAAAAACAAATTACATCTTATAAAGAAGCTGATAACAATATGCAATTTTTGTTCCTTAAATATTTTAGATGCATAATACTACAGATTATCCCCAGTTTACATAAAAAATATATTCTTTTAACATTGTAATGATTTGTGCAATGCCAAGTTTATTGCAGACCTTCAGGGAAATGGAAAACAAAACAAAACAAAAATGATTAAGCTTGACAATATCTACCCAACACCTTAAAGTGACCCTGACAATACAGGGAAACAAAAAAACAATGCCAACCTGTAAAAGAAGATGCTTTATATTTACCTTTGCAGTGACCTGCATATTAAAAAAAAATATTGAGTTGCTAATCTCTGAGTGCTGCAGATATCCAACACCTCTAGGTATGTGAATTCCTTCTTCCATTGCAGACTGTGTATAAGCCAATTAGAGAAACCACTACATTTGGTGGGTGAGTAGGTATTTGATACCCCTAAAGTGTAAAATATCTGCAGTGGCTGGGATTCAACATAACAGCAAATTTTAAACACACAGGCAGCCTGAAACACAAATATACCATATTCTTTTACAGGCTAGGGTGACAGTGTCACTGTAAGGGGCTTTGATGATCTGAAGATGATGAAATCCATAGTTGGGAACCGCAAAAAATGTAAACTTTAGGCCAAGCAAGCAGATCCCCCCCCTCCAAATGACAGCACTAACTGCTCAGATAAACAGTGCTGCATTTTGAGTACCAAGGAGACTGTCTGTCTATGTCTGGAGGTAGCCATAAGTAAGAAACGGTACTTTGATGGTGCTATATATATTTTCCCCCTACTGGTTTACTATAATGCTAGGGTTTGCTCAAGTCAGCAATGGTTAAAAGCACATTTCCCTTTAGCTTAGTGGAAAGTATTGGCCTGGTGGAAATGGTCCAGTGAATGAAACACAAGCATTTCTCTCTGTCTTATGCAATACCAAGTAAATAATATTTTGATCTTCTCAATATGAAGGTGCAGCGCTTAAAACTAATTATGCAGCGTAAATCTCATCAATATTGTATAGAAATGAGAATATGCAGCTTTAAAAACTGTGCAGCGTGAATAGAACAATAACATATGCTCAGTATGTAGGTATAGATAATAAGCAATACCAGATCAATCAAGAAAATCAACAAATATAAATAAATGTGCATAAATGATGTCACCAATAGGTGAGTAAAGTGCAAAAAAAGTCCCAGATGTATTGCCCACGTGAGGATCCTGTATGATCCCGATAAGCATGCGTGGAGAGTTAGTCCAAGTGGCAGATATTCAATGTAAATGAAATGCGCACTCACCAGAAGTGCGTGTAAACACGCATTTGAGATATAACCTATCTCAATAGGTATAGTTTAGGTCATCCGCCTCCCAGGTCAGGTCAGGATACTTCCCAGTCACATCTGCATGGAGTACTCAGGGGTCCTTGATGCGTATCACCATAGGGGGTCACCCTTAATGCAGCCTCTGAGAATGTCCCTCATGAATAGGGACCAATAAACGAGACCACATAGCGTGATACCGTAGGGAACTTTATTCCATCGATTGAAAAGTGCAATGACAAAGTAAAAAAAAAAACACTGACCGTATAATGGGAATTCAGGATGGCCACCAGCGGTGGCTAGACGTCTAGTTGCTGTAGCCCCCCTAGGTATCCCACTATGTGGTCTCCTTTATTGGTCCCTATTCATGAGGGACATTTGCAGAGGCTGCATTAAGGGTGACCCCCTATGGTGATACGCATCAAGGACCCCTGAGTACTCTATGCAGATGTGACTGGGAAGTATCCTGACCTGACCTGGGAGGTGGATGACCTAAACTATACCTATTGAGATAGGTTATATCTCAAATGCGTGTTTACACGCACTTCTGGTGAGTGCGCATTTCATTTACATTGAATATCTGCCACTTGGACTAACTCTCCACGCATGCTTGTCGGGATCATACAGGATCCTCATGTGGGCAATACATCTGGGACTTTTTTTGCACTTTACTTACCTATTGGTGACATCATTTATGCACAATTATTTATATTTGTTGATTTTCTTGATTGATCTGGTATTGCTTATTATCTATACCTACATACTGAGCATATGTTATCGATCTATTCACACTGCACAGTTTTTAAAGCTGCATCTTCTCATTTCTATACAATATTGATGAGATTTATGCTGCATATTTAGTTTTTAGCGCTGCACCTTCATATTGAGATTTGCATTGGAAGGCTCTGTTTGGTTGCCTTTTTAGGTGTTTCAGAGGCTATTTTTCTTTCAGATAGCGCTCACATATTTACTTTTTATATACAATATTTTGATCTTATTGCATGAGCCAAGGGAGCTATGAAATTTGCAGGAACATTGGTAATGGAGGTAATGGTAAATATTTTTTGAAAGAACAGAGGACAGCCTCAGTGTTATATATGGTATTAAATAATTCAGGCATAGAGATAAGTGTAATTTTGAGCTTTTGTCTCTTTGAAACTTTAATTTCTGTGATTTACTATTTTGTTGAAAGATATTGAAGTCAATTGGGATGGCACAATTAAGGTGTTTTTCTGGTGGATTTTTTATGTATTTTACAGTTTTAAATTGCTCTTGAAGGTTACCGAACCTTCTTTTAGTAATCTTTTTGTGCCACAAATGGACCCTCAATAGTCTCATTGTTTTAATTTTTTTATTCACAAAAGGAAAAAATACAGCAAGTGGGAAAAAAAGTAAAATAAAGTGGCAGCACACAAATAAAGATCAAATGCACACAGGAAAAGGAAATCATACAAATAAATCTAAATGAAAAATCATAAAATGAATATACTGAATTGATCTCAAGTCACCTCCCCACTCCCAAAAAATAAACCTTAACAAATCAATGAACAAAATTAAAAATTTAGCCAACTGCAAAATCAGTAATTTTGTGGCAAAATACATTTAGCTCAAAAAAAGTATCCTTCTAGTCAGGCATTATGTAGCCAGGGCACGATCCATATTAAAAGATTTGTGCAGCTTTCGTCTTGCCCTGTCTTCAACAGTATAGGCTATGCATAGGGTGGGATTACTTGATGTCAGTTGTGTATGGGAATTATTTTTTCCCAACAATTACTTTTTATTTGGGGATCTGTGAGTTTGAGACCATGGCCCGCACCCACCTGGTCAACTTCCATCTTTCTTGACTGCGCAGGAAGCCACTCCTGGCCATCCTTGGAAGACGGACAACTCACGAATCCCATTGCAGAACCCTTTACCTGTGTCCCATTGGCTTCCTGTGCAGGAATGCACAGTGGAATCTGACCTAGATGATATAGGCTGCATCCCACAGACTCACAAAACCCCACAAAAAAGGTAATGTAATTTGCTTTTTTATTAAGAAAAATGTGTTATTTAATTATGTAAACTACACTAAAAGGCATTGAAACAAATGTCCTTTGAAACAAGCTTACATTTAAACAATGTTGAAACTGAATTTGTTTATAGAAGGCAGTAGAGGTTGAATAAAAAGATAACTGTCTACATATTCACAGTGGCATTATCAATTTTACGTGTCAAAATTTGAATTCATTGGCTGGCCATGAATTAAGCTTTCAGAAAATTCACCAGATATCTCCATGTTTTTTTTCCCAATCATTTGTTGTCCATTCATCCAAAACTTTGATCAATGGTAGTAAAGCAGTGGAGAAACCGCTCAAGTGGAAATATCCTGTAAATGTAGTTCATGTATTTTGATTTTGATGCATAGTTTACCTCTAGAGCATATTGTACATGATAAATATTAAAATCAATTGCATTTTTATAATGACAAACAAAAGAAAATCAGGGAAGTGCACACCTTGCACAGTTAAACCTTTAATGATCCAATTATAAAAATCAACAATGGTTGCAATCACATATTTCATAAACTAAAAGTGCTTTGAATGCAGTCCTATCTTGCTGAAGTTGTAGAACCACTCACATCATGGCCAGAGATGTCCAGTGATTGCTCAGCATGAAGTTTGAATCTCTCACTGGAAACTTACAGACTGAAACAATTCAGATTTTCACTTGGTTCAGCTTCATGTCAGAGTCTGCTGTTACTAGGCTCACAAGGGTCACTCCAGTGGATGTGCCTACCTGTTTGTTTGTTTTTTTTGGGGGGGGTGTCCCCCTTTGTAAAACATTTCTGCATTTCACAGGACAACCCCCTAAAAAAGGGTTAACCCATATCATACTAACTGAAACCATCCAATAATATTGGATACAATGTATCTTTCAATGTATGGGAGGAAAACAAAAATAATTCATTATTTTTAAAATATGTACGGTATATAAAATAAATAATATAAATTACAGCATCCACAAAAACTGCTTATCCACAAAGTAGCTCTCTCTCTTTCTCTCTCTCTCTCTATATATATATATATACATACATATATGTATACACACACTGTGTGTGTGTGTGTGTGTATATATATATATATATATATATATATAAAGATTCAGGATTTGGCAAAAGCGTAGATTCCCAGCTGGTTGCCATCAAGAACTGTGGGATTAGAATGATTATAATAACATAAAAGTACCATTTTAATAAATTAGATTACATAGGTGTATAAAATTGCTGTCATATTACTTTATAGTTTACAGATTGATAAATTATATGTAAATGTCTGTATGTGAAAAGAAGGGAAAAAGACAGACAAATTATACAAGAACTACTAAACTTTCAAATAATACTATACAGCCTTATAAAAGGTCATAAAAAAATTGCATATTTCTAAATCTTCATTTAGTCCTCCTGGAGACACACTGTTTAAAATAAATATCTAGTAAGACGTTTTAACACTGTTCATAAAAAAATGCTCTTTTCATTAGGATTGAAAGGAATGGCCTCTACACTGAACAATTTTAGACAATTGATATACCTTCAATGAGAATAGCGAGCTCATTGTTCGCACTGCAGATAAAGGGGGGAGGGTGGCATTGTGTTATAAGATCGACATGATTACAGTATATAGCCAAGGCCAACTGCTTAAAATGGTGAACCAAGCATATTGAAAGAGTGTTTTTTTAAACTGTGACATAAAGAGACCTACTGGATATTGACTTTAAACAGTATGTTTCCAGGGGGTCTAAATGAAGATTAAGAAATGGGCATCTTATTATGACATTCTATAGAATTATTTAGTATTATTTGATATCTGAAATTATATATTTATATACATTTTTTTTTATAATCATGATTGTTTGTTTTTTGTATATTTGGATTAATAGTGCTGCACTGATTAATGATCAATGATCAACTCTTACTAGGTTTGGTGATATCACTAGTGGTGTTAGCGAGCTGTCACTGGTTGTATTGAGTTACACAATTTTCATGGTATTTTCTTTATTATACAGTTGATTTTTCATTATTTTATGTCATGGGTTAACCCCTTATTTAGGAGGGTGCCCTGTGCAACAATTGTTGATTTTAATACTTGGATCATTAAAGGTTTAAATGTGCAAGGTGTGTGCTTCATTGTTTTTATCTTGTTTGTCTTTTGCTCACATCAAGTGCATTCCATTGTGCATGGTGTAATCATGGAAAGCTGCAGAAAACTATGCTTCAGTTCTTATCAAAGACTTGGGACTATATTCAAATACTCATCAATCATCATTTGTTCTATTTTTTTGTCACACTGCTGGTGGTCTTGTTTTAATCTGGCATGTAGCGCATAGAATGTTACTTTTTTATTTGTAGTCACATATTAACAGATGTTCTGGATACAAAAACTCATAATATATGAAGGAAAGAAAAATCATACAATCTGTAAAAAAGCTTATGGCACAGACATTGCCTGAAATGCATTATATATATATATATATATATATATAAAACTACTGTATATAATTAGGTATATATACTCCCAGTGGATGTTTACAAGGATGGCGGTTTCGACAAACTCACTTTGCTGTTCCAGTCCTTCTGGTATCAAGGATCCATTCCTCAGAAACTGAAAGATTTGTTGATCGTACATCTCTACAAGAGGAAAGGGAATCAACAAGTCTGTGATAATCATAGAGAAATATCACTGCTTTCCATCTCAGGCGAGATCCTTGCACGAGTGTTGCTGAACCGCCTGATTGACCACCTAGAACAGGGTTTATTACCCAAGACACAGCGCGGTTTCCACAAAGACCGTGGCACTGTGGACATGATATTCACAGACCGATAGCTCCAAGAGACGTGTCAAGAGCAGAACCATGAATTGTACACCACCTTCGTGGATCTCACCAAGGCTTTTGACACTGTCAGTCACGAAGGTCTGTGGCGCATCATGTCGAAGTTTGGGTGGCCTGACAGATTGATCCTAATGGTACGCCAGCTCTATGATGGTATGATGGCTCACATTTTGGACGAAGGAGAAGTTTCAGGGGCCTTTCCCATTACAAACGGTGTCAAGCAAGGTTGTGTGCTGGCACCAACTCTGTTCAGCTTAATGTTTTCAGCCATGCTGTCAGACTCCTTCCAGAACAATTCCCTGGGAGTTAGCCTGAGATACAGGACCGGCGGGAAACTGTTAAACCTAAGAAGACTCCAGGCTGTCGCCAAGGTGAAGCAGATTGTGCTACGAGACCTCCTTTTTGCTGATGACTGTGCCCTGAATGCTGGATCAGTGCAGGAAATGCAAGCCAGCGTGGACAAATTTGCAGCAGCATGCAACAACTTTGGCCTCCTCATCAACACAAATAAGATCAAAGTGATGCATCAGCCAGCTCCGAAAACCCAACACCAAGAGCCTACCATCACAGTGGAGGGACAAAATCTGCAAGCAGTGGACCAATTTTCATACCTTGGCAGTGCCCTATCCCGTGCAGTGACAATTGACTTTGAGGTCACCTGCAGATTAGCCAAGGTAAGCTCTGCATTTGGCAGACTACTGACCAATGTGTGGGACTGCCATGGAATAAACCTTGCAACAAAGCTCAAAGTCTACTGAGCAGTAGTGCTAACTACCCTGATGTATGCCAGTGAGACATGGACTTTATACAGGAGGCATGCTAGGCAATTGAACCACTTCCACATGACCTGCCTCCGCAGACTTCTGAGGATCTGTTGACAAGACAAGGAGCCAGACACAGAAGTCCTCTCCAGACCATGCCTGCCATCAGTTCACACCCTGCTGATGAAAGCCCAGACTCGCTAGGCAGGCCATGATGCAAGGATGCCAGACCACTGCATTTAAAGACTCCTTCAAGTCCCTGGATATTGACATCACCTCCAGGGAAACCCTGGCACAAGATCAATTCGAAATGGCACACGTTGATCCACCAAGGCTGCCAAACATTTGAGGAGAGAATAAAAACCATAGCACAAGGGAAGCGAGCACTCCGCAAAGCCAGAGCTGCAATAGTGATACCAAGGGGCAGACTGACCATTTGGAAACTTGGGCACTGCCTGAGGGCCCGGGGTCAGTAGGGGGCCCCATGAGATGCCCCTGGTACCTTTTTCATAGGCTTTTTTGAATTTGGGCAAGGACACAGGGACCCCATGATCCCTTGTCAGTCCGCCCCTGGTGGTACCCACATATGTCTGCCCGACATGTGGCAGAACATTTTGTGCCCGTATACGCCTTACCAGCCACCTACGGACACACCGTGGACAGACCACTACCTGTTAGATGTCAAGGTCATCTTCGAACATGATGGACGAACATTATCATATACACACACAGATACACAGTATATAGTGTGTGTATGTATATATATATATATATATATATATATATACACACACAGCATATAGTATATATAGCTGTAAAATATAAAATAGTTAAGTGACAGTTCACAAATACCAATCTCACACAATATTTTACTGAAATCTCTTTAGTTACAAGAAAAAGTTTTAACCCCTTAAGGAGTTTGAGATGCCAGGAGGTGTGACGTGGTTTCTGATCATGTGAAAATTGTGATTGGCTATCACAGTGGTCACATGATCAAAAAGCTCCCGATTGCAAATAGTGATCTGGATCTTTCCGTGCAAAGAACAGAGGTATACCGCTCAGGCAAACAATCCAGATCAATCCACAACAGGTTCAGGCTCTGGCTCACCACCACACACAATGCAATAGGAAGAAGGGTCAGCTGCACACCGGAGGATAGATGAATATAGTGTGTATTTATTGATCCATAGGACACACAAAACACCAGGACATGAATACAGGACCTGTTAACACATTTCACATGATCTCCTGCTTAATCATAACCTCTTTCCGTTAGCTGCAAGAAACTGTATCGGGAGTGCACAGGGCAGGCACTATTAGCAAAGCTTTGTTTATCATTAGGTATGCATATATACAGTCTCTGGACAATGAGGCCCACCCACTGAGAGGCCACACAGAAAGGCGTTAATATAACCATGAGAGTGTGGAGCATGAAAAGACATAACTGACAATATCGGTACATCAGAAAAAGACAATCAAAAGCAAATACTTGTGTTGTTCATCATTTGTTTGTGCAAAGATACAACAGTTCTGCAACTGTTTGAAGCACATTTGACTTTTAAAACAGCATAAATCTTTACTGTAGCATTGGTGCTCAAGTGCTTTGAGTCTATGCCACAAGCCCCATTCATATCACATCCTCTGACATCCGCAAACAGAATATGTTTACAGAATAAAATCATAAACAAACAAAATAACTTCCTTAAACAATACACCTTAAAAGTATAGCATCTAAATAATTCAAAGAATAAGCAATGTAATTTCATCTTGGATTTCTGTGCTAAGCTGTGTTTATAGTGTGTGTGTATAAATATATATTATATATATATATATATATATATATATATTGTGACAGTGTGGCGATCTGTCACCCTGGATTCTCAACAAGGCAGGTTGAGGGGCTCCAGGGTAAGTGTTTGATATGGAGGAAAGTGGCTTTTCACTTTCCTCCTTTGTTTGTAAGGTCTGTTTTGGGATCTGGAGCCTGGAGATTTCAAAGAGATCTGGGAGGGATGAAATCTCCAATCCTGGGACCAGGTTTTGGGATAGGCCAGGAGACTGATTGCACAGGTGTGTGCAGGCCTTTAGAGAGAGTCAGGACCAGGGTTCTGGGCTCCACCTCTCCACCCCGGCAGCTAGGAGTCAGCAGAGCTCCACCCTGGCAGACGGGAGGTCTCTGCCTTGGAGTCAGGTGGAAGCCAGACTAGCTGTGTGCTAGTGGCTATAATTTGGGAAGAGTCTGCAGGAGACAGACATTGAACTGTGTGTAAGCCAGGAGGCTGAATCGTTGTTTAATTTGTGTGATGGTGGAAACCCCTGCGTGGGAAACCTTTATGTTACGGGACTTTCATTTAAATAAAAGTGGGCTAAAAAGGCCCTGAAAAATAAGCGAGTTGCTGTGTGCATTAACAAAGCTCTACCACGTTGAAGCGAGTTCCCATATATGGTGGAGAATGCGGGCAGAATTGGAGATCCCGGCGATTGAAGTAAGTTCATTTGCTATATGAACTGTGTTTGGTGCATAAGTCTGCACTATCTGTGTGTGCAGGTGAGGAGAACCTGCTAAAGAAAAGGACTTTGCCTTAAAGAGACAGTGTTCCATGGTGTTGCTGAACTGTGTAACACACTGCTGTGTGCATGACTGCTAACATGGGGCGGTCAAAACAGAAAAAGGAAGCAATATTTGCTGAAGCGAGAGATAGAGCCCTGTGGCTAGGGGGTTATATACCGCATGCCCCAGCCAAGCCGGGAAATTTAGATGTGGGTGAGTCTGCTGTGGACTGGTGCAAGTGGCACCTGGCAGCATTGAACCAACCTAAAGAGGAGCGCAAGCCAACCTTCAGTGCAAGGAGAGGGGCTGACCAGAGGCCAGGACCAAGAGTGAAGGCCCATAGCAACACAGAGGAGGCCAGTCGGGCTGTCTGTGTACGGGGGGCTATGTCGTACAAGGATCATGGCAAGTGGCATCAAGAGGAGCCAATACAGCGTGTTAGCCAGCGAAGGTCTGCTTGGAGAGTGCAATCTCCCATGGCGACCGGAGAAAAAATATTGCCTGGAAGGAGGAGCTCCATTGGAGATGTGGCTCAGTATCCCAATAAAGAGAAGTGTAGAAATATACCCTGCGTGGAATGTGGTCAGTGGGGGCATGGGATCTTTTCCTGTCCCAGACTCTGGAATACCGCTGATACTGGGCAAATGTCTACAACATCAAGCCCAGATTCTTGTTTGAAAATGTTGGCAGCCGCCTATGGCAACAGGGAGGAAGTTCCTGTTGGGCCTGCAGGGGGTGCCAGAGAGTCCATGGAGCCTATGGGGGCGTCTGTTACTTCACCTTGGGGCAAGGGAAAAGTTGCCAAGGAAAGTGCAGTTGAGGATGCGTTTATGAGACGACGCACTCAAATGAAGATGGCGACACCTACTACTGTGGTGGGTAAGACTGTGTGTGATAAAACCATGGCTGGGACTGTCATGTTGAGAAGGACTGGTTATGAGACTGTCCATTCTGATGTAGGAGTGACCCCAGTTAGTTGGGCCACTGAATGTGCTTTTGAGAGTGACTTTTCCCTGTGCAGTGCCTTGTACAGTGGGGAGTTAGGGGTTGAAGTAAAACCTGTGCATGGTTCTCAAAAAGCAAGTGATGTCACTAATGTGTGCCAGTCACAGGTTGGTAGTAGGCTAGTACAGCCCACAAGAGCTACAAATGCTGATGTTGTTGATGATGTGAAATGTTCTGTTGTTGGGAAAACCCTAAGCTCTTGCAGTGCAAAATCTGTAATTAAAGATGGGTCATTTCCCATAGCAACTGGTGGTAAGACAGCACATGTGTCCTTGGACATCTCCAGGGGTCTCCGTGTATTGGAGCCGGAGGTTGCCCTGGACAACTGCGATGTCACTCTGGTGGAGCAGAGTGGAACTGCACCTTGTCATAGGAGTGTGTTGGTGCAGCCTAATATTACTGAAAGTGTTCAGGAGAACAGCGGGTTAATGCAGCCTGGGAAAAATGCAAGTGTGGGTGTAATTCAGGAAGTATCACCAGAGCAAAGTGGTGGATGTGAGGTATTGCAACCTGCAGTGGGAAAACAGGGGTTACCCAAGTCAGACGTGATCCAGAGTAATTTGTGCAATGGATCTGCAACTAAGCCCGTCTATTCTTATGTGTCTCCTTGGGCGGATGGATCGGTGCTGAGGAACACTGGTGAATTGAGCACATATACAATGGATTGGGATAGTTGGGGTAAAAGGCTAATCTCATTGATAGATGAGGTTTTTATGCAAATTAATAAGGTGGACACTGTTTCTGCTGTGCCAGCAGGAGGATCTATAGAACAGCCGTTATATAAGGGCATGCATACAGCAGAGACTTTGTCTGTGACCCACAAAAGTGATGTTGGCATGGAGTGTCAAAATGATGTTGTCACTGGGAATGATCGGGGGCAGCTTGTGGATGCTGAATCTGAGACTTTGAGAGTGAGCCCAGCACATGGCAGCGCTCTGGTGGAGCACCAGGCTGTGGCTATCTCCAGCTTGGAGGATGTCCCTTTAAAAATTTCAACTTCTCAAGTCTCAGCAGGTGAGTCTCTCAGCGTTCCCAGTGCCCTAAATATGGTCAGGAAGGTCTTAGGTTTAGAGTCAAGTGGTTGGGTTGTAACCAAAGTATTAAAGGAGATGCTTGAACTTTGGAATGTACAACCAATGTATATTGAGGTGCCTCCTCCACAGTCAGATGGTCTGGTACTGCGGAGTACCACTAGGTGGAGCACCGAATGGCTGGCTGTACATATCAAACGGGAACAAGAAAGTGGTTTATTTCTGAATTTGTTGATGGTGTTAAAAGTTGTATCAGGGTATGCCGCTGGATTACCTGTAAATGTGATATATGAGAAATGTTTTGGAGAAAAGGAAAATGAGTCAAAAAAGGTTTCACCTCCTAACAGCCAGGTGGGAAGCATTTCTGCTGCTATGGTCCAGGATGGTGCTGGTCAGTTGTCAGTGAAGGGCGTGTTGACTGCACCAGTGGACAAACCACATGAGATGGAAGGGCCGAGCATGGACCCGAGAACAGCAGAGATCCTGACCAGGGCTCAAACGGATGTGCATCAAGAAATCAGGGTCATTGGGCCAAAAAGAGCTTTATGTAGCAGGTCTGATAAGACACCTGAAATACAGGGAGAAATGGTATGTGAAAACTGGCAAAATAGATCAAAAGAGATCTCATCTGTACCGGGTTTGGATACAGATCCAAGTGGTGTAGGAAAAGTTAAAATGGTTGGACAGCTGCTTGCAGAGTGCATGACATCTGGTGAAGTGGCATTTTGTGAGGTTCACGTGGGTGATGGCTACCCTATGGTGTGTGTGCCCTCTGCAGACACTGTCCTAACAAATACTGCAAAAGGTATTGAAAGGTGTAATATTGACTGGAATATAACCATTCATGGTAAACTGAATGCTGTGGTAATGAGTCATGCAGGTTTGATAGCTAGAGGTACAAGAAATCAGGGGGTGGTCCTGGTACAAATACAGTAGAAATAGTTCCCCTACAGCCTTGGGACAGTAATACTGAGAGAGGTATTAGGAAACCTTGGAACCTGAAGCAAAGGGGCAGAAAGGTCAATAGAAAGGCCAGGGGGACCCTGTTAGGATTTCAAGAGAGAAAGTGTTTATGGAAGTGCACCCGGAAAAAGAATAGGGAAGGTCTGATTAGAGCCCATAGCAGAGTGACAATGGGGCTTGGGGATAGACACCAAAGGAGTCATTGGGTAGAGTTCCCCTTTAGGAAAGGTATGGTCAGACCAGATTGGACCCCTGTAAGTGAGAGCTGGCACAGAGGTGCCAGAAGAGATAAGTTGTGTGTTCTGCCCCCTACGGGATCAAAACAAAGGGGGGGGATATGTGACAGTGTGGCGATCTGTCACCCTGGATTCTCAACAAGGCAGGTTGAGGGGCTCCAGGGTAAGTGTTTGATATGGAGGAAAGTGGCTTTTCACTTTCCTCCTTTGTTTGTAAGGTCTGTTTTGGGATCTGGAGCCTGGAGATTTCAAAGAGATATGGGAGGGATGAAATCTCCAATCCTGGGACCAGGTTTTGGGATAGGACAGGAGACTGATTGCACAGGTGTGTGCAGGCCTTTAGAGAGAGTCAGGACCAGGGTTCTGGGCTCCACCACTCCACCCCGGCAGCTAGGAGTCAGCAGGGCTCCACCCTGGCAGACGGGAGGTCTCTGCCTTGGAGTAAGGTGGAAGCCAGACTAGCTGTGTGCTAGTGGCTATAATTTGGGAAGAGTCTGCAGGAGACAGACATTGAACTGTGTGTAAGCCAGGAGGCTGAATCGTTGTTTAATTTGTGTGATGGTGGAAACCCCTGCGTGGGAAACCTTTATGTTACGGGACTTTCATTTAAATAAAAGTGGGCTAAAAAGGCCCTGAAAAATAAGCGAGTTGCTGTGTGCATTAACAAAGCTTTACCACGTTGAAGCGAGTTCCCACAATATATATACACTGTCATTGTGCTCTTGCTGGTCAACATGTGTCCCTGTGCCTTTAAGGAGGGGTGGGCTCCCTCCAGGCATACCTGCCCTTAATTTATTCATTCTTATATGTGCTCCTACTATGGAGGCTCTGGAAATTTAGAATTAAGACCACAGTATATGAAGAGGTATAGCATTAGTAAGTCAGTTAAACTCCTGGGATATTGATCTGGTCAGTTAAGTAGTAGAGGGTGTTGTTAATCAGTTGCACCTGCTTTGGTGTTAATACAATTAACAACAGGTGCACTAGATGGGCAACAATGAGACAACCCCAAACAGGAATGGTTTTACAGGTGGAGGCCACTCAAATTCTTTCCCCTACTCATCTTTTCTGACTGTTTTTCACTAGTTTTACGTTTGACTAGGGCCAGTGTCACTACTGGTAGCATGAGGCGATACCTGGACCCTACAGAGGTTTACCGGCAGTCTAACTCCTCCTGGATGGCACATCAATACATGCTATTTCCGGAAGATTTGCTGTGTCTCCCAGCACTGTCTCAAGAGCATGGAGGAGATTCTAGGTGACAGGCAGTTTCTCTTGTAACAGGGCCGCAGGAGGTCTTTAACCCATCAGCATGACTGGTTTCTGCTCATTTGTGCAAAGATGAACAGGATGAGTACTGCCAGAGCCCTATAAAATTACCTCCAGCTAGCCACTGGTGTGAATGTTTCTGACCAAACAATCAGAAACAGACTTCATGAGGGTGGCATAAGGGCCTGACCTCTACAGGCTAGACAATGGCACCCTGACTGTATCGGGAAGAAATCTTTGGACCCATTGTCAGATCCTAAGCTTGTGCAGTGGGTTCTGGGTTCCTCCTGGTGCACGACAATGCCATGCCTCATGTGGCGAGAGTATGCAGGCAGTTCCTGGAAGATGAAGGAATTGATACCATTGAATGGCCCCCACGCTCGCCTGACCTAAATCCAATAGAACGCCTCTGAGATATCAAGTTTCGGTCCATCCAATGCCGCCAGGTTGCACCTCAGACTGTCCAGGAGCTGGTCCAGTTCTGGGAGGAAATACCCCAGGACACCATCCAGCAGCCCTGACATTGTCAGGCATGTATACAAGTATCTGGAGGCCATACAAACTACTGAGTACCATTTTGAGTTGCTGCAATGAAATTTCAGCAAAATGGACTAGCCGGCTAGATAATTTTTTTCACTTTGATTTTCGGGGTGTTTTTGAATTCAGTCCTCTGTAGGTTGATAATTTTCATTTCCATCAAACGATGGGGCATCCTTACATTCCTAACACATTACCCAGTCCATATCAGTATAGATATCTAGCATGATATTTGTCCCCATTGAGATCTGATGTGTTTTCAAAGTGTTCCTTTAATTTGTACATATGTAAGTATGTAAGGTGACACATAGCATCCCTCAATCGCATCTCTTTTCATTATGTTACTAAATGGTTAGCACTTCTGCCTGGCAGTACTAGGGTCGTTGGTTCAAATCCCAACCGCGGCACCACCTGTCTGGAGTTTGCATGCTCTCCCTGTGCCTGCTTGGGTTTCCTCCGGATACTCCAGTTTCCTACCACACTCCAAAGACATGATGGTAGATTAATTGGATCCTGTCTAAATTGGCCCTAGTATGTGTATGTATGCATGCAATTTGGGGACCTTAGATTGTATGCCCCTTGAAGGTTACGAACTGATGTGAATGTACAATATACTGTATATGTAAAACGCTACGTAAATAAGTACTTGAAATTAAAAAAAAATGTATATTATATATATATATATATATATATATTATATTCAAATTCAAAAGTTTTGGGTATTAGCAAATATTTAGGCAAATATTAAACATATTATTTGCCAATGTAGAATTTTAAGAGACCTGAGTAAAATCCTGATCCAGTCATTTGTCTCCTCCCCTTATAATTTAGGAGTGGAAATGAGTAAACATGAGTAAAATTTACAGTCGTGCAAAACATGGTCCTGATCCTTTCAAATTTGGTTTGGTTGCAAGTGAAAGAGTAACTCCACTTTTTTGAGAAAAAAAGCAATCCCCACTAGGTGATCTATGTACATTGCAAGGATTTTAACAAACTTTGTTACAGATTTCTACCCTTTGTTGTTCTGCGGAAATAGCTGTTTGTTTGTCTGTGTCCATGTGCAAAGTGAATGAGAATGACTATAATATAACATGGTTCTAATACAGAAAGTGGCAGTGTCTAAATCCCTTAAGACATGACTTTCCTTTGGGAGTATCTCACCTAAAATTACATTTTGTTGCAGAGGATGCCAAAAAATCTGACTTGCATCTTAGTGCAGAATTCTGGGAACATCAGTTAGCCAATCACACAAGCAGGAAATGACATGAATGGAGGGGGGGGGGGTCTGTGCAGATTGCTATAATGCATTTTACAGAAAATTACAGCATTGAAGGTATAAAAGGAAAAGTAATTTTAGTAACATTCAATTACAATATGACTTGTGTAGCAATTGTATATGCTATACTGTATATGTTTTGTTTTATTTGCCTTTATTTCCCCACAAAAGTGGAGTTACCTTTTAAGAGTTTCTTCCAAATATATTTTTGAACCTATGTATGAACAGCAAAACCTGCATACCTAAGCACTAAAGAAGCCCAAGGTAAAAACATTTAGAAGTTTAAAAATGTAAAATGCTAACAGCCCAGATCACTGAAACCTGTCAGTGTACAAGTTTGTTACAGTAAACATATATACAAGGCCTGCAAAACCTAAAGGAGACTGCAACCCTTACCCACTCTAGCCAAACCTAAATAAAAGGTTGTGGCTGGAGTTTAACCTGTAACTAACAATAAACTAATTATTCGGCAACTGCCTCACCACTGTTAGTATCAAATAGATTTCCTTAAACAATTTTTATTGAGGTTATTCAACTCAACCCAGTTTACATCTGCCATGAATCACAAAATCTGTAGTCAAAGACTTAGATGGCATCTGGCATGTCCAGGCTTAATAAAAATTTCAGACAGTGAAATTGTTGTCACTCCTAAGAGTTACAGCACTGTTTTGGCCCTTGAGTCAGAGATTTTCACCTACCATCTGATGCTTCACATAGAGGAAGTCCCCTTTGTCATAAATTTGTCTGCACTTAGCAATACAAACTGATTAAGTTATGCTTCTTTTTGATACTAAGAAGGAGAGGATAATGTAGCTTCAAAGTTATATAAGCGTATGGTATACTGGCAAATTAGAATACACTCCATTGCCAAAAGTATTGGGAACCTTGCCGTTACATGCACATGAACTTTAATGGCATCCCAGTCTTAGTCTGTAGAGTTCAATATTGAGTTAGTCCACCCTTTGGAGCTATAACAGGTTCAACTCTTCTGGGAAGGCTGTCCACAAGGTTTAGGAATGTGTCAATGGGAATGTTTGACCATTTTTCCAGAAGTACTTTTGTGAGGTCAGGCAATGATGTCCCACAAGAAGTCTTGGCTCGCAGTCTCCACACTAATTCATCCCAAAGGTGTTCTTTCAGGTTGAGGTCAGGACTTTTTGCAGGCCAGTCAAGTTCCTCCACCACAAACTTGTTCATCCATGTCTTTATGTACCTTGCTTTGTGTGTAGTCATGTTGGAACAGGAAGGGGCCATCCCCAAACTTGGGTGCATGAAATTGTCCAAAATGTCTTGACATACTGACACCTTAAGAGTTTCCTTCACTGGAAGTAAGGGGCCAAGTCTATCCTCTGAAAAACAATCCCACACCATTATCCCCCCTCCACCAAACTATACACTTGGCACAATGCAGTCAGGAAAGTAACAATCTCCTGGCAACCGCCAAAGCCAGGCATGTCCATCAGATTGCCAGACAGGGAAGTGTAAGTCCAGTGGTGGCATGCTTTTACACGGCTGTATCCGACACTTTGCATTGCACTTGGTGATGTAAGGCATGGATGCAGCTGCTCAGCCATGGAAACCCATTCAGTGAAGCTCTCTACGCATTGTTGTTCTGCTAATTTATAGCAGAACAATAAATAGCAAAATAAGTTTGGCCGACTTTAGTTATTGACTCTGCAGACAGTTGCTGACTTCTACGCACTGTGTGCTTCAGCATGGGCTGACCCCGCTCTGTCATTTTTCATGGCCTAGCACTTCGTGGCTGAGTTTCTGTTGTTCCCAGTTACTTCCACTTTGTTATAGCACCACTAACAGTTGATAGTGGAGTATTTAGTAGCAAGGAAATTTCACAGGTGGACTTATTGCACAGGTGGCAACCTATCACAATACCACGCTTGAATTCACTGAGCTCCTGAGAGCAACCCATTCTTTCACAAATGTTTTTAGAAACAGTCTGTATGCCCAGGTGCTTTATTTTATACACCTGTGGCCATGGAGGTAATTGGAACACTTAAATCCAGTGATTTGGAGGGGTGTCCCAATACTTTAGGCAATATAATGTATTCTTTACATGGAAGTATTTTTAAAGTGTATCTAAGCCCCCTCCTCCCAAAAAAATATATAGTATAGCTTACTAGTCCTTGGGTGTGGTGGCTACATTAGTTTTCCTTTTTCAGACTTTTTTCCTTTATTTTAATACCAGTAACATACTTTTAGAACAAAAGAAAAAGGATAGGACTACAGAAATTACCTCCTCTTCTCCATAACTTAAATGGTATGGTTGCTGTAGTCATCAGAGATACCTTGCACCTTGTAACTGATAAAATGCAGCACAGGCAGTGGACAAAGGATGTTATAAGCTATAAAGGTTTCTGATAAGATCAAAAATTATTTTTAAAAAACACTTTTAACAGTATGTCCAGCAGACCAAAAGGGACTCATAAAACAAAATTCATTGTTAGGGTTCACACGCTGTTTAATGAGATCCTTCATTTTCAACTGAGTCTGTATTGATGTTGATAACCCTGGCCAGAGGATCTCTCCAGCTTAGGCAGTAGGGGTTATGCTGTGGTGTGAAGGAGGGAGTAACAGTATCAAACCTGTGTAAGTAGTGACCCCATATGACACAAAGCTTACACTGGTTTAGGACTGCAAAGTGCTGGGGGAGAAGAGGTAAGGTGAATGTAAGCACTTTGCACAAAATGGGTAACGTCACATAGTCTCTTTAATTTTACTGTTACAAAATATGTCTAATAAACTGTTTTTATACACTGTATTACATTGATACTAACTTTGCAATCCTTTAGAAAGCCATTTTATTGAATTAATATAAGTACTAAATATATTGATGCCATTTGTGTTTGATGCACCTAGGTCCTGACATTTTCTCTTTAATTCCTAGGATAAAGAAGTTAACTTGGAGCAAGTTCACCGAAGAATGAACAGCTTAATTGATGAAGATATGGCTCATAAACAAATATCCACTGCATCTATTGAAATATCAGCACTGGAAATCGGTATGCCATCTAGTCAAACCCTTGAGCCAGTTCGGGAATATCAGAATACTCAACTTTCAGTCACCACCTTTTTACCCGAACAGTCGAGTCATGGTGGTGGTAGAACACTTACTTCTATTTCAAGCAGTAACTTACCCTTACCTCTTAGCAGCTCAGCAACCATGCCCTCTATACAATGTAAACACAGATCGCCAAATGGAGGACTGTTTCGTCAGAGTCCCGTGAAAACGCCCATGCCAATATCATTCCAGTCCATGCCAGGGGGACCAATTCCAGAAGCCATTGAGCCTTCTCATGGAACATCTATATAGTTATAAAAAAAGGAAGAAAAAACCTGCAAAGCTTTTTAATACAACTAAAAAAAAACAGAAAAAAACAAAAACTCTTACATTTTTCTTGTACATATCTGTAAATAACAAAAGAATGAAGTGGGGTAAAAGTGTATTTTGAATATTCCCATTTTTTGAAGTCAGTAAAACAAACAAAAAAAATGTATGAATGGCTTTGTAAATTTTGTTCTATATGAATAAAACAGCAACTTACTTGTGACCCTTCTCAAGTGCCAAAGAAGACCTGTGACTGGGACAGAAGGCCATTAGCCTTTCGACGTGTTTCATTTTCAGTTGGGTTCATTTAATGCCTCGACTATCACACAATTACAAACAATGCTCTAGTCACTGCATTTCATTTTAATAGGCCGAAAAACAATTTAGAGACCAGCATTAGTATAAACGATAGTTGTGTGCTAAAATAAAATGGAAAGAGTCAGTTAAATTACAACTGAAATGTTTCCTTCTAACACGAAGTATCTGGGATTGAATCTCCACAAAATTTCTAGGTTAAAGCACTGGTTTATTAAATTGTATTTTATGTGTACCGTGCTGTGTGGCCTTTTGATTTAACCTTTACAATTGGCAGGATCTATGATATCTTTGGTGGGAAATGGAGAGGTTAGAGGTGGAAAGAAAAATCTGTTGAGCGAAACCTGTAATCATCTTTTTTTGTAGCGCGTACAATGAAATGTTGGTTGGCACTGATGATTTATAAATGAGAAAGTTAGTTGATGGAACACACAGTTTGCACTTGTGTCCTGAGTTCTCAAGTACACTTCTTGCCACTAAGCAAAACATAACTTCCTGTTCATACACAGAACTTTTGAAATAGCACATTTATAAAATGTACATTCTTTTTTTTCGTAATTTCAGCTCTTAAAAGATTTCAGACGTTCTCTGTATTAAACAATTTAACTGATAAAAAAAGACATACTTCAAGGGAATGTTTTGGGGTAGGTTAATGAGCTTTTTTAGACCTTTACATTGTCAGAGTTGTATATATTTACAAATGACAGTTGAAGACTGACTTTGACTTTATTAATCCAGTGTAAAAAAAAAAGTGATGCACACCAACCAATCTTTTTTTTTTTTCTTTTTTTTAGCCTGACTACATGAAGACTAGCCATACACAGCCTTATATTCATAGCAGTCTTGTGACCATTTGAACTATTGTGCATGATGGCTGGGCAGTGTGTGACCTAACTCTTCATTGATAATGAGCAATTGACTGTAGTAAGCATTTTATATTGTTCACAAAGGTTTTACAATATGTTGAAAAACCTCTGTAAGGGATCAATATTCATTGTATTCTCTATAGAAAACAATCATTTTTCCACCTACACTCCAAATCGTGTCAGGGAGCCAGCAGGTGGCACATTATCTTGGGTAAAGTAATCATTGCACATCTACCTATCTATGGGCAACCTTGGCTGCTAAAAGCTGTTTCAGTCTGGTTGCTGTAACAGGGGTGAATTTTTGATAAGGCACAGTAGGCTTGTTCCTACAGGTAGCAAAGAAAAAAAATGTCTTGTATAGTCATTGGCTACATATATTTTCCATCATTGGCAGTGAATATCTCATAAATCTCATAAAGAGTTTATTTTTACTATGTCGCTATTCTTAGCCAGGTTTGGACAAGTCTAAAAGAGGCGATCCTAGCAGAAAGATGTTGCTCTTAACTGTAATGACCTACATGCCCCAATGAATGGAAATCCAACCCTGTTTGTTTCATTATAGGGATAAATAACTGATGAATTATAAACTTCATTTGGAGACTAAAACCTTAGAAGGATATGTACATGTCAACAAATAACCAGTCAACACGCGATCAACATTATGGATAGACATTTAATATATTTAAGGTTATTGTTATTATGAATTAGAAAAGTTCAACATAGAGGCCTATTTATTATATTTTACCAAGATTCACACAACTTTCACCCAGAAGTCACACATTTTTCCAACAGAATTCAGTAAGAAAAATGTGTGAATGTTGGATGAAAACTGTGAATCATGTCGAAAAATATTTATGAATAGACTTTTAGCCATAATTTACAAATGCAAATAAAACAATTGGAGATAGTTCTCTTTATATCACTTATCTCTTACAATAAGCCATGAGAGCTAAAAATTGGTTCTCATCCCTAACATTGTTGCAATCCTAGCTGAAGCCTTACCCATGTCTAAAGATGCTCTCGCAAATTACAATGTGTTTGTACATCTCTGTTATGTTTATTATCAACAACTATGTAGTGTGAATGGGTCCTTTCTTCGAGATGAATATAATGAATTGTTCAGGTTGGCCCTCACTCTCCATAGTTCTTGATAAATACTTATACTTTATAGGAGATTGCATAGTGATATTGTAATGTGACCAATTTCAAATGAAATATTATTCACCATGGTGTGTAATAAGCACCGAAAGAAGTAGGTGAGTAAAGGAAATCAGGTGCACAAGTGACTATTACGGGATTTCCACACTGAAAATACTTACATCTTTAACGATGTATGTGAATATGTATATATATATTAGAGATATTTCTGTATAATGTATTTATTCATTCCTGGGTTTTTTTTTCTTATTTTCTTTTTCTGAAAAAGAGTGTTTACTATATTACACTAATAGTTTTTTTTCCTTTGGCTTTTTAACAGCCAAATTATGTAAATGTCATATTTCAGAAAAATTGCTTGTAAATCTTTGTTTCCAGGGAATACTCATATATTCTTATCTGCTTCTAGACATTCATGTTACAGTGTATAATTTTCGAGTTACTTTCATATAAAGAGAAGCATACGACTAAATGTGAATGTAAAAGAATGTGTCAGGATAAAAATATATGGCTGCCGTTGCTTACTTGTTACCCAGGGATGTTATTCTCATCCTTCATTTTTCAGTGCATATGTTTGGGCATAATATTAACCCCACTGTCTACTAAAAACAAAACAAAACAAACAAAAAATATATATACACACACTCTCCAGCCAATTTGTTAGGTACACATTGCTAGTACCAGGTTGAACCTCCTTTTGCCTTCAGAACTGCCTTCATTCTTTGTGGCATAGATTCAACAAGGTATTGGAAACATTCCTCAGAGATTTTGGTCCATATTGACATGATAGCATCTTGCAGTTGCTGCAGATTTTCTGGCTGCACATCCATGATGCGTATCTCCCATTCCACCACATCCCAAAGGTGCTCTATTAGATTGAAATCTGTTGGCTGTGGAGGCCATTGGAGTACAGTAAACTCATTGTAATGTTCAAAAAACCAGTTTGAGATGATTTGAGCTTTGTGACATGGTGCATTATCCTGCTGGAAGAAGCCATCAGAAAATGGGAAAGCTGTAATCATAAAGGGATGGACATGGTCAGCAGCAATATTCAGGTAGGCCATGGCATTTAAACAATGCTCAGTTGGCATTAAGGAACCCAAAGTCTGCCAAGAAAATATCCCCCACATCATTACACCAGCAGCCTGAACCGCTGATACAAGGTAGGATGGATCCATGCTTTTATGTTATTTACACCAAATATTGATCCTACCATCTGAATGTCGCCGCTGAGATCGAGACTCATCAGACATGGTAACATTTTTCCAATCTTCTAATGTCCAATCTTGGTGAGCCTGTGTGGATTGTAGCCTCCCTTTCCTGTTCTTAGTTGACAGAAGTGGCACCTGATGTGGTCTTCTGCTGCTGTAGTCCATCTTATTCAAGGTTTGATGTGTTGTGCATTCAGAGATGGTATTCTGCATACCTTGGTTGTAACAAGTGGTTATTTGAGTTACTGTTGCCTTTCTATCATTTTGAACCAGTCTGCCCATTCTCCTCTGACCTCTGATATCAACAAGGCATTTTCTTCCACACGACTGCTACTCACTGGATATTTTCTCTTTTTCAGACCATTCTTTGTAAATCATAGAATTGGTTGTGCATGAAAATCCCAGTAGGTCAGCAGTTTTTGAAATACTCAGACCAGCCCATCTGGCACCAACAACCATACTACATTCAAGTCACATAAATCCCTTATCTTCCCCATTCTGATGCTCAGTTTGAACTTCTGCAAGTCATCTTCACCATGTCTAAATGCACTGAGTACTGCCATCTGATTGGCTGATTAGAAATTTGTATTACCAAGCAATTGAACAGGTGTACCTATTAAAGAGGCCCGTGAGTGTATATCATTCATAAAGTATTCAAATCCCCTTAATTTTTTTCAGTTTTGTTATGTTTCGGATTGATACTATAATCGTTTAAATTCATTTTTTTTCTCATTAATCTACTTTCACTACTCCATATAATAACAAAGTGAAAACAGAATTTTAGAAATGTCTGTGAATTTATTAAAAAGGAAAAACTGAAATATCATATGTACTTAAAGTGGTAGTAAACTAATTTTTTTAAAATTTTACCTATAGGTAAGCTTATAATAAATCTTACCTGTAGGTAAAACGAATATCTCCTAAATGTGCACATCTTAGGAGATATTCTCTCTTTCCTAAAGCCGGCGCTTGCACTCTGAAGAAATGGCATACCTGTGCCGTTCCTTCAGAGCTGTGTGCAGTGGCCTGGGACTCCCATGTGCATGCATGGGAGTGACGTCATCATGGCCTGACCTGTCAGGAGGCTGGAGAACCCAGAAGAAGGACCTGGTGAAGATGGAAGCCTCTGCAGTGGTGACAGCATGCCGCTGGAGGGCTTCATTTTAAGGTACGTTTTACATAATGTGCTAGTATGCAATATATACTAGCACATTATGACATTACCTTGCAGGGGACTTTGTTTTTTTTTTATTTCTTTCTGGCGGTCTTTAAGTATTCAGACCTTTTACTCAGTACATTGTTGAAGCAATTACAGCCTGGCTGCAATTACAGCCTGCAGTCTTTTTGGGCATGGCAGGACAAGCTTTGTACACCTGGATTAGGATAGTTTCTGCCATTCTTCTTTGCAAATCCTTTCAAGATCAGTCAGGTTGGTTGGGGACCATCGGTGGACAGACATTTTCAGGCCTCTCCAGGGATGTTCAATAGGGTTCAAGTCAGGGCTCTAGCTGTGCCACTCTAGGACATTCACAGAGTTGTCTCTAAGTCACTCCTGTGTTGTCTTGGCTGTGTGCATAGGATCATTCTAATGTTGTAAGGTGAATCTTTGGTCCAGTCTGAGGTCCAGAGTGCTGTAGAACAGGTTTTCATTGAGATTATCTCTGTATATTGCTCCAAATCCAATTTCCCTCAACCCTGATCAGTCTCCCAGTCCCTGCTGCTGAAAAATACCCCCTACAGCATGATGCTTACACCACAATGCTTCACTGTTGGGATGTATTGGACAGGTGATGAGTGGTGCCTGGTTCAATCTTGGTTTCATCAGACCAGAGGTTCTAGTTCCTCACAATCTGAGAGTTCTTAGGGTGCTTTTTTGCAAACTCCAAGCAGGCTTTTATCTGTTTTACACTGAGGAGAGGCTTCTATCTAGCCACCTTGCCATAAAGGCCAGATTGATGGAGGGCTGCAGTGATGGTTACCCTTCTGTAACTTTGTCCCATTTCTACACAGGATCTCTGAAGCTCAGTCAGTGGGACCACCAGGTTCTTGGTCACCTCTCTCACTAAGGCCCTTCTCCTGTAGACATGTGCAAACCAAAAATATTTGTTTTGTTTCGATTCAAAAATTTTTGTTTAGTTGGATTCAGTAAATTTGTTCAATTCATTTTCGGTATTCGTTTCGGTAATTCATATTCAAATTCAATTCAAAAATATTTCCACCAAATTTGAATAGTAGTTCACATTTGAAATTGGTTCAGCTAAATTCAAAATTGATTCAACAAAATTTGAAAAGTCGTTTGAAATCAAAAAGATTTCAACCAAATTTGAAAACATTCGACCAAATTCAAAAAGTTAAGCTGACCATACACGTGTAGATTTGAAAATAAAAAATAAATAAAAGTCAGCAGCTACAAAAACTGTAGCTGCTGACTTTTAAAAAACTGACACCTACCTGTTCCTTGATCTTGTGGTGCCTCCCGCAGCCTGTTTCACTCGCCACCCTTTGTTCCCGGCACCAGCATCTTCAGTGTGGGTACCCGGCTGTGACAACTTGCGGCTTCACTGCTCACTGTGCATGCATGAGCAGCACTGGGCTTTGTGAATGGTCCTGTAGTCTTCTGGGACCTGCCATGTGTCCCAGAAGACTATGAGGAGGGAGGGGGAAAGACAACTTCCACTTCCAATCTCCTAGTTGATCACAGAGGAAATGGGAGTGGGTACCTGTCAATTTCGGGTACTTGCCCGCCCCCCCAATCTCCAAAGGTGCCAATCCTTAACAGGGAGTGGGGGACCAGTCCTTAAAGAAGAACTTCCCCTTTTGGGTGGAGCTCTGCTTTAAATTTGTTTTCAAATGTTTGTTCGACTTTTCAAATCTGTTTTTAAATTTGTTTTCGACTTAGAATTTGTTTTAAAATTTTGGCCAAATTTTGTTTTGTTATTTTCGATTCATTTCAATTTGTTATTTTTGTAATTTGGAATTCTGATACATCCGAATCTCAATTGGGTTGAGATCAGGTGATTGACTCAGTCATTGCAGAATATTCCACTTCTTTTCTTTCCAGTGCTCCTGGGTTGCTTTTGCAGTGTGTTTTGGATCATTGTCCATCTGTTATGTGAAACGCTGTCAAATCAATTTTGCTGCCCTTGGCTAAATCTGGGCTGACAGTATATCTCTAAACACTGCAGAATTCACCCAGCTGCTTCTGTCTTCTGTCACATCATCAATAAACACCAATGACCCAGTGCCACTGGAAGCCATGCATGCCCATGCCATCACACTGCCTTCACCATGTTTTACAGATGACGTTGTGTGCTTTGGATCATGAGCTGTTCCAAGCCTTCTCCACACTTTTTTCTTCCATCATTCCAGTACAGATTAATCTTAGTTTCATCCGAACAAAGAATGCTTTTCCAGAATTGGTCTGGCTTTTTTAGATTTTTTTGGGCAAAGACTAATCTGGCTTTTCTATTCTTCAGGTTTATGAATGGTTTGCACCTTGTTGTGAACCCTCTGTATTTGCTCTCGTGAAGTCTTCTCTTGATTCTAGACGTTGACAATGATACGCCCACCTCCTGGAGAGTGTCCTTCACTTGTCTGAATGTTGTGAATCAGTTTTTTTCCATAGAGGACCCTGCGATCATCCACCACTGTTGTCTTCCATGGACATCCATGCCTTTTTATGTTGCTGAGCTCACCAGTGCATTCTTCTTCCTTCATAATGTACCAAACTGTTGCTTTGGCCACTCCTAACTTGGCTGATATCTATTTGATGGATTTATTTAATTTTTGAAGCCTTACAATGGTCTGTTTCACTTGCATGGACAGCTCCTTTGAACACATGATGTAGGTTCAAAGCAATAGATTCCAAATGCAAATACCACACTTAGGACAATTGAATCAAAACACTGTTTCATGGCCAGGTGTGGGCTACTCTTTTGTTATTTTTTCATCAGTTAAGCGAGTAAAAGGTCTGGAATTGATTCTATTACTTTTGGTCCCTTGAAAAAGGGGGAATGGCTACTCTGAAGAGATGTAATTCATAAATCCTTCCTCCAACTTGGATGTACATATCCTCAAATTAAACCTGAGAGTATGCACTTTCAGCCCATATCCATTATATAACTATAGTTTGAATATGTTTTGGTAAATACCTGAAGAAAACTAAAATTGTGCCTGTGTCCAAGTATATATGGACATTATATATATATATATATATATATATATATATATATATATATATATATATATATATTGTGGGAACTCGCTTATTAGTGGTAGAGCTTCTTCAAAGCACACGGCACTCGCTTCTTTAAGGGCCTTTTTGCCCACTTTTATTTAAATGAAAGTTCACATAACACAAATGCTTCCCACACAGGGGTATCCACGATCAAACAAATTCAGCCTTCTGGCTCTTTCAGCTACACAGCTCACTGTCTGTCTCCTGCAGACTCTTCCCAAATTATGACCACTAGCACACAGCTAGTCTGGCTTCCACCTGCCTCCAAAGCAGAGACCTCCCGTCTGCCAGGCTGGAGCCCTCCTGACTCCGTTTGCCGGGGTGGAGCCCTGCTGACTCCTAGCTGCCGGGGTGGAGCCCAGAATCATGGCCTGGCCTCCCCTAAAAGGCCTGCACACACCTGTGCAATCAGCACGCTGGCTGCTCCCAAAATATGGGCCCAGGATTGGAGATTTCATCCCTCCCAAATCTCTAAGAAATCTCCAGGCTACAGGTCCCAAAACAGGCTTTACCAACCAAAGAGGAAACTGATAAACCAGTTTCCTCTGCATTAGGAGATCTGCCTGGAGCCCCTCAACCTCTATGGTTGAGAATCCTGGGTCTCCATCGTGCTTTCCACCGTGGCAGGATACCGCACTGCCACAATATATATAAAAATCTGTGTTCACTTCAATCATTCAGCCATTTTTTAAAAAATATTTTTTCCCTTGCACATGATTTGGTATTGAAAGAAAGCACAGCTTCACCATACATGTATATCTAAGATGATTGCCCCATGCATATGCCTTCAAAATCAAGTCAACAATGGCAGCTTCTGTTTTTGTTCCTGTAGGTTCCTTTTGAACTAAGTTAGTACACTGTTGTGTTTTTAGTACACTGTTTAGAATGATATTTGATTAAAATGTAATTCCACTTAAAATTATAATTTCAGTTTAGGGTGGATTTTTATAAGGATGAATTGCTTGCCAGCTTTGTTTTTCTCCCAGGATCTCTAGTGGTAAGATCTGTGTACCTCAGCCACTGGGTTGCCACAGCAATACTGAAGGTTTCTATTCTATCACATTCTATTCTATTCTATTTATTTAAAAAAAAAATGCAAGAGACGCAGGAGTGAGAATTCCAACAAGGATAGCTCACCTTCCAAGCTGTTCCCAATTGATAAAGGAATGCAGTGGGCAATTCAGCCCGCCAGCATCCACCTATAATTTAAAATGTATTTGGGTGGACATAGTCCTTATATAAAAAAAAAAGTGCATACGCATGCCAAGCACACATTCCTGTGTCTATAGATCCCATGAGCTTAGAAACATAGATGTAACCAACATGAAAAAACTATAGCAAACTTTATAACACCAGTAAAGAACAGCTAACATTATTACATTTTCTTTTCAGCTTTCTTTTCAAGATGTGATTAATTTATGCTTACTTGCAAGAACTACATTTTCGATGGATGTAAATGTATCTATTTTTATGGGAGATGATATATTATGTTTAAAGCTTTTAGATATAAAATTCAAAATAAAAGTATACTTTTGCTTACATTTTAAAATGTATAATCTTTACCACATCCTGTTTTAACAGGGAGTTGGTTGGTGATTTTTACAATAGTAACAAATTTCGCTATAGTGTAAAAGAAATAAAAAAAACTAATATGTGATAGATTTAATTGTTAAAGTTAGATACATTTTATTTAGGGAAATGTCTAAAATTAAAAACGGCTCCATTGCATTGTTTTTAGCAATACAACACACCAGTTATATATTTTTTAAATAATGTTTAATATTCAGGAATTTTGTATTTTAAGTTCTAATGTCTGGAGGTTGCTTTTTTATTGTCCTGTACAATCCACTTTTGCCTGATTTTATTTTTAATGCTGTGGATGCACAAGAAAATTGTCATTAATGCCTGGAATTACTTGAATTTCTACTTCTTGTAGATGCACATGCAAGCAGTTAGGTCTACGTAGCAAAACTTTAGTTTTGGAATGTAATTAACAAAATCACTAAACTGCAAACACAACTCAAGAACAACTTGGAGGAATGTACAAAGGTTTTTAATAGTTATCGCAAAGTCATCTTTCAATTTACAAGGCTTATATTTGTCCCTCATTTAAAGCTGAACTCCAAGCATATATAATAGACAAGTCAAATCTGCTCTGTATTAATTTAATAGACGGTCACATTTTTTTAATGTTGCTAAAGTAAAAATCTGGCTTTTTCACAATTTCAGCATCTTATAACTCCCTATACTGTATAGCAACATTTAGACTGAGAGAGGGAGAGTCAGATTTTGGAATTAATTAGGTGTACTGCATGCATGTCTGTTTACAAGGATCATGCTAATAGAAGGAGAGAACAGAATGGCCAGAAGTGGGAATTTGTTAGTCTGCTGCTGCTATTTCACTGTCCAGTCAGAAGGTTGGGGGGTGAAGAGAGGCCACCGCTGTATTCCTTCATGGTAAGTGATGTTATATGCCTGGTTGGTCTGTATGGTAATGCTTTGTTACTTTCAGAAGTGGATGGACAGAAATGCAAATTCTTTGGCAGGTAAAACAACCCCATTATATGTAGTTTATATGTGCATTTAGTTGTTTTCTTGGAGTTTGGCTTTAACTTACTGTTATTCATTACCTGTACCTTATATTTCAACATCCAGCCTGCAGCGTTTACTGTCAGGTTGTTTTTCTTCCAGTTTAGGTTATCAGGCAACCTGAATGTAAGTCATTTAGCCCAGGACAGGTAAAAGCTTTTTCCATACATTGAAATATTTCCTTTTCTTTGAAAAATGTTCACCACTATTTTCAATCCATACATTCATGCTTTCTCAAGTATTTTTTTTTTCTGTTACATGCATGGTATAGAATCAATGTAATAAAAGTTTATCTTTCTACACACTTGTGTGATATTGACCAGTTTTCACTAATTTAAAATATTCTACTTTTGCTTAAAATTGTAACTTTTTATGTGCAAATTAAAAGGGCAACTTCACTAAAAACTGATAGTTCAGTTTAAGCTGGGCATTAGTATGCTAAATTAATTGCTGTATTGTTATGTCTTTTGTACACTTCACTGGTAAGATTTCCTTGTGATAATTTACATCACAAAGCCCACTGCAATGCTTTAAGGGTGCATTGACTTTTGCAAAATACCTGGCCTCCAATTAGATGTGAGAATCCCAGTTGGGGTTCCCGTGACTAGCTGCAAGAGGCAGCCCCATTGAAAGCAGTGGGAGATTGCCAGCTCCTGCAGCTAGCCACACTCACTTGCATGCAATTGCTCATGCAGCGATCACATGTAAGTGAAGAAAGCCTGTGTCCAGGGCTGATCACTCACATGTGATCGCTGTATGAGAGATTACATGTGAGTGGTCATGTTTATCTTTGAGAGCCAGCAGCATTCCATTGCTTTCAATGGGGCTGCCTCTCATAACTAATTACAGGAACTCCTGCTGGAGTTCTTGCATCTAATTGGAAGCAGAAGGTGTGAATGCACCCTAAAGCTGAACTCCAGCCACAACTTCTCCTTTTAAATCTTCTATCAACTTTGGAAAATAAACCCTTCCATCAAGTTTTTTATTGCTGTCTATGGCCCTGTTCTGGAGATTTTCCCTCATTTTTTTTTTCCCATGACAGCCTTAGACAACAAGGTGAAAAAGTGGGGGAATAGTGGTCAAAAGGACAGAGACAGTATTAATAACCTGCCCCTGAAATAAGTCTGTCCCTTTACAATCCTTACAACTTCCTTTCCTAGGATAAAAATCTCCCCAGTGGTGGCACAGACCACAATAAACATTTGACAGGATTTTCTGTACCAATATGTCTAAAACTAGAAACAAGATTTTGGTTGGAGTAGGCCTTTAAATTGGAACCAGGGGGCGCATGCGCGGCCGGCTCTGGGATGACAGCTTGTGAGTGGGAGCTCCGTCTCGCCGTCAGCCTAACCGCGGCACACACCAGACCCAGACACACCGCAGCCTCTCACCAGAGACATAAGGGGATACAAATGCTCTTACTATCCTCCAGACCATGCCCTGATGCCGCAGATCACCAGGGCAGCCAGTGAAGCTGATGAGCTTCTTCCCTGCTCTCAGCCCCTGCATCCAAGATGGCGCCGGCTCCTCTGCTGACAGTCTCCTCACACAAGCAGAGGGAGACACAGCGCAGCACACAGACCCCAGGCTCAAGGCACCACTATACCCAGGAGACCCGGGTGAGTCCTCTCTGCCCCTGTCTCCTTCTACAAGTAGTCCTGCTAAGTCCAGACCCAGACTAGACATACAATCTGATTCTGACCTGCAACCTTTTTCTCCTCATACAATTACTGCCATTTCTACTCCATCTTTAATTGAAAACTTTCCTGCTTCTGACCATCCTATCATTGAAATTTCAATGAAAAATATGCTACTATCCCTGCGACAAACACTACATGATGACCTGACAGCAACTATATTGCAAATCTCATCCGCGGTACAAAATCAGGACCGACGCATTCGCCATATTGAGAACAGAATGAGGGAAATGTTCATGGCACACAATGACCTCATAGACGCCCACACAGACCACGGAGCTGACATAGAACAAATGAACCTAAAGTTGGCAGACCTAGAAGACCGCTCCAGGCGCAACAATATTAAATTCTGCGGAATACCGGAAACTATCACTACAGGTACCTTACACAGTACCTTACATCCAGCAATACATGAAACACCTCATCCCTTCTCTAACGGACGTGGAACTTGCCATAGACCACGCACACAGGATACCAAAACCATCGTTCCTACTGGCCGCCATACCTAGAGATATCCTAGCGTGTGTGCACTTCTACCACGTGAAGGAAAAAATCATGACGGCTGCTAGAAACCCTACCTCAATTCCGGCTTCTCAGGCGAATATAAAATTGTTTGCAGATCTATCCAAAGCTATACTTCTCAACCGCAAGAAACTTATTACCATAACCAAAGCACTGCGGAACCATGGTATCTGCTACCAATGGGGTTTCCCCACAAAGCTCTCGTTAAGCATCAAGGAAGGCTCTACGCGGTCAAAAACCTAGTAGCAGGCATAGAACTCCTGAAGACATGGAACATCCTACCCATGGACTCCCACCAATCCACTTCAACCCAACCACAAAAAATGGAAGCAGAATAGTCCTGAACCAAAAATCCCTAACACCCGACACACTGGGTATCATTTCAAAACCATTAAAGGCTGACAGACAGCCCCTAACCGATCATTTCTAAATTTCAAGTTTTTCGTCAACATGACTCCTTTCTTGAGTCATGTATGTTTCTGTTCCCCCGTTACACAGTAGTACCCACCTCATTCCACCAGTTGCTCACATCAACCTCCTTTCCATCGAACACCTCTACTACAAGCGGAAATAACCTCTTCAGACCAGCGAACATATCAAGATCACTACTTTTTCTCTATGGAAGCCTTACATACACGACAAAGAAATATTCAACTTTTAACACAACTTACGAATTATCCCTCCTACTTCATGCAACCCGTATATACCCAACAATATGATTAGCATATCATCTTTGAATGTCCGAGGCCTCATCTCTCCTTACAAGAGATCTCTACTGCAAAAAGAAGCTCGCTCTCTGCAAACTGATGTTGTTTTCCTCCAAGAATCCAACTTTACCTCCTCCAAAATTCCCAAATTTAACCTACACCACTTCTCATCAATATTTATGGCAACCAACTCCAAGAAAAAGAACGGTGTCATCACCGCCATAAGAGACTCCCTCCAATTCCAATATATCTCAGAATTAGCAGATCCACAAGGCCGCTACCATATCTTAATATGCAAGATCAACGAAATCCTATATACCCTGGTCAATATCTATGGGCCAAATACCAACCAACTCCAATTCTACAACAAACTAATCACAATCATTACTACCCAGAGACAAGGCAGACTACTACTAGGAGGAGACTTCAACATCATAAACAACCCTCTCCTGGACTCTTCTTCCAGTAAACGCTCCTTTAAACATACTTTTAACCGTTTTCTACACAACAACGACCTCTACGACATATGGCGATGCCAACACGCTACAGAAAAAGACTACACCTATTATTCTCCGGCCCACCTCTACTATTCCAGAATTGACTTTATCACAGACAAGTGGACCTTACAATATATCACCTCCTCCAAGATCGGCATCATAACATGGGCGGACCACGCTCCAATCTCCATCACTCTGGACCACAATCAACATTCTTCGATCCCTCGAATATGGAGATTGAACTCAACCTTACTGAAGAATCCAGACCACAGAAAACATATACTAAATGCTCATAACCTGTTTTTTGAAATGAATGAAGCACCTGATATTTCTATACCTTACTATGGTCTACCTACAAGGCATACATGAGAGGTATTCTTATGCAACTAAACGCCCGTATCTCTAAACAAAGAAACCAACAAATAGATGAACTCCTTATGTCAATTAAAACAAAAGAAGAATTAAACAAAACATTCCCAGACCCTTCAACGTCTACTTCCCTCGCCACAGATAGAAACAAACTCAGAACCCTCTTACTTTATAAATACGACCTCAACCTTCAAAAAACGAAAGCTAAATTTTACTCCATGAGCAACAAAACTAATGCCTTATTAACAAAAATGATTAAACAGCGACGCCTAAAAGCCAAGATATCCTCGGTTCATCACCCAACCACACATACTTTAACCACAAATCCACAAGAAATAGCTAACGCCTTTGCGACCTATTACCAACAACTATATAATCTTAAAAACGATCCTGACACCATCCAACCAACACTTACATCCATACAACAATTTCTTCACACAACCAAACTCCCCCAACTCTCCCCATCCCAACTTGATGCTATATCTACTCCGATATCTATCACAGAAATAGAAAATATCACCAAAACACTCCCTCTTAACAAATCTCCAGGAAACGATGGTTATACGAATGAATTTTACAAATATTTTGCCCCAAATCTAGCACCATACCTATCCAAACTCTTTAACCATGCTGCCACCACTGGCATATTCCCCAAAGACATGCTACAATCAATAATAACAACAATCCCAAAACCTGGTAAAGACCCGCAACTCGTCCAAAATTATAGACCAATCTCCCTACTTAACACAGACATAAAACTTTATGCAAAAATTATAGCTCGCAGATTACTCCCTTATCTTCCTAACTTAATAAACCCAGACCAAGTAGGATTCATACCAGACCACCAAGCACCCGATGCCACCAGAAGACTTATATCTCTTCTCCACCATTTAGAACATACGAAACAGCCCTCAATACTCCTATCCTTAGATGCAGAAAAAGCATTTGATCGAATACACTGGCTATTTATGCGATTGACATTACAGAAATTTGGAATTACGGGATGGATGCTAACAGCCATCCTAGCACTATATTCCCTCCCTTCAGCCAGAGTATTAACAGACAGAACATTATCAGAACCCGTTGATATCACCAATGGTACTAGACAAGGATGCCCACTATCCCCCATCATATTTGCGTTGTTCATTGAACCCCTAGCCTCTAATCTCAGAGATAACCCGGCATTTACTGGCATCAAATACCTTGAAACTGAACATAAAATTAGCCTGTTTGCAGACGACATCATATTGATGATAACCCAGCCAAATCCCTCAAAACAATACGAACGCACCTTCAACAATACTCAATGGTTTCCTATTATAAGCTCAATGAACCCAAATCTTCAATTTTAAACCTCCACACACCACACCATTCCCAAATATTACTTGCTAAACAATTCCCCTTCTCTTGGGAAAAAAATAGCATTCCCTATTTAGGAATCAAACTCACTTCAACAACGGACCAACTATTCTCATCAAACCACAAAACATTACTTGAAACTATACCCCAAGAAATTGCTACGCTACGCACCTCAGAACTCTCCAAATTAGGCTGAGTTGCGAGCTTGAAAATGTACATCCTACCAAAAATCCTGTACATTTTTCGCACACTCCCCATACCAGTTCCTAACACCTTCCTTTCCAAATTGCAATTGATTCTCTCCAGATTTTTATGGAACTCTAAAAAACCTAGATGCACTACCAATCTCTTAATACGCCCATCTTCCAAAGGAGGCGCGGGCCTTCCACATTTAAAATCCTACTATAACGCTATTCTTCTGGACTAAATATATTTTTGGTGGAACCCAACTAGAGAAAAAATTTGGTCTACAATGGAAACCTTACCCTTCCATCCACTTAAACCCCCAAATTTACTCCTAATTCCTACAATGCTACAAACCAATTACCAATTAAAACACCCATGTATCCAAGCCGCCCTTCAAGCCTGGCGCGATCTCCTGACCATAGAATACACAGACCCCAAACGAATTTTCACCCCAATTGAAATATTACACTCCATCACACCCTCACTGGACCTAACCCAATGGGAAAAACGAAACATACACAAAATAACAGACCTCTATAAAGACCACACCCTGCAGCCATTTCAAATTCTCCAATCCACGTTCAACTTACCATCCACGGAATACTTCACCTACTTAAGGATTGCCCACTGTATGCAAATAAAGAGTATACCTCACACCACAAAAATCCCTAATACTGCCTACCTTTTCTTTACAAAGCCACAATACCCAGGTAAAGGTATCTCCACTTTCTACAAATACATAACGAACATACAATTTGCTTTAAAATCTACCTCCTTATCCAACTGGGAAAAAACCCTCTCAGAAACAATTACATCACATGCATGGAGCACAGCATTTAATACCACTTACAAATCATCCCGCTGCAGTTCATACTGGGAAGCATACTTAAAAATCCTCCACCAATGGTATCTAACCCCAGTCAAACTTGCCATGTATTACCCAAAACACTCCGCCTCTTGCTGGCGACAATGCGGAGATAGGTTCAACACTACATATATTATGGTCATGCAAATCAATTAAATCCTTTTGGAAACGTGTCTTCCAACTACTCTCTGAAATAACCCAAACAGTGATCAATCCAAACCCTCTACTTGCGCTTTTACATATTGGGATTGAAAAATTCCCCTATACCTCTCGCACCATAACTGTCCACATACTTTTCACTGCAAAAATCACTATAACCAGATTATGGAACACCACTACTGCCCCTTCTCTCAAATCACTAATTACAAATCTTAATTTCCAATGCGAAATGGAAAAAAGATTGGCCCTCAACAACTCCACCCAATACAAATTTAATTCCCAATGGACTAACTGGTTAAAACATCCCAATTGCTCAGTACAAGCCTGATTTTGTACAAAAAATTGAATTACCCATACATTTTAGACTGGTACTCCTCCCCTCATCCCATTATAACTTCCTCCTCCTCTCCTCTCCCTACCCTCTTCCTGTTCTCCCCATGTTTACACCCCTCTACCATTTTCTACTCCTCGCCAAAGTTCAGTATATATCCATATCTACCTGTGTTACTATTGCCTTATTCCTTGTCCCCAGCCAAATGGTGGGGTACAAATGCTCCAATAATGTATTGTATGACTCCAATTTTTATTGAACTGAACATTATTATTTTAACATTACCCTGTTATTGAAAATCTTCAATAAAAACATTTTGAAATAAATTGGAACCAAACTTATTGATTTAACTTTCAAGATTCCAAATTCCAATTTTTAAAAATTGTTACATTTAAAATGTCAGGATTGATAACTGTCACATTTGTTTGTGCTCTCAACCGAAACATCAAGCCATCAAATGTCTCGTGTCATAACTGATCACATGTGTAGTACCATGACAACTGCAGCTGAAACAGAGGCAGCTTCCATGGTTGTAAAGAAGGATTTACTTCCACTTTAATGAAGATGTTGCTTCTATGGCTAGACCAGGGGTGGGCAAACTTTTTGACTTGAGGGCCGCAATGGGTTCATATATTGGACCCGGGGGCCGGACCAAGAGTAGATGAATGATGTGTATGTGTCATCCATAGTAAGTATAGTAATATTCCCCCATAGTAAGCATAGTAATTAATCCCCCATATAGTAATTAATCCCCCATATAGTAATTCATCCCCCATATAGTAATTCATCCCCCATAGTAATTCATCCCCCATATAGTAATTCATCCCCCATATAGTAATTCATCCCCCATAGTAATTCATCCCCCATATAGTAATTCATCCCCCATATAGTAATTCATCCCCCATAGTAATTCATCCCCCATAGTAATTCATCCCCCATAGTAATTCATCCCCCATAGTAATTCATCCCCCATATAGTAATTCATCCCCCATAGTAATTCATCCCCCCTATAGTAATTCATCCCCCATATAGTAATTCATCCCCCATATAGTAAATCATCCCCCATATAGTAATTCATCCCCCATATAGAAATTCATCCCCCCTATAGTAATTCATCCCCCATATAGTAATTCATCCCCCATAGTAATTCACCCCCCATATAGTAATTCATCCCCCATAGTAATTCATCCCCCATATAGTAATTCATCCCCCATAGTAATTCATCCCCCCTATACTATAGTAATTCATCCCCCATAGTAATTCATCCCCCCTATAGTAATTCATCCCCCCTATAGTAATTCATTCCCCATATTAATTCATCCCCCATATTAAGTCCCCAAGTCCCCCCTGTGTCAATTCACTTACCTTTGCTCCGCGCGTTCCTCTCGCCATGTTCCCGTTTCCGGTGTAGCATGAAATTCTGTCTCCTATGAGGATCTGTTCCCCTTGACGTATCTGCGCATGTGCCAGTTTCAGGCATTAGCAGCTGATCGGCGATCTCCGGCACATGCGCAGATACGTCGAGGGGGACAGATCCTCATAGGAGACAGATTTTCATGCTACACCGGTCTTCAGGGCAGACTGTGAGAGGAGCCTAGCGGGAGCCTAGCTCAGCGGGCCGGATTAAAAGGTCCGCCGGGCCGTATACGGCCCGCGGGCCGTAGTTTGCCCATTGCTGGGCTAGACTCTACTTTTATTTGTTTATCTATAGGGAATGCATCAGGTAAATGTCACAGAACTATGGTGGAGCAAGAATAACTAGTGGGGAAATCTCTTCACCAAGGTCCACAACAGATACAAGAAACCACCTTATAATTCCACCTATCTGCAGTGCCACAGAACTGGAGTATTAGCTTTGACTGGAGTTTGCTTTGATATAATAGCATGGCAAATTACAATTTTATGTAGTGTTCTAAAGAAAAAAGAAATTATATTTCATTAGGTTTATTACATGAAACAGTTTGAAGGCAAAAATGGAATAATTGGGGTTCTAGCACATCATTGTTTTTGCACTGTGCTATTAAAATAACTGTAAATCGGTTAGCAATATTCTTATCATTTTGACTGTTAGCCTTGCAAAACTAAATATACTGCTGACTGTATGTAAATAGCACAATGGTGGTAATTGGTGTTTTGTTAAAAAAAAAAAAAAGTAATTCAGAGACAGAACATGAAAAATGCATAGAGCTTAAGTTTAAAGTTCTCATGTCTACATATTATGTGTTCTTTATTTGAAGAAAATGATAGTATTTTATTAAATTTATAATTTAGAATCATATGCAGAATTTGATATTTTGTTTTAATATAATAAAACCGTTCCTTAAAATAATTCAGGAGAGAGCAGCCATTTTCAAACTGTTATTCTCTGCAGTAAAAACAAAATGGCCAAGAGCAAGCTTGTGACAAAAGGGAGATAAAATTCTGAAATGATTATGGAGCTTGAATACATTTCACATTTTTGGCAAGTTTACTGATTTTCTAAAACCATACAAAATTATTTTTTTTCAACATTCCTAATAAAAGAATACAATTCTCCATAATCAACCAAGAGTCATGTATTCAGTCCACTGATTCCTAAACATCATCACGATTTAGTGCTTTAATTATATATTATATTTTTCTATTCATATTGGTTCTGAGTGTTTTAAATCATTTTTAATATACTGCAGAAAGAATATTTGCAAAATATTCTGATAAGTGCTCTTGGTACCATTTTCAGTTCTCTTCAAATGCCTTTATAGAATTTGATGTAGCCAATATGCAGTGCTGTGAAAAAGTATTTGCCCCTTCCTGATATATACCGTATTTGCCGGCGTATAAGACGACTGGGCGTATAAGACGACCCCCTAATTTTCCTGCTAAAATGTAGTGTTTGGGCTATACTCGCCGTATAAGACTACCCCTCTTCCAATGCACACCAGTGGGAGGAATAGTGCCCCATCATTGGTATCAGTGGGAGGAATAGTGCCCCATCATTGGTATTAGTGGGAGGAATAGTGTCCCATCATTGGTATCAGTGGGAGGAATAGTGCCCCATGATTGGTATCAGTGGGAGGAATAGTGCCCCATCATTGGTATCAGTGGGAGGAATAATGCCCCATCATTGGTATCAGTGGCAGGAATAGTGCCCCATCATTGGTATCAGTGGGAGGAATAGTGCCCCATCATTGGTATCAGTGGCAGGAATAGTGTCCCATCATTGGTATCAGTGGGCGGAATAGTGCCCCATCATTGGTATCAGTGGGAGGAATAGTGCTCCATCATTGGTATCAGTGGCAGGAATAGTGCCCCATCATTGGTATCAGTGGCAGGAATAGTGCCCCATGATTGGTATCAGTGGGAGGAATAGTGCCCCATCATTGGTATCAGTGGCAGGAATAGTGCCCCATCATTGGTATCAGTGGCAGGAATAGTGCCCCATCATTGGCATTAGTGGCAGGAATAGTACCCCATCATTAGTATCAGTGGGGGGAATAGTGCCCCATCATTGGTATCAGTGGCAGGAATAGTGCCCCATCATTAGTATCAGTGGGGGGAATAGTGCCCCATCATTGGTATCAGTGGCAGGAATAGTGCCCCATCATTGGTATCAGTGGGAGGAATAGTGCCCCATCATTGGTATCAGTGGGAGGAATAGTGCCCCATCATTGGTATCAGTGGGAGGAATAGTGTCCCATCATTGGTGTCAGTGGGAGGAATAGTGCCCCATGATTGGTATCAGTGGGAGTAATAGTGCCCCATCATTGGTATCAGTGGGAGGAATAGTGCTCCATCATTGGTATCAGTGGCAGGAATAGTGCCCCATGATTGGTATCAGTGGGAGGAATAGTGCCCCATCATTGGTATCAGTGGCAGGAATAGTGCTCCATGATTGGTATCAGTGGCAGGAATAGTGCCCCATCATTGGTATCAGTGGGAGGAATAGTGCCCCATCATTGGTATCAGTGGCAGGAATAGTGCCCCATCATTGGTATCAGTGGGAGGAATAGTGTCCCATCATTGGTGTCAGTGGGAGGAATAGTGCCCCATGATTGGTATCAGTGGGAGGAATAGTGCCCCATGATTGGTATCAGTGGGAGGAATAGTGCTCCATCATTGGTATCAGTGGCAGGAATAGTGCCCCATGATTGGTATCAGTGGGAGGAATAGTGCCCCATCATTGGTATCAGTGGCAGGAATAGTGCCCCATCATTAGTATCAGTGGGGGGAATAGTGCCCCATCATTGGTGTCAGTGGGGGGAATAGTGCCCCATCATTGGTATCAGTGGCGGGAATAGTGCCCCATCATTGGTATCAGTGGGAGGAATAGTGCCCCATCATTGGTATCAGTGGCAGGAATAGTGCCCCATCATTGGTATCAGTGGGAGGAATAGTGCCCCATCATTAGTATCAGTGGGGGGAATAGTGCCCCATCATTGGTGTCAGTGGGAGGAATGGTGTCCCATCATTGGTGTCAGTGGGGGGTGGAATAGTGCCCCATCATTGGTGTCAGTGGGGGGTGGAATAGTGCCCCATCGTTGGTGTCAGTGGGGGGTGGAATAGTGCCCCATTGTTGGTGTCAGTGGGGGGGGAATAGTGCCCCATCGTTGGTGTCAGTGGGGGGGAGAAATAGTGCCCCATCGTTGGTGTCAGTGGGGGGGGAGAAATAGTGCCCCATCGTTGGTGTCAGTGGGAGGAATAGTGCCCCATCATTGGTGTCAGTGGGAGGAATAGTGCTCCATCATTGGTATCAGTGACACCAATGATGGGGCACTATTCCTCCCACTGACACTTGCTGACCCTGTTCTCGTATGGTGCTGCTGCAGCCAGCATATGTGGTTGCAGCAGCACCTCTACACTATTATTATTATATATGAATTTTGGGTAAAGGTATGAACTCATGTTTAAACATTTTTTGTAAATTAGATCACTAGGAAATACATGATTATTTATTTTGGGATTATAAGTATTTAAAGAGATATTAATTAATAAGGAGCGCAACACACTATGGTGAAATAATTTATGCACACAGTGGTAGTTATGTGTTGGGTGTTTGCGATCCAGTATTATCAAGGACATATTCTGTCCAGATTTGTGTTTTAGGGTGGATATTCAGTAGACACAGCTTGGCTCGCAAGATATATAGATATTAGCACCTCTACACTGAACACTTACCTGCTGGTCTTGCACTCATTTTTTGCGGTGCCGCTCGGCTCGCCCCCTCACCAGTGATTGGCCGCCTGTGTGCCTTTCCTGAGCTACAGTTCTGGCGGCCAATCACCGGTGAGGAGGCGGAGCCGAGCAGCTGCGCGAACATCCAGTGGCCGAACTGAAGGAGCAGCCGCGCTTCCTGGACCTGATCGTCGTGGGACTGGAGCCAGGTAAGAAACAGCCCCTGCCCACCCCTGTACTTAGTGTCCCTTCCGTTGGAAGGGGGGGGCGGCGGCGGCGGCACCGCGCCGCCCCCCTAAAAAGTGTCAGTATGCCGTATACCGGCGTATAAGACGACCCCCGACTTTTGAGAAGATTTTCAAGGGGTAAAAAGTCATCTTATACGCCGGAAAATACGGTATGTATATTTTTTGCATATTTGTCATACTTAAATGATTCTGATCATCAAAAACATGTATATTACACAAAAATAACTTTTAAGCAAATACAAAACACAGTTTTAAAATGATTATTTAATTTATTAAGGGAAATAAAACCTGTGCAAACTTGCCTAGCTCTGTGTGAAAGAGTTACCCACCCCCCCATTCATATGCTAAATCATAAATGAACTGTGATTGTCCACATTTTGTGGAAAGCTGAGTTAAATTTCACTTGACATGCTCAGGCCTGATTACGTCTATATCTGGCAAATTAGGAAATTACCTAAATAGAAGCTGTCTGACAAAGTGAAGCATGCTAAAAGATCTCAAAACGCAACATGCCACAATCTAAATGTGTTCAAGAACAGATGAGCAAATTGACATGTAACAGTCTGGAAAGGGTTACAACCCATTTTTAAGGCTGCGAGACTCCTGCAAATGCAGTGAGAGCTGTTAAACACAAATGGAGAAAACTTTGAACAGTGGTGAACCTTCCCAAGAGAGGCTGGCCTACCAAAATTACTTCAGGAGCACAACAATTACTCATCCAGGAGGTCATAAAAGAACCCAGAACAACATCTAAAGAACTGCAGGCCTCACTTGCCTCAGGTAAGGTTAGTGCTTATGATTCAACAATAAGAAAGATATTGGGCAAAAATGGCATCCAAAAAACACAAAGGCTCATCTTACATTTTCTAAAAACATCTTGATTATAAGATTTTGGGCAAATATTTTGTGGACTGATGAGACAAAATAACTTTTTGGAAGGTGTGTGTCCCATTACATCTGGCGTAAAACTAATACAGCATTTCATAAAATACCAACATATACCAACAGTCAAAATTGGTTGTGGTAATGTGGTGGTCTGGGGCTGCTTTTCAGCTTCAGGACCTAAAAGACTTGCCATAATTGATGGAACCATGAATTCTGCCTGGAAGAATGTCTGGCCATCAGTTCGTAACCTCTGGCTCAAGCGCACTTGGGTTATGCAGCAGGACAATGATCCAAAACACACCAGCAAGTACACCTCTCAATGGCTTAAAAAAAAAAATAAGATTTTTGTGGCCTCGTCAAAGTCCGGACTTAAATCCAATTGAGATGCCGTGGCATGATCTTAAACAGACCTTTCATGCTCAAAAATCCTCCAATGTGACTGGAATAAAACAATTCTGCAAATAAAAGTGGGCCAAAATTCCTCCACAGTGATTAGAACGAGTCATTGCCAGTTGTTCCAAATGCTTGACAACCAGTTATTAGGTTTAGGGGGCAATTACCTTTTCACATTGATAAATGAAATCATTTAAAAACTTCATTTTGTATTTACTTAGGTTATCTTTGTGTAATATTATTAAAGTTTGCTTGATGATCTGAATCATTTAAGTGTGATAAATAAGCAAAAAAGAAAAAATCAGGAAAGGGGCAAATACTTTTTCACAGCACTGCAACAAAATTCATATATGTTACCATTTAGTACCTAAATAACTATTATGTTTCCCTTCCACTGACAAATGCTTTATTTTCTCTCTAGCATTTAATATTTATCAACAGTGTAGTAGTAAATGTGATCTGCCAAGAAGAAAAAAAAATCATCATGGAATGTTCTTTGTGGAAGGCTGATATATTACACTTTTAAAATAACCTTTATAAAAGGTTCCAAAACATACAAACAATATAGACTTCCATATGCAGTATGTCATAAAGCAGGTCATCAATGAGTCACTTAGCAACATGATACAGAACCGGGTTGGGATACTGACACATTATAAAAGCACACTCTTAACCTCTATACCTGTACACCTTACAAACCACATAAAAAAGGAGAAAAAAAGAAAGGGGACTGTCATGAAACCCAGTCACTAGTACACTCCTCAATTAAGCAGGAAAGGGTTCTCGGTGTAGAAGCAAAACTGTGGTTTAGGTAAGTTACTATCCCAAAGGAAAGGTCATTAAAGTGGAGTTCCATCCAAAAGGGGAAGTTCCGCTTTAAAGATTTGTCCCCCGCTCCCCATTAAGGATTGGTACCTTTGGGGAGTGGGGGGGAACGGGTACCTGAATTTTACAGGTACCTGTTCCCACTTCGGCTGCGATCACCTAAGACAGGGGTAGGCAACTCTCCAGCTGTTGCAGGACTACAAGTTCCATATTGCCTCTGCAAGTCATAGCTGTAACTGTCAGTTTTGTAATGTTGCAATGCCTCATGGGAAATGTAGTTCCACAACAGCTAGAGAGCCGCAAGTTGCATACCCCTGGCCTAGGCGATCAGAAGCGGAAGTTGTCCTCCTACCCTCCCTCCCCGAAGTCTTCTGGGACATGTGACAGGTCCCAGAAGATGACAGAGCCATTCAGGAAGCGCAGAACTACTCATGCATGCGCAGTGGGTACCCGGCTGTGAAGCCGCAAGCTGTCACAGCCGGGTGCCCACACTGAAGATGCCGGCGCCTGGAATACAAGACAGCCAGTGATACGGGCTGCGGCGGGGGTACCGTGGGATCATGTTTTTTAAAAGTCAGCAGCTACAGTTTTTGAATAATGCTCTCACAATTGCATAATACATATATAAGGTTTGTACGAGAGGTGTTACACGCATCCCAGAATGCAAGCAAAGGGGTCATTTCATCTAGTACAATAGGATCTTGTCTTTTTCTAAAAGTATACAGGCATTTAACTATAACTGTGACAGTCTTTGCAATATATTCAGTGATACGCAAACATTTAATAATAACAGGCCCCACTGATCTTCCACTATAGGCTTACCATCCTTTCCAACTTATTCCTAACTTTACAAGGACAGGACTGCAAGTAATCTTCAAGCAACCACTGATAACAGTTTGAGATAAAGCCCTTTGCAGAGTCAGACAATCAAGCTTAATAAAGTTTAGGGGCTAAGGTTGACTAATCAATTCTTATCCTCAAACTGATATTATGATGACCTTATGATTGCAAAGCCACAAACCTAGAGGTACATGATATAGTTCTCATTGGTGTAGCCTTTGGGACAGCATTTGGGACAGTCTTCATATCTGAAATTTATGCCAACTATTCCCTTTTCTTAATTTATTGCATTATAAAGTATGTCCAGTTACCCTATGTAATTGGTGAACCTTCCACCAAGTTTTATGCATAAGGGTATAAGTGGGGTAAAGTGATGCAGAGAAGGTTAGTTTATCTACTTCTATTGACTCACAAAGATTTTTTGAGTGAATATGAATGTGGTGGAGTATAATTTTCACAGAGGGTTTTACCAGGTGATTTAATTTCCTTCTTCCTCCAAGTATATGATATACTCGGGGCGGACTGACCATTTGGAAACTCGAGCACTGCCCGAGGGCCCGGGGTCAGTAGGGGGCCCCATGAGATGCCCCTAGTACTTTTTGATATAGGCTTTTTTGAGTTTGGGCAAGGACACAGGGGCCCCATGATCCCCTATTGCTCAGCGGCCCCATGAGTTGTCAGTCCGCCCCTGGATATACTGTAAATGAGCTGAAAAGTAGTTTATCCAATGATTTGGGCATGCAGTATCTCCTTCTTCCTTAAGGTGTTGTAACCATTGCAGGACAATATGGGAGAGCTTCAAAAGCATTTCTATAAATATAACGTCAACTACTTTGAACAATGTTAGAGTTATTATTATCAGAGCATTATGAAGAAGGTTGAGGAATTGAGGCATCTTACTAATTTTGATCAGGTTTTCTTTCCCCGTGACTGATAACATAGGCCTCCAAGGCTTATGTTTAGCTCTGATCCTTTGAATCAATGGGGCGATATTGAGCTTTGCAAATATAGTTACAATATTACTGATATGTATAGCCAGATATTTGAAGGTTTCCACCTATTAGTAAATTCTTAACAAGTAGTATACATGTTTTAAAATAAGCGCTCACTGACCTGTGCAGTTGTTATGTAAGAGATACAGCATTTTTCCAATAAAAGTCAGGAGGATAATCCAAAGCGTATCCAATGCATTTCAAGGGTCCAAAAAGGCCCACTTTATAAAAGCTTGGTTAAAAAAATGTAAATGAACTAGAAGTGTACTCAACCTTTTATACTATTTCTTCCAGCATGATTACAAACACACTTGTCATTCCACTTCAACTGGTGTTCCCTACCACTCTTCTGGCTCCTCATGTGCCCTGGTAAATGACAGTTGAGTTCTAGTCAGCGCAATAGCTTTTTCATTTTCTTGGGTACCATGTCTTGTTAGCAGCTGGTTTAGCAGCTACTCTTTGAATTGTCCCTGTGACTTTTAAGGAACCCTGGAGCAGTGGTGTGGCACTTCAATTTTGAATTGTTTTTACAATACACTACAAGGCAAGGAGACTCTGAAGATCCTATGGGGTGTAAAGGCCACCTGCCTGGAAAGCAGATTAGTTACATCAGCATCAATACTTTATGATAGCAATACCAATATGATAACCTGTCTAGTTCAATACTATTTTTTCACTTTCCTCAATTCTTCTGCTGACACTGTGGACAAATTCGTCCATGTCACAGCAGAATCACTGAACAGCTATTGTAACAGCTCAGTTACTTCTACCTCCCCTCCCAGCAGTGATTGGTAGCCTTTTTGTCTACTGGTCTCTAATGTAAAAAGGGCAGGAGCTCTAAGAGTGGTAGAATACAACCTGAACAATGTCTGTGCTTCCACGGTGAAAATTGAGCATGGATTGCTCCACAATACTTAGAGCTAAATAGGCCAGTTAGGTCTTGTTTCAAGGATCTTTCACTGTTTGTTAAATATTTGAATTGCCAATGCATGGCATAATTTACTTTAAAAAAAACTACTGTGGAAGTGACATCACAAAGTAACATTGAGAATAAGGATGTGTAATAAAATTAATTATGTTTCTATGTCAAGCCTAATTTTTTTCTGCTTCTTATGTTTTATGTTGACAGGCTGTAATGCTCTGCATGGAGATAGTGTATGGGTATGGCTACTCTTAACTCTTGATGTATTACTGCTATCAGATGAAACATGACCCCAGATCTATCAACCTTGTTTGCTACATATCACTATCCATGGTCTGCAAGCACTACCCAAATCAAGTAGATTTAGAACTTACACAAACATTTGATTGGGTACAAACTTCTGGTTCCCTCATAAAAGATAAGTGGAATGTAAAATCAGCTCAGAGCAGGGCAGAAACAATCAACATGCATCCCAAATGAAAGCTAAATGCACCTAAAACTTATTGCATTTCCCCTCTTTATTATAGAATAATCTAATAACACAGCAGCTGAGATATTTAGCTGACTGGCCTGTTTATGATTTTTGTTTAATCTGCCTTTCCCTGTTGTGGATAATATAAATGTTGGCATGTTCATGAAACAGCTTAAAGCCTGGCACTTCACAGGCTGCATTACAGAACGTTGGAGCAGCAACCACATACTATCCAAGTTGTATAGTAAAGCAGACTGTCAGCATCACTTTAGAAAAAAATTGATTACTAGAGATAAAAATGCACAGAATAGTTTTAAAGACTTGAAACCCAAATAAAATTTCATTTAGATCAACTAAATACAGTCCTGGTGAATTAAAAAGTTGTTCAGTTTGTTTTCTTTCTAAAGCAGTTACAGCTTAAGTAGAAAAGCCTTTCCCCTGCCCCCAGTTGCAGAGTGGTATCCTTGTCTCTGTAATGAACAGTGGTCTTAATGCCTAGGTCCTGCTTGCTCCCTATAGAGTCAGATCTATAACTGCAACAGCAAAGTTCCTAATTCCCACTGATTGAAGAGCTCTGGCTTTGACTGAGTAGCGACGGACCTCTTTAAAGAGTTTACTGCTTTCACACAGAGAGCAAGGTTCCCACTCTGGGGCATGATGGCAGGGGGCAGGCTTACCAACTTAGGCTTTGGCTGTATTTTTATAGAAAACAAACTGTAAGGCATTGCGCATTTTTTGTATATGCAGCTGAAATGTATGTGCCATATTTTTCACTCCATAAGACGCACTCCCCCCCCCAAAAAAAAAAAATGGGGGAAAATGTCTGTGCGTCTTATGGAGTGAATATACCGGCCAGGTATTCCCCCTTCGCCGCCGCTGAAGAACCAGCTCCTCCGCCCTACCTGTTCCTCGGTCCAGCTGTGTCCTGCTTCCATTGGCCGTCTTCTCTCCCTGGCAACGGCATCTTCAGTGTGGGCACCCGGCTGTGATAGCTTGCGGCTTCATAGCCGGGTGCCCACTGCGCATGCAAGAAGCGCTGCGCATTGTGAATGGCCTCGTAGTCTTGTGGGACCTGTCACGTGTCCCACAAGGTTACTGGGAGGGAGGGGGGGATAACTCCGCAAAAGTGGGAACAGGTACCTGTCACATTCAGCTAGCAGCCCCCCCCCCACTCCCCAAAGGTCTGCAGTCTCTAGCACGCAGCATATAGGAGTTTTGGTAAAGTTTTATAAAGTGCACCAAAACTGATAAGACCTAATAGAACTCTATGGGAAAGCACAGATAACCATCACTAAACCTACGGATACACTGCGTTTGCTCAAACAGCAATCACATCAGTGTAAAAGCAGACTAAATGTGTTTTATTCATAAATTCAACTATTTGCCTGAAATCCAGCTTTAAAAGAGATTTAACCCATTTATCAAAAAATTGTGTTTACAAAGTACCAGTGACCGAACAGAGTGGTGGTCTCCCCCTGTACCTCTAAAATGTGAGCTATAATAGTATACACTTGCACTTGCAACCTAGCAGATGAGTAAAGTTCTGGATGCTATATTAGGGATGACATGGCTATGCTTATAGGTTCCATGTCTACTTTCATTAGCAAAAGGGAATGTGTATACCCATTATCAGACAGGTGATATTAAGAACTTGTGACGCGATTTAAACAGAGCTCCAAACAATTGAATTAAAATATGCTGTGTAATAAATAGTTACCACTCCTGACATAAATTCCACCTCCAGGATCACTGTCCTTGCTTTAATATTTACAGTTTCAATTATGCCAGATAGTTCTTGCTAAACTTCCATCTTGCTACAGCTATTAAAGGTGCAGCTCTCATAAACAGAAGGTGTAATTTAATTTATAAGAAACTCCTCTTCCCTTTTTTATTCATAGAAGGCCTTGTATGCTGTGAACCTTTTACAAAACACAAAGTGTTCTATGAATGGAAAATGGGAGAGAGGGGCGTATAAACAACACTATGGCTTTTGTCTATGAGAGCCACAGCAAGCTAGAAGGAAAGTGAGAGTTAACAATTTGTTACACAGCACATTTTACTAAGAAAAGTTTGACTAGAGTTATGCTTGAAAAAACTGCCATAATACAATCTCCATGGAGATGAGTTATGTGGACAAGAAAACTTTAAAAAGAAAAGCCTGCAAGGGCACGGACATGTACAGTGAAGAAAAAATAATGAAGGATTTTCAAATCTGTTGCAGATATCTTTTCTTGAAATCCTAAGAGAAGCATAGCAAAGGGAAAAGATATATGCATGGAGACATAACTCCTAAAAAAAGAAAAACAGAAAACGAGGAACCATACAATCCAACGTTTTAATCCAAATGTTTTGTAGTGATGCTTTTATTCATAATTCCATATTCTGTTGCTCATTGATACCTGAAAATTACATTTCTAAAGGTATTTTTAAATAAAATGTTTTTATTTATAAATTGTGCGTTTGCCTATACTATGGCTTCCCTGTAAATCCTGTATGTTTGTGGGCTTGACTAAATAATGCAGGAACTCACCATGGAAACAATCATATACTGGCAAGCCTTTAAACCGAGGTCAACTGGCTTAGACAGACCAATGAGGGGACTTTTGAATAAGCCAGCCCCCTCATTATAAAATAGTGAGTTCCCATTAGCCTTATTGACAATGAACTTTATCTGCAATAATATCTGTGATCGGATATCTATGAAGCATAGAGAGTACAGCTAAAAAAAAGAGCATAGTGGGAGATAGGTGTAAGGCTTATAGGCACTGACAGGTTTGTTTAACTAGATGTAAACCCTTACCGAATGTCTTGTAGGTTGTGTATCTTGGAGAACCTGGTAGTGGTAGGAAAGAGAAGGGTTTTTTTAAACCATTTTTTCATTCTTTATTACACCTTTGTGCAACTGATGTCCTGCAGCCTCTTTTGCCGCAGGTCAGTTTTCACATGCACTACAGTGATAATAGGCAGCATGTGTATTTTTCATAGGGCATCTTTCCTAATCGTTGTAGGACGCAATTTTTTTTTTCACAGGTCTTTTTTAAAAAACAAACCTGAGATTTCCATAAGCAATTTAAAATTAAAACTTTTGCTAAATAAATACATATACAAATACCTTGAGCCAAACTTCTGCTGTTTCCAGGAGGCTAGATTGGGAAATGTGGTTGCCCAAAGACAGACCATGTGACCATAATATCAGTATCACCAACAGTTTTTTATATATATATATATATATATATATATATATATATATATACACACACACACACACACAGAGCAGGTAAAATAACTATTGAACAAGTCACCATTTTTCTCAGTAAACATGAAATTTTCACCACATTTTGGTAACAACCCATGCAATCCATACACACAAAGAAACCAAAACAAATAAGTTCCAAAATCAAGTTATGAGTAATAAAATGGAACGACACAGGGAAAAAGTATTGAACACACTATTAAACACAATACTGTAATGAATTTAACACTTTGTAAAAAATCCTTTGTTGGTAATGACAGCTTCAATTCACTTCCTGCATGGTGAAACAAGTTACATGCATTGCTCAGGTGTGATTCTGGCCCATTCTTCCACACAGTCTTCAAATCTTGAAGGTTCTGTGGGCCTCATCTATGATCTCTAATCTTTAGTTCTTCCATAGATTTTCTATTAGATTGTCAGGTGATTATATGGGCCATTCTAGCAGCTTTATTTTCTTTCTTTGAAACCAACTGACAGTTTTCTTGGCTTTGTGTTTGGGATCATTGTCTTGCTGAAATGTCCACCTTCGTTTCATCTTCATCATCCTGATAGATGGCAGCAGTTTTTTTTATCAAGAATGTCTTGGTACATTTTTCCATTCATCCTTCCTTCAATGACATGAAATTTGCTAGTACTGTATGCTGAAAAACAGCCCCACACCCTTATGTTCCCATGTCGAAACTTCACTGTTGGTATGGTATTTTTAGGGTGATGTGTAGTGCCATTTGACCTCCAAACATGGTGTGTACTATGGCATCCAAAGAGTTAAATTTTTGTCTTCTCTGACCAGACTGTATTCTCAAAGTATTTCACAGGCTTGTCTAAATGTTGTTCAGCAAACTTTAAATGAGCTTCAACATGCTTTTTCTTCAGCAATGGAGTCTTGCGTGGTGAACGTGCATACAGGCTTTGGTGGTTGAGTGCATTACGTATTGTTTTCTTTAAAACAATTGTACGTGCTAATTTCAGGTCTTTCTTAAGCTCTCCACAAGTGGTCCTTGGCTCTTGGACAGCTCATCTGATAATTCCTTTCACTCCTCTGTCAGAAATATTGCGAGGAGCACCTGGTCATGGCCAGTTTATGGTGAAATGATGTTCTTTCCACTTCTGGAGTATGACCCCAACAGTGCTCACTGGAACATTCAGAAGTTTAGAAATCCTACTGTAACCATTGCCATCAGTATGTTTTGCAACAATAAGGTTGCAAAGGTCTTGAGAAAGCTCTTTGCGTTTACCCATCATGAGACGTTTCTTGTGTTACACCTTGGTAGTGAGACACCTTTGTATAGGCCATAAGTTGAAACTGAACCAGCTGATATTATTTTGCACTGACAAGGGGCAGGAATGCTTTCTCATTACTGATAGATTCCAGCAGATTTCAGCATTTCTTGGCTTTCCATGCTTTTTAGCACTTCCCTTTCTTCACCTGTTCAATACTTTTTCCCTGTGTCGTTCCATTTTATTACATAACTTAATTTCTGAACTTTCAAGTTTTGGTTTCTTTGTATGTATGGATTGCATGGGTTGTTACCGACAATGTGGTGAAAATTTCATTGTCAATAGCAGCTTTAGAAATATATTTATTGAGAAAAATGGTATATATATAAAACCTAAATGCATCTTAAAAAAATAAAAATGCAAAAATAATGTGCACCCAAAACACTACACAGCTTCATCCCAACATTGTTTGGTCATTTCTTAGTTAAATCTAGTATATGAAATAAATGTATTAATTTTATCAGTAACATCTACAATGGATGTTTGGTAGTCTTTTGTGATTAGGTCTGATTTGTTTTGTCAAATGAAAGCTTCTGGTTTACAAATCCCTCCTCTTCTGTTGGTCCTTTTCTGACATGATATGTGCAACAGCATAGACTACTGCTTCAAGTGAATATTGGGCCACCTGCAGTCAGTGGTACTTCTTTGACACCCAGTAATCCATTAATATGATTGTGTGTGTTTTAGTTACAGCTTTGGCATTCCTGCCTTTTTTTCTTGACAGAGCAAGGACAGGATTACAAGTTAAAAACAAAAAATGGAAAAAAAAAGAAAATGAAAAAAGTATATCTATAAATAATGACATAAAAATAGTAATAGCAGGTGGGGAAAAATTAATGTTAATTCATGACGATTGAAATAGAAGCAAATTAAGTGTCAAGTGGACATGCAGGCACTAGGTATGTGGAGGGATTTTTTTTTTATTCTTCTCCAGCAAAAACTTGACCATGGGAAGGATGGTACTGGAGATGGTGAGGTGGATGTTTGCGAGTGCTACTTCAAGTTTTAAGGCTTCATTTTGGGGAAGGATGGACAGTACATGTTTGTAGGATTGTACATTACATGTTTCTGCTGCCAGCCTTTCCACTCTTGTCCCTAGACAAAGATGCACAGAAAAAGACTATTGAGGAGCAAGGGGGATTTAAATAGGTCTGGTAAATATTCAAATAAAAAGTGTAAACAATTGTTCTAAATGTGTAAATAATATGATGTGTATTACATGTTCCACATGAATTTGGAAGGGAGTGTTGGTCTTGTTGGCAAAGGCATATTGGAATTGGAAGATCTCTAGCAGGAGATGGAGCTCAGCCTATGGTTGTAGGTTTAATTCATGCAACTATACCTGTAGCTCCTAGCTATAATAAAATTAATAAATATTAAAAATGTCATGACAACTGAACACCAGAGAGGTGGTAGAGAAGGTGGAAGATAACTCTGTAACACGTACAACTGAGACAGTGTGTAATACCCTTTGTTTTGGCTGGCATATGATTTACTGTACGCTGGTAGCAGTAAAAATGTTAAACTGTTTTGCCACTGGGCATCTTGTATGAAGTTGAGGGATTTATCTTTATTTTAGGAATAAACCTTTTTATAGCTTTTATATCTGTTGTGGCTTAAAGGCATCCACCAAGCATGTGATTGATTGGTGTCTTCCTCCTGTCACTCTCAAAATTGCATTAAGAGGACCCTCTGCATGTACAGTTTTTTTTTTTTATTGCATTGTCATATCCCCCATGACAGAGCTCAACTCTCCATGTCCTTGTTCAACAACAGCTTCTCTATTAACCCCCAAAACAGCCAAAATTTAGTATCAAAGTTTGTCCCTGTAGACTTTTTATGATTTTCTGCTAAATTTAGGTTTCACAGATTTTAATCAGGATTAGATGAACCCCCAGCAACTCGAACCCGGGCATATTCACCCATCTATAATTATTATTATTATCTCTATTAGTCTCATAGTTCTGAACAGCACTGTACTGCTACTATGACTAATTAGAGATAAGTGAAAAGTTTCAGTTTTTACAGTTAACTGTCTGACAGTTGAACTATAAAATAGTTCCTTAATTAAGAATAAAATTGTCTTTTAAAATACCATTTTAGACAGCAATTTCAATTAAATATCTTTAGTGATAATAAAACCAATATACAGCACATTAGAAATATAATTGTATTAGCTAAGCTCATCTTTTGTGTTTTAGTTTTTAAAATGTTAAGATATGTTCACTGAATATCAGACAGTCAATACTCCTCAGGAATACTGCTGAACCAAACCATGTGATGTAATTCACACTCATATCATAGTGTATGCTGTAAAAATAAATGAAAGCAAGTTTGTAAGCCACTTGTGAGAAGTGCAGCAGCACAGCAGCAGAGAAAGGATGTTTCATAAAACTGCTCTGTACACGTTGAATATAAAACATTGCTCATTAACTGTTTACAGCTTTTGGTTCCTACTACACAATCAGGACAACCCTACTTCATCAGCTCCACTGATTGATGGGTCCACAGCCAAAATACAAGTGAATAGTAAATTCCACACCCACACTCTCACAGCAAGATGACATTAAACACTACAAGGTATGATGCCACCTGCAGACACTCAACAGCCTATTCCAAGTACAGCCAGAACCCATTCCCCAGCCTACATCTAGAGATTCAAAAATCTGACGACACTAATCTTCTCTCCCAAATAAGAGATATAGCCAGAGATGAATTGCCCAAGACTTCCAATATCATCACATATTAAATAATATTGGAAATAAGGAACATAGACTACCTCACTGCCTCTCTGGAAAACGTGTTAGAATATATTAACACAAACCTGGAAGGACATGAGCAGGACTTAGAACAAGCTCAAATGAGATAAAATACTAGCAAAACCAGCTGGTGGACTTTGTGAATTGGGCTTGCCGCTACAATCTATGAATTAGGGGCCTCCTTGAGAACATCAAAGACTTGCAAGGCACAGTCACCACTCAAGAGATAATGTCCTACTTCCCACAAAAACTGTTTGAGATAAACCTTGGATCACTTTGCCCTAATAAAGCTACAGGTTCTCCTTTGGACATCATTGTTAAGATGCACTCTTTCTGTCCAAAGGAGTGCTTATTACAAGCAGCCTAAAATTCAGCCTCTGTCAAGACCTGGTTCACCTGCTGGTGGTACTGTGATTCTCTCAGCAGAAGGATGTAATCCCGGAGGTCGCCAGTGGGTATATCCCAGCAGCGAGCATTTTCTTGTAATCAGTTCCCACCTGATGCTGGCTGATGGTTGGGTATATACTGTAGGTCCTCCTCTGCCATTACACTTTGTGTCAGTGTTTTGACTAAGCTTGCCCTGCACCTGTACCCAGTGTAGCTCTTGCCTTGCCTGCCAGCCAGATGCATGCTTCCTGTTTTATCCTGAACCTGATTCCTTCTCAGTCCTTGTGTACCTGCATCCTGCTGAGCCTGTTACTGATCTTGATCTGTCCTGTGTCCTGTGCCTTACTGCCTTCCATCTGCTTCCCTTTTTCCTGATCCAAGTCCTGGTTCCCCCTTCCCATCTGTTTCCTGCATCTCCACTTTACCCTGTTTATCCATGTTTATCTGTGTTTATCCATGTTCCCCATTTTTGAATATAGTCAGTTTTTAGTTCGGCTTCCTATTATTTAGTTAGGCATTTTGGTTATATGGTTGTACTTCACTTGTATTTTTATGTCTGCTGTTTGCTGGTGTGTGAATGTCTTTTGTTTACTATTAATAAATTTACTTTATATAGTTTGGTCCCAGTTTCTAAGTGTAGTTACCCAGATCTGACCATCTCAGCTTTTAATTCCTGACACTCCCTTCCTTTCAGGTCAATACTTTTAGCATATACACTGACTTAGTCTAATCCACAATACTCAAAAGACAGGCATCAGATATCTCTGGCGTTACAAACAACTAGGCTGCACTCAACAGCTGCAAATGCTGGAAGCCTGTAACCGCTTCAAGTCTTTGGTCCCTAGTCCTTGTAACTGTTGGCTGACCAAACCATCCCAAAGGGAGCACCCAGATATTCTCACAGTGTAATGTAGATGATCTGACATTTACTCTTGTGACGTATCTTGTTAGGAGCAGAAGTCCTACCCATCATGCTACACTTCAATTAAGGCCATACATCAGCTTCCATACACATCTGCTACTGAAAGTTGAAGCAAGTTGGAATGTTCAACATTTTCCATTCTACAATGTTCCCTCATTGGATAAGACATGCACCACTGTCCCTATGGATTACCTACTTTTGATCAGTTTTTAGCTTACTTGTCTTCTCTCTCCATCTTTTATCTTTTTCTTCTTATTTTTTTCTGGCATGCATCGGTGGGTTCCTGGACCCATGTTTAGTTTTGGACTCCTTTTGATAGATGGAGCATAACACGTTTCTCTCCTTGTCCTCCCTCAACTGTTGGTGATTCAGTACTCCTGAGAAGAGAAACCAGATCTTACACCATTTCCATAAAAGAAAAAACTAAATTTTCCTTTTACAGGAGACCCATTTTCATTACGATAAAACACCAAACATAAAAAATAAATTCTTTCCCACATTCTATCATAGCACTAATCCACATGCTTGATCTAAAGGGGTATTGCATTTCATCACTCCTTTACACCAGAAGTGCTGGATACCCAATAGATACCCCAGGTAGTGTCATTTTCTTGAAATTAAAACTGTCTTCCTTTGTTTTCATAGTCGTTAATCTGTATGTACCAAACCAAGACCAGGAAACCTTCCTCTTTTCAGTGTTTCTCAGCCTCACTATGTTTGTGGGTCCTTGCTATGTAATAGGTGGAGACTTCAAAGTCCCCTTAGTTCCCAGGCTTGACACTTCTTCAGGTGAAGGTGGCATTTCATATTCTACTCTTGCTAACATAAAATCTTCCCTGTAGCAACGACATTAGGTGGATGTTTGGCACATTATACATTCCTGGGAAAGGGTCTACAGCTTTTATTCTCCAGCACACAAATGACATAGCTGCATTGCCTACATACCAATATCCCAGCATTTGCTATATATCCCAGTGCAGGCCTCTATAGGTCATTCTTTATGGTCAGACCATGCCCCTGTACACTTCTCTTTAGGCCACCCTCCCGCTCTTAAAATGTCCTCCTCATGGTGTCTTAATGACAACTTTTAAAAAGATTCCCTCTGTAATACAGCCATCACTCAGGTCATTAGGAACTTCCAAGCTGACCATGCATCTGATCAGACTAACCCACTTCTTAAATGGGAAGCTCTGAAATGTGTCCTCCAGGGAGTTTTCATACAATAATTCACAAGCTTGAAAAGAGCTGGAGTAGCAGAAATTCAGCAACTCCTTGGTAAAATTTCTGCCTTGGAATCTTCTCATAAATCAGACTTAAACCCAGCCACCTATGTGGACCTCGTATATGTTCGACATGATCTTCTTTCTATACTGGACTCCTACTCCCTGATCACCAGGGATAGAGCCCGCAGCACACACTATTTACTAGCTAATAAATATGGTCAATATCTAGCTCGTGTACTCCACCCTAGGCCCCCCCCACGTAAACCTGTCTCTTTCCTCATGACTCATAATAATACTAAGGTCCATTCCACTGGTGACATAGCATCTGAATTTTGCTCATTCTATTCCATGCTTTATAACATTCTTCAGGATCCCCCATCCATGGTCTCACCCTCTGGGCCTGAAACCGTTTAAGACTACACTGTTCTTCCCGCGATAGATTCTGACACATCTGAATCTCTGGATGAACCTTTCTCTGACCTTGAATTTACTGCATTTATCAGGGGCCTTAAACCTGGGAAATGCACTGGCCCTCGATGGGTTCACCCCTATATTCTATAAACTGTTTGCTCCTTTACTAGCCCCTACTGCCTTTAGTGCTATCGATACTACCACCCTTCCCACTTCTCATCTCTTACATGCCCAGATCACAGTCCTTCCAAAACCAAGTAAGCACTTGTCTACATGCAGCAACTACAGACCCATCCCTCTCCTAAACATAGACATTAAACTATTTGCCAAATATATGGCATCTCACCTATCTCCTTTACTACCATCTCTAATTTATTGGGACAAATTTGGGACAAATTTCTTATGTTCACAGGCACCACTTAAAAGCATGCGTCCTTTCATTTGATGCCGAGAAGGCTTTCAACAGGCTTGACTGGAGGTTTCTACGTCTTTCCTTGGAACAACTGGGCATGGGCTATAATTTTGGCCCTATGGCCTCTGTCCTTGTTAATGGCCATCTGTCGGAACCTTTCTCGATCTCGAATGATATTCATCATGACTGTCCCCTCTCTCCCTTTCTCTTTGTCATTGTAATGGAATACCTTGCACAGGCTATCAGAAACAACCCCTCCATCTCTGGCCTCTCTACTCCTTCCGCACACTTTAAGATATCATTATATGCCAATGATTTGCTTCTATATGTACAGCAACAGGGGCGGACTGACCATTGGAGGGCTGGGGTCAGTAGGGGGCCCCATGAGATGCCCCTGGTACCTTTTCCATAGACTTTTTTGAGTTTGGGCAAGGACACAGTGGCCCCATAATCCCCTATTGCCCGGGGGCCCCATGAGTTGTCAGTCCGCCCCTGTACAGCAATCACATATAACTATCCCCTCTGTCATGCATGCATTTAAAAGATTCTGACATTTTAGTAACTTTAAATTAAATGTATCCAAAACTGAAGCCCTAAACATTTCCTTACCGCTGGAGTTCCTTAACTTTTAACCACTTCCAGTCCGGACACTTTTACCCCTTCCTGTCCAGGCCAATTTTCAGCTTTCAGCGCTATCACATTCAATTGCGCGGTCATGCAACACTGTACCCATATGAATTTTTTATCATTCTTTTGAGACAGATAAAACTTTATTTTGGTGGTATTTATTCACCACTGGGATTTTTTTTCTATATAAATGAAAAAGTCCACACATTTTGAAAAAAAGTGTTTTTCTTATAAAATTTTGCAAATAATCTTTCTTCATAAATCTCGGCTAAAATTTATTCAGTTATCTTTTTAGTAAAAATAATAACCCAAATTAGTTTATAACCAAAAATTATAATTTTTCAAAAACAATTTTTACATTTTAATTTTTTTTATATTATTTATCTTTTTTTTTTTTTTTTTAATATACTGTCACTCTGATTGCTTTTACACCCATAAAGGCTGTAAAAGCAATCATTTCTTCTTCTCTCTGGCTGTATTCTTGCAGCCATTGAGAAATACTGTGCACGCTGTCACATGGTACAAGGCTGTTGTGAATAGCCTTGTACCACGTGATCTCTGTGATCATTCACAGATTTCACAAGTAGCATGCAATGATGTCAGAAGTGACATCTTGCTTACTACTATTCATGTGATCACTGATTGGGCAATAAGTGATCACAGGATCGGGATCTCACACAGAGGTCCCGTACAGTCTCACACAGAGGTCTACGGACACAGTGGGCACCGGATTGCGGTGCCGTACGCTCCCAGGGAGCGTGCACAGGCTAAATTAGCAGTTGCCATTTATGAACGGCAACCCGCTCCTGCACTGCCCCCATCTGGCTGTTTATATATATATATGGGCCGGATGGTAAGTGGTTAAGACAAAACTACCCTTTTCAGTGGTAGTCCAGGGGTTTATCTTATTTAGGTGTCATGATTCCTTCTAATCTCTCTGACCCTTATGTCCTAAATTACAGCCCACTACTGTCTAAGATCCACAAGGACCTAGAAGCCTGGAATGCCACATCTATTCCGTGGTTTGGCCAAATTAATACTCTCAAAATGGATATTTTTCCTAAACTCTACATGTTCCAAACGGTCCCTATTACTCCACCTAAAGCTTTTTTTGCACTCTTAGAACTCTCTCTATTTGCTTTGTGTGGCGTAATGGATATTCCAGACCAAGACACAAGCTCCTTACATATGCCAAGCATCAAGGAGGAGTGGGCCTCCCAGATTTTGAATTGTACCACACTGCCTCCCTCCTAGCTTGCATCCTAGACTGATTCCCTCACCTGATTAAAAATCTTCCTCTATGGTGGAACAAGATCTCTCCACCATGAATCTCTGAGCTCTCCCATAGGGATACAGTAAGTACCTTTCTAGACTTCAGAATGCATCACTCTTAACTTTAGCTACCCCAAATATCTGGTGCAGTTCCAAATTTGTACATACTCTCCTCTGATCCATCGCCTCTCACCTCCTTGTTTGATAATCTGGCCTGTCCTCAAGGAGTAGGCAGTTCTCAACTTGCCCCGGTTCTCCAATCTTTATGGCCTGTGGCACACACTTTCATTCACCCGCATCTGATCTCCTCATGTAAGAAAATCTTTGACATCTCTCATAACCACAGACCCCTCACAGAATTTGAGAAGCTGTGCTCCCTTTCCGAGTCATCAAGACATGTGCTTTCCACAATATACAAGTTGTCCCTATCCATCCTCAATGACACTTTGCCAACATGCACCAAGTCCTTGTTAACTGAGTTGAGATATGAGGTATCTACCCAGGGGTGGACTGACAACTCATGGAGCCCTCGGACAATAGGGGATCATGGGGCTCCTGTGTCCTTGACCAAACTCAAAAAAGCCTATGAAAAAGGTACCAGGGGCATGTAATGCGGCCCCCTACTGACCTTGGGCCCTCGGGCATTGCCCGTGTTTCCAAATGGTCAGTCCGCCCCTATATCTACCGCACAATGGCATACTGCAATTCAGTTTACACATAAATCTTCTATATCCTTTTATGTACAGAAACAAACTTCTAAATTATATCTTGCTTGTATAGTATAAGAACCCTGTTGCACTCCATAGAGCTTTTCCTTCTACTTCTAGCATGTGCTGGCGCTGCAAGCAAGAGAGGGATTCCTATATACACATATGGTTGGAGTGCTCCAAGATACTTCATTTTTGACATTCCATTTTTTATATATACAGAAAATGTATGATGATTCTCTAAGCCCTTCCCCAAAGATAGCCTAACTCTTTATTTTGTCTGGTTCAATAGACTCTGAAAAAAAAAACTTCTGGAAATCATCTGTCCCCCCCTCAACCACTGGATGACTACCCTAAATGACATAATGTGCATAGAAGAAACCATTGCAATAGATGCAGATACATTTTCCAGATTCACATCACTATATTTGGTATATTTGGATGCACTTTTCATCATCAGGTGCTTTTAAACACTGTGTTTCTCTGCTGGGGTCGTCCAATCCTACTCCCACTTCCCCGGCAGTTGGGTGATCATACATGTGATGGAAGCGTAGGCAGGACAGAACGCACATGGAGGATGATAAACACACAAAATTTTATTGGAATAGGAGAGAGGGTACCCAAAAAAGGGTGGAAGAGGGGGAGGAGTCCAAACAGTGAAGAATATGGGCGTACAATGGGGCAGTCCAGGCAAGGGTAATATGGAGATTTAATGGGGCAGTCCAGGCTGGGAGAATATGAGCATTCAATGGGGCAGTCCAGGCAGGGGAGAATAGGGGCGTACAATGGCGCAGTCCAGACAAGGGCAATATGGAGATGCAATGGGGCAGTCCAGACAGGGAAAATATGGACACTCGCGGTTACAGGGGCGGCAGCAGCCAGGAGGCAGGGACCCATGCAGCACTCAGCTTTCCAGGGACACGGCGGTCAGCAAGCAGGACCAGCTTTCCAGGGACAAACAGCGGTCAGCAGGCAGGAACAGCTTTCCAGGGACAAACAGCGGTCAGCAGGCAGGAACAGCTTTCCAGGGACAAACAGCGGTCAGCAGGCAGGAACAGCTTTCCAGGGACAAACAGTGGTCATCAGGCAGGAACAGCTTTCCAGGGACAAACAGCGGTCAGCAGGCAGGAACAGCTTTCCAGAGACAAACAGCGGTCAGCAGACCGAAACAGCTTTCCAGGGACAAACAGTGGTCAGCAGGCAGGGGTAACTATCCAGGGACACAGCGGTCAGTTGACACTCAGCGGGGTCTGGGCTGTGGGGTCTGGTCTCAGCTCAGACCTCAAACAGCTCTTCTCTTCTCGAGGAGGGGACCAACAACGAGAGCCGGGTCCTGCTCCGGTCTTCTTATTACCGGAGCAGAACGCTCCCTGGTTGCCTCGGCAATGGCCAGCCCTGCGTTGGGTTACCGGGGCAAAAAGGCACGCCCCCTCACTCCGGCCGCGCCCAGGGAGCGCGGCCTTTGTCTCCGGCAGGCTCAGAGCATGGGAAACCTCGGGGCCACGCTGTGCCAGCTGGGACAAGGAGGGGGGACACGCAAAGACACCCCAGCTGGCCTGCATGTGAAGAATCCACGTGCAGGCACAGCGGGGTGTCAGACTCCTCCTGGGCATCACCCAGGAGAGGTGCTAACCGCACCACAGGGGGCATGTTCCTGACATCCTGCACAGCCTTTGATCTAGACTTGTGCTGGACATAGGGACCTGTAAGGGGAAGGGAGGGGGGAGGATGAAGGAGAGGGAGGGGAGCCATGACAGGAGGGGGGAGGAAGATGAAGGAGAGCGAGGGGGGACCGAGACAATACATCAAGGAGTTGTTATTGATTCCCCCATCTTCTCGTAAGATAGGTTCCCCTTTTGTAGGAGTCATGTTTCTCTTCACCTCTTTTTTTCATTCCTGGGCCCAGTTCCCTCCGAATTTCATGTCTCTTTTCCTTCCTTCCTCTTTCTCTCCCTTATCTTCTCTTCTGTCTCCTTTTTCTGTTTTTATTCTCGTGTCCTTTTAGTGGGACCAGGGGCGGACTGACCATTGGGGAACTGGGGCACTGCCCGGGGTCAGTAGGGGGCCCCATGAGATGTCCCTGGTACCTTTCATAGGCTTTTTTGGGTGTGATTTGAGTGTTGGTTAGGACACAGGGGCCTCATGATCCCCTATTGCCCGGGGGCCCCATGAGTTGTCAGTCCGCCCCTGAGTGGGACATGATTATATTTTAGTGAATGTGGTAAATCTTGGGGTCTTGGGCCTGGCCTTTACCCCTTGTAGGCGCCGCATATGGGAGGACCACTTTGACACTTCTATTGTCTACAAATTGCATACACTTGTACTGGTCGGACTCAGATTTTATTGTACAGCCACATACCTTATCCTTATGGGATTGTGCTGTACATTCTTTTTTTTCGGTTTTCTATATTACTGTACAATTTATTGCTCTAATTTTGTACTGTTTTAATATTCTGAAAATGCAGTAAAAATATATTTGACTTTAAATGTACAGGGTTTTAAAGCTGCTAACAAAAATGTATGCCACTAGACTGAATGAATTTATAGATCCCCATAGACCATATGGGCTTCTCCTATATAGGCAGGCAGACAATCAAGTTTATTTAATCTCTCTTTTGCATTTCTCTTGGGATGGGGAATGACCTATAAAGAAAATGCTTTTATCACTGGATATATGCAGTGCTTTTGACACCTCCTCTCAGCACTACCTTTTCAGATTCCTGCCTTGACGGAACTTTGGTCCTAAATTCCTTGCTTCACTACTCTTTACACAGCTCTCCAAAGGCTCAAGTATCACTGAGAGGCCATACATCTGAGACTATCACCATTAACTCTAGGCATCACCCCCCCTTCTATTTATCATCACAATAGAGATTTTGGGTATAGCAATGTGTGCTGACCCTAATATTTTAGGTAGAGCCAGTATGACCAAAGTTCACAAATGTGTGTAATTTGCCAATGATTTGTAACCTCCCCCACGCTACTCTTCTAAATCTGCTGTCCTTTCTTAAACAATTTGGTGAGATCTCTGATTTATTATTCAATTGGGATAAACCAGAGGCAATGCATATCAACTTAGAAGACTCTGTTGTACAGGGCCTCAGATCCCAAAATTCCCTTTTACCTCCTTACCTTATCTAGGCATTAAGCTCTCTCCTCATGTGTCCTCCCTTTATAGAGCAAACTCCCCAAACTTTTTCAACAAACTAATAGAGAAGGTGGAGACATGGCCAACTGCATCTTTGTCTTGGGTGAGCAGAATTGCTTTGGTCAAAATAACAATGCCTAAACTATTATATTATTTGAGGACCCTTCGCATTCCAATACCTGTAACTACACTTAATATACTCCAAGCAAGGGTTTTTAAATTCATTTGGGGTCTCAGAGGTTGCAAATTAGCCCAATGCACACTATATACTCTCAAAGAATCAGGTAGACCGGGTGTCCCTGACCTCAGGAAGTACTATTTCATGGCTCAGATAACTGAATTACTTCAACACCATTAATTATCAATCTGACTGGATTTCACTTGAGGCGGAAACTTGTATTCCATTGCTAATTGATTAAGTTATGTTGGTACCACAAAACTCCACAAGGTGGTCCTTAGCCGCATGCTTCCTTGATGGCCTTTTCATTCCCCCCACACACCCACTTTATTTATTTTAAACATTAGATTTTTATTAAGGTTTAGTGCCTACTTTTTAATACCCAACTTTCTAACCTGGCCTTCAACTCCATTAGTTGGTGGGTAGACAAATGGTTATGTCATAAGGGCATGCACCATTCATCCTACTGTACTTTCACTCACCTAGTGCATTCTGGCAGGATTGTTTCACACACAGCTAGAAGAATGAATGCCGTTGTGCTTAAAGCTGTTTAACTGCTTTTAATATGGGGTTAACCCTGTCATTGTTGAAACCGTTTTACAAGTACTTCAAGGACATATCCTTGAAAAAATAAAGCCCATTTTATTCACTGTTGAGGTGTCAGTGAGTTGCTGAATCCAGTTAAAGACAGGTCACCACTGGGAATGGAAAGTTTCAACAATCCAGCAGTGCTATATTATAATAATTATATATTTATATTTATATAACACACTTTTGTGACCATTTGCTAACATATGTGGCAAAGAAAAAAAAAACTAAAAATATTTGTAGTACTGGAATTACCTAGTTTACCCTAGTTTTATAAATGTTCCCAACTTTGGATAAGCATCATGTAGTCAATAAAAACTCCCAGTATCAGTACTGAATGTGTAATTATAAAAACACAAGACAAAACCTGTTTGCATAATTAAATAACACTTTTCCTAACAGCTTATGCAAATCACATTATAAATCCAGTATAAAATCAAGTGAAAATTATTCAGAAAACATGAAAGTTGTGCTTGGCTAACTTGTTCAAATTTTATGAATATTAACTATTTTCTATACTTGTTTTGGGTAGTACTGTCATAAAATTGTACCATGATAACCACCGTTTACTGCTTACAGTATATTTGCCAGTATTTTCCCATCTAACCAGCAATTGTTACAGTATACTATATGCAGGGACGGACTGACAACTCATGGGGCCCCCCGGGCAATAGGGGATCATGGGGCCCCTGTGTCCTTGCCCACACTCAAACCACACCCAAAAAGCCTATGAAAGGTACCAGGGGCATCTCATGGGGCCCCTTACTGACCCCAGGGCCCCCGCCCCTGACTATATGCATCCTGAATTAAAGTATACCTAAAGACAAAACTTCTTTTTTCATTTTGGATAGAGTAATAAACCTTGTCAGTTTTTTCTTTTTCATCAATGTCCTATTGGGGGGGGGGGGGGTGGTTCCCTTCACTTCATGTCGCAAAGCCAAATCAGGAAGTGAGAGGAAATCCTTAAAAATGATGGAATCCAATTATATCACCAGGGTCATCATAACTAGCATCCTCATTGGAAGATTTTCCCTCCTGTTCTGGTGTCAGCCCAAAATTTGGTATTTTCTTTTGCTTTCATTTTTGATGATAACATAAAAACCAGACAGGAGTTCTAACCCCCCCTCATTCTATCTAAAACTAAGAAAAATAAAAAAAACAAAGTTTTTCCTTTAGTTATGCTTTAACCACTTGCCTACCAGGCACTTTTACTCCCTTCCTGCCCAGGCCAATTTTTAGCTTTCAGTACTGTTGCACTTTGAATGACAATTGCACAGTCATGCAACACTGTACCCATATGAAATTTGTATAAATTTTTTCATACAAATAGAGTTTTGTTTTGGTGGTATTTAATCGCCACTGGATTTTTTTTTTTTTGCACTGTAAATGAAAAAATAGCAAAAAAATATGAAAAAAAGTTGAAATTTCTAATACAAAATTTTGCAAACAGGTATATTTTCTCCTGCACTGATGTGCATTGATTAAGCTGCAGATCAGTGCAGCACTCATGGGCACTGATAGGCACACTGATAGGCTGCACTGGTGGGAATTGATGAGGAGGCACTGATGATGCTGCACTGATAGTTGGCACTGATGGTTACTGATAGGAGGCACTGACTGGTGGAACTGTATTTACTTTGAGATCAGCTGTGTCATTCGACACAGCTGATCACGCGGTAAAAGGCAGCTGTGATTGGCCTTTTACCTTGTCATGTGATCCTTAGGACACAGCAATCACAGACAGCGCTGGGTGTGCGCTGCTGGGGGATCGCTCTAGGAGGAGATTATATGACTCCCTCCCAGAACTGGACAACCACGTTGTAGCCATCATTCAGCTATAGCCTGTCAAATGGTTATGAACACATGGGCGCTAGACATGATTACAAAGTCAAATATTGACCTTTCTCCCTTTTTCAGCTATTTTCACTGTGCATCCCTGCCTAGCACACAGCTTTTGTGAAGAATAGTCTCCATCAGGTCCTCTTCCTATTGTGCATGTATGCCATGGCCTTGATCATTCCAGTGGGTGAACCATACACAAGTTGGCATATGCAATACAGCCGAGTACAGCTTATGTACAGTATAGAAATGAATGTGGCCGTGACATGCATGAGCATTAACAAGAAATTTCATTGGGGAGTGTAGCTCTAGGCAGTGCTGTGCAGTGATGATTGCTGAAATGGGGGAAAGGTAAATATTGTATTGGACACAGTGGGTTGCACTCAGGGTTAGGTGATACCTAAAGTTCAGTTGTTCTTTTCAGAGATGCTGTCATGTCGCCGCTTGCCTCACACCTTTTCTCTAAATTGGTGAAACTGGAGTGGTTTTTCTAATGTTACATAGCAGAGTACCAGATGCCAAGAATAATTTGCTGCTTTTTCTCACATCCAAGCTGGACCAATGTAACTATGCAATAAGATTCATAATTAAAGTACAGATTTAAAGGAAACATGAGAGAAGCATGGAGATTGCCATTTATTACCCTTCTATTTGACTATACTAGTCTCCTAACTGTTATGCTGACCCTATTTCTTCATTACTTTGTCTGTACCCTGAAGCCCCATGCACATCTTCATGTTCTGGTGCACCTCATTAACGCACATTATGCTGCTCATCAATGTGTATTATGTTAAGGTAGCACATTTTTTTTAAAGGAATTCAAGCACACCAGAATGTACAAAAAAGGAACATGCACTTTTTTTTGTCAAAACAGCTCACCACAATGTGCAGTAGTATAGTACAATGCATTGTGGCATGCTGGAACGCATGTACATCATAGCTGTGTAACCTTCATGTGGTAGCCCTGGTTCACATATATGCGGCCATGTGGGCCACATTTTGCACGGGCACGAGATCCCATTCATTTGAATGGACTCCTGTGCCCCGTGACACACAGGGAAGAAGTCCGTGCTCTTCTTTTGAAAACGCAGCCCACATGGGAACCTCGGTTCCCAGTACAGTTGCATTTTCCAGTGTGGGTGGCGTGCCATTAGAACTAATGGAACCCGCCCGCAGGTCTGCATTTTTCTGTGCGGGTGGTGCGGCTGCACGGATTTTTGTGCAGATACGCTGCGGCACCACCTGCACAGATGTGAACCTAGCCTTAAGGTGCATTTGAAATCAATACAATGTGTTAATGTGTGTAGCATACAGTATGTTAATGTGCATGGAGGTAAAGAACACATTAATGCGAAACACAGCAAAGACAGTTGTGAATGGGCCTGGAAAACAGTAAAGATTGAGGGGATCTGTTATGACATGGCAAGGGGGTAGTGACCATCAGGGGCGGACTGACCATTTGGAAACTCGGGCAGTGCCCGAGGGCCCGGGGTCAGTAGGGGGCCCCATGAGATTCCCCTGGTACCTTTTTCATAGGCTTTTTTGAGTTTGGGCAAAGACACAGGGGCCCTATCATCCCCTATTGCCCGGGGGCCCCATGAGTTGTCAGTCCGCCCCTGGTGACCATATACACATCTTATTCTGTACTTTCTTTCTTTACTCTTTACTATCTTACTTTTTAATGCTGCCACAAACTGTGTTTAACAGTTGGTGCCATGGTGTCTAATAGGATTTATTTCTGAAATTGTTTTAGTGCTCTTATGATCTTATCAGTTTAGATATAAATATTAGAGATGAGCGAATTATTCAAAAATTCGATTCGGCTGATTCGCCGAATTTGCGGAATAAATTCGATTCGATGCGAATTTATTCGCTGCGAATTTAACTTATTAAAAGGGTTTCTAGGCTTCAGAGAGCCTTTATATTAGTGCAGAACACTGTACCTTTAATTTAAATGCCCTTGGATTCTGCTGGGGAAGAGAAATAATACTGTCAGTCAGTATGACATGCAGATGAGTGCCGTCGATCTTAGAATCACCGCACACTTCACTCATTTGGGCAGTCACGAGGCACGACGAAGAAGATGAAGAAGAAGATGAAGAAGAAGAAGAAGATGAAGAAGAAGAAGATGAAGAAGAAGAAGAAGAAGAAGAAGATGAAGAAGAAGAAGAAGATGAAGAAGAAGAAGAAGAAGATGAAGAAGATGAAGATGAAGAAGATGAAGATGAAGAAGATGATGATGAAGAAGATGATGAAGAAGAAGATGATGAAGAAGAAGAAGATGAAGAAGATGAGGATGAAGAAGAAGAAGAAGAAGAGGATGAGGATGAAGAAGAGGATGAGGATGAAGAAGAAGAAGAAGAAGAAGAAGAGGAGGATGAGGATGATGATGAAGAAGAAGAGGATGAGGATGATGAAGAAGAAGAAGAAGAAGAAGAAGAAGAGGATGAGGAAGAAGAAGAAGAAGAAGAGGATGAGGATGAAGAAGAGGATGAGGATGATGAAGAAGAAGAAGAAAAAGAAGAAGAAGAGGATGAGGATGATGAAGAAGAAGAAGAAGAAGAAGAGGAGCATGAGGATGAAGAAGAAGAGGAGGATGAGGATGAATAATAAGAAGAAGAGGATGAGGATGAATAAGAAGAAGAAGAGGATGAGGATGAAGAAGAGGATGAGGATGATGAGGATGAAGAAGAAGAAGAGGATGAGGATGAAGAAGAAGAAGAGGATGAGGATGAGGATGATGAAGAAGAAGAAGAAGTAGGATGAAAATAAGAAGAATTCCAGTACAGCAAAAAGTGTATCTGCAGAGAGCTCCGCTATTTCTGACAGTTCTCTGACAGTTCCTTCACATTTACAGCGGTTGAAACATTGTATCTATTTGTTTCCGAATAAAAACATCTGTATCCTAAATGGAAACAAATAGATACAATGTTTCAACCGCTGTAAATGTGAAGGAACTGTCAGAGAACTGTCAGAAATAGCGGAGCTCTCTGCAGGGACACTTTTTGCCGGCTGTAGAAGGGATGAAAATCGGCCGATCGGGAAAAATTCGATTCGTGCATCCGAAGTTTGCTAATTTTCGGATTCGGCGCGAATCAAATTTTTCCTAATATTCGAAACGAATTCCACTTCGCCAAGTTCGATTCGCTCATCTCTAATAAATATGATTAATAGAGTTGATGTTATAAAAAAAAAAGCTGCAAGGACCCTAAAGGTATTTCCTGTACCTATACCTGTATCTGCTGCGGTTTTTAGCTGTCTGTACTGTATACCTGCAGCAGTTTTATTTTTGGAAAATAACAGTGGCTCTTTATGAACCCACCAAGACTTCATAATGTGCACCTGTACCAAATATAATTTCTTCAACTTGGTGAGCTGGAAACTTTGCAGATAAGAAAAAAAATAACTTATAAGCAATAAAATTCCTGTATGTATTCTTATATAGCAAGTTGAAATATTTTGTTTTTAACCACTAATAATGTGTTAAGAAAAATCAAACAAGCATCTTTGCATCTGCATGTACCAGAAAGCAAATAAATATCTTCCTTTTGGCTGAAATGTTTTAGTGTATTATCAGCAAAAACATAAATTACCTTTTTTTAATCAGAAATAAAGTTTATTTTAAAAAATTCAAACTGTTCCGGTGTTATCATATCTCCACTTGTAGCATATCTTTACATTAGAGGCTTTGACAGAGTTAACAGACATGTCAGCATGAAAGAATGCCAGTAGTCACAGGTCCACATCCTGCCAACATTCCACGTTATAACACATGAGCTACACTGTCTGGAATATCCAAATATATTGTTGTGTTGAACCATTTATACATACAGAAATTGTTCAGTTTATGACACAATGTTATTCATCACCAAATATACGGAGGCCAGACCTTGGATCTTCAACCAACCATCCCGAAGCTTCTTGGATCCACAGGGACAGCCCCTACATTGGTAAACAACTCATTCATTATGATGCTTGATCCATTACATACATTACCTTACGTGGGCACATTTTTCATTTTAGAGGGAGCTTTGAGAGTAGGCATATAAGAGCTGTCACTGCTGGTTTCCAGGTGCAGGTTCCAGGACTGTAATTCTGATCCTACATTATCTAATGAGTCATAAACCTGTGAGGTCTGCATATCTGAATTTCCATCCTGTATACAGTATCTGTTTCATATCAATGGCCAACTGGAAAGTAAACCCCCGGCAGTCTTTGGTCCTGCACCTTTAAATACAGGCGAGTAATGGCATCTGCCAGATTTCTATTCCCACTTTTTTCCATTAAAAGGAAATGATTGAGAAGTTCAAAGATAATCAAATCCTGTCAAAAGAAATGTTACAAACTAGAAATTGATTGCTCTATAAAAAGATCTAAAACAAGGTTGGTCCATAACACATTTCTACATGGCATTTTATAACTCCAGCATATATCTTGTAGAATATGTACTTATTCAATGCCAAGGCTGAACTCTACATCCATTAAGGTGAGAAACACAGACTGCAACCCCAATGAAATCCAACCAGCTTGTAACAAAAAAAAAAAAAAATCTATTTTTCTGCAGGTGATAGCTGCATAGTAAATAAATATGAAACAAACACAAGAAAGCTGAGTAATGAAGGAAAGATACCGTATTTTTCGCTCCATAAGACGCACCTAGGTTTTAGAGGCAGAAAACAGGAAAAAAAAAATTCTGAACTAATGGACTGCAGACATAGTACAGGAGATGACCAGAGACTGCGGACAGCACAGGGATGACCAGAGACTGCGGACAGCACATGGATGACCAGAGACTGCGGACAGCACAGGGATGACCAGAGACTGCGGACAGTACAGGAGATGACCAGAGACTGCGGACAGTACAGGAGATGACTGCTGACCTTTGGGGAGGGGGGGGAGCAGGTACCTGAATTTGACAGGTACCCGCTCTTACTTCCGCGGAGTTGTTCTTTGATCTTACCTGTTCCTCTATCCAGCCGCGCGCTGTCTTCCCGGCTTCTGTAGTGTGGGCGCTCGGCATGACAGCCAGGTGCCAGTGCGCATGAGCGAGAAGCACTTGCACTTTGTGATTGGTCCAGCGGCTTCTGGGATCTGTCATGTGTCCCAGGTACTGCCTTACCATTCACAAAAAGCACCGCTTCTTGCGCATGCACACTTGGCACCCGGCTGTCAAGCCCAGTGCCCACGCTACAGAAGCCGGGAAGACAGCACGCCGCTGGATAGAGGAACAGGTAAGGTCAAAGAACAACTCCGCGGAAGTAAGAGCGGGTACCTGTCAAATTCCGGTACCTGCTCCCCACCTCCCCAAAGGTTACCAGTCATCTCCATAAGGTCCCGCTGCAGAGTTGCGCGGCCGGCCCGGTATTCTGACACAGTGGCGGTGGGAATACTGGACCAGCCGCTCCATATTCGCTCCATAAGACGCACTGACATTTTCCCCCCTTTTTTGAGGGGAAAAAAGTGCGTCTTATGGAGCGAAAAATACGGTAAATATTTGCATCCTGCATTTGTGATACTACACAAGAGAAATGGTGAGGCATGGTTTGGTCCCTGCATGACAGGGAACAAGAAATGACCTGTCCATTTAGCGAATAGGGACAAGCTAGGTGAATGAATACATGGACACTACAAACACTACAAACTGTAAACAACATGTTAATCCATCATTACAAGGTAAAGTAAATAAACACAGATAATATAACTACACTAATTCCTTGTTAAAACAACAAAAACGTTTGAAAAAAACACAGTGCCTTTAAACCGTGCTAACAATTTCTGTTAGGCAGTCAAACTTTAGGTTTTTAGTATAGATCACTTTAACCCATTGATGCCGACGTCACACAAATATGCGGCCTCACAGAACTTGGCTTTTTGCCGTGGGGCCGCATGTTTGCGTACCTGTCTTTGTGCTGGGAGTGTGCCGCAGCACAAGGATCGGGGTGTCACTGAGAGCCCCAGGTCCCGTTCTAATGATTCAGACCGGGACACCCAATTCTGGGTCACATGATCGCTGTGATAGCCCCTGATTGGCCATCACAGTGATCAGTCACTCTGAAGCCCACCCCCATTGTTTTTTTCCTCTCTGAATGGAGGAGAGAGATACATTGTACTATATCTCTCTCTCTCCTTGCAGAGAGAAAAAACAACTGTTTGTAAAAAAAAAAAAGAAAAAGATAAATACATATTAAAAAATAAAGAAAATATAACTAGATCAAAGTTTGATCTAGTTCAGTGCCAGGGTTAGTTTTTCGGTCAAGGTCAGGGTCCAAGGTCAAAAGTTAGGGCCACAGGTCAGGAATTTTTTTTTTAAATTGGTATCATTGTCAGTGTGTTTTAGGTATATAAACAAAAAACAAAATGCACACTGTTGTTTCTGGGTTATAGTACAGGTACAAACAACAAATAACATACACATATATGGTATCACTGTGATCATCAAGAGCTGGAAAATGTATTTTGGGTTGTTCTTTGGTGGTAGGTTATGGTAGTAATGAGAAACACGCAGCTAAATTAAAAGAAAATATATATTTTTTTTACTATTTTGGGCCAGTTTTCCTTTGATAATAAAAAAAAAATCAGGAGATAACCATTACCATTTACCACCAAATCAAAACCCAATTTGTCCTGAAAAAAAAAACAGGTATAATTCACCTGGAGGTACAAAGTAGCTGTGATGATATGTACGGTTTTACTAACACATGTCAAAGTTGTAAAATTTTACTTAGGCTTTAAAATTTGTTTTACCTTTAGGTGTGAAGGGGTTAAAATAATGATTTATGAATGTCCACAGTCAAGTTCATTTGCATTGTTCCTTCAGACCTGCTTGTAACATGTGAGCCAATACTGGGATATCTACACAGACGCCGATTACCGCTCTGCCCCCAGAGCTTACCTTCTTATATATTATTTTAACAGAATTGGAAAACAACATTACACATTTAATGGCAGGTTTTGGTGTTGTTAAAGCTTGTTTTCAGAGAGAGCAGGACCTTTTCTTAACACATTTAAATGCAGTAAAGAAGCTTCCAATCATAAAACAAAACAGCAGGAAGTAAGGAAATGCAAACATTTACTAGCCAGCATAGTATATTAGCAGTGAGCATGCAAGGCTTTTTAGTTCTGATATTAGTAAATAATTTTAAAGTTTAAATGTGTTAATTACATTTATTCCCAGCGCACATAGAGGATTACAATTCAGTATTGTTAAATGATGCTAGATATCTCTTCAGGAATGTAAACTTTAGGATGAACTGCTTCATTAAACCCTAAATTTGTTTTTGGAGTGCATTTTCTGTGCAATAAATCATAAGCTGTGGGGAAACAACTTTAATAATGAGAACACAAAATTAGGTCAGCAAAGAACAGGAATTTTCAAGACATCTGAAATTAATTTTAATACTTTAAGACAAAAAATTATTGTATAAAGAAAAAGTATGCCTATTTCCTTATCATCATTAGCAGTTTCCTAAAGTGAAACTGTACCTTTAGTGGAATTGCACTTATATTGTAGTGCTTCCCATCCCTACCTGTCCCTGTTCCAGTTAGAATTGGCTGAATAAATCACACAGCTGCTTGTCAATATCTTCTTGGCTTGGCCTCTGTCTGCCCTCTGCACTTTCATTCATTCATACTGCCCCGAACTGCATCACTGACCTAATATCCAAGTACCGCCCAGCACGCACACTCCGCTCCTCACAAGACCTCCTCTCTAGTTCCCTGGTCTCCTCCTCCCATGCCCGCCTCCAGGACTTCTCCAGGGTGTCACCCATCCTCTGAAACTCCCTGCCCCAACCCATCAGATTATCACCTACTCTCCTCTCCTTTAGGCGCACCCTGAAAACCCATCTCTAGGGAAGCCTACCCCACCCCCTGCTAACTTGCCGACCTCCTCCACTCTTCCTACCACTCCATCCCCCACAGCTATCTCCTCCTGTACCACTATCCCCTCCCTCCTAGATTGTAAGCTCGAAAGAGCAGGGCCCTCAATCCCCTCATGTTTTGCATTGTATTGGTATTGTTCTGTCACATGTTCTGTCCCCCTTTGTAATGTACAGCGTTGAGCGAACTATTGGCGCTTTATAAATACTGTATAATAATAATAATAATTCCAATGGAGAGGAAATCCAGAGAAAGAGCTTCTGCTTGGCGTTTTTGTAGAAATGAATGGAGAGTTTAGAATGCATGTGTACTCTAGCACAGGATTAGGTACAGGTCAGTATTCTACTGGCAAAGGGTTCTGGGGGGATATTAAGACAAAGGAGATTATTGTGGATTTCAGAGGAGCTGGTAATCACACCCACGCTCCCATTAACATCAATGGAGCTGTTGTTGAGCGTGTTAACAGCTTTAAGTTTCTTGGAATCCACATTTCTGAGGATCTCACCTGGTCTCTGAATTCTTCCTTCCTGATCAGGAAGGCTCAACAGCGCCTATATTTTCTGAGGAAACTTAAAAAATTCCATCTGTGCTACAGGATATTGGAGAATTTTTATCATTGTACTATTGAGAGCATCGTCACAAATTGCATCTTAGTGTGGTACAGCAGCTGCACTGCTTCAGACTGCAAAACTCTTCAGAGGGTGGTGAAAAATGCCCAAAGAATTATTGGTGTTCAGCTTTCCACCTTGGAGGACATTTACAAAAAACGCTGAGTACAAAGGGCAAGGGTCATCATTAATGATGCCTCTCACCCTAACCAAGGACTGTTCATGCTCCTTCCATTGGGCAAACAATACAGGTGTCTCACAACCCGTTAAATAGACTGAAAAATAGTTTTTTCCCTGTGGCTGTTAAAGCATTGAACAGCTAATCATTAGACAATATTGCATTACTATATATTTTATTCACCATTGCATTACTGAATATTTCATCCATTATTGCACTACTCATTGCACCAATTATGGTATTACTGTATATCCCACACCCCGATTTTTATTATATTGTTATTTATTGTAAATGGGCCATTTATGCACTTCTGGCTGGATGCTAACTGTATTTCATTTGCTCTGTACATGTACTTTGCTCAATGACAATAAAGTTGAATCTAAAATAATCTAATCTAAATATATTTTAAGATGTATCAACATATTGCACTGATTTTTCTTATTTTATCTGATATCATATAGGTAAAAGTTTCCATTTTTGTTATGTATGTCCAAGCTAATGTAAAAACCTCCATTAGTTAAATAGCAAATGTAATATTCATCTATCCATTTTTAAAATGGTGCTATGCATATTTACCAGTTATCCTTTGCAAAAAAATTAAAAATTGAAACTTCATTTATTAAACTACTTGGTGTCTTGATATCATCTCCTCTTGAGTTACGAGGTATGGGTGTTGGGTGTGTGTGTAGAGAAGGCCTTGCTGAACTTCAGGGATCCAGACTGGATTGGGCGGCTTAGTGGAGAAGGAAAGAAAGACTGCAGACCACTGATTTCGCTGTCAACCAGGATAGTCAATCCTGCAGACAGGCAAATAGTAATGCTGTCATCGGCATAGCTTCTTAACAGTGGGACCAAGCTGGGGCGGACTGACAACTCATGGGGCCCCCGGACAATAGGGGATCATGGGGCCCCTGTGTCCTCCCCCACACCCAAAAAAGCTTATGAAAAAGCCAATGAAAGGTACCAGGGGCAGTGCCCGAGTGCTCAAATGGTCAGTCCGCCCCTGGGACCAAGACAACACGGGACCCCCCAACAAAGAGACTACCTCTTACTTTGCAAAGGCTACAAACCGGGTGAGAGGGTTCCATAACTTAGATCAGGGGTCCTCAAACTTTTTAAACAGGGGGCCGGTTCACTGTCCCTCAGACCGTTGGAGGGCCGGACTATAGTTTAAAAAAAACCCACTATGAACAAATGCGGACACAGTACAGGAGATGACCAGAGACTGCGGACATAGTACAGGAGATGGACCAGAGACTGCGGACACAGTACAGGGGATGACCAGAGACTGCGGACATAGTACAGGAGATGGACCAGAGACTGCGGACATAGTACAGGAAATGACCAGAGACTGCGGACACAGTACAGGAGATGACCAGAGACTGCGGACATAGTACAGTGGATGACCAGAGACTGCGGACACAGTACAGGAGATGACCAGAGACTCCGGACATAGTACAGGAGATGGACCAGAGACTGCGGACACAGTACAGGAGATGACCAGAGATTGTGGACATAGTACAGGAGATGACCAGAGACTGCGGACAGTACAGGAGATGACCAGAGATTGTGGACATAGTACAGGAGATGACCAGAGACTGCGGACAGTACAGGAGATGACCAGAGATTGTGGACATAGTACAGGAGATGACCAGAGACTGCGGACACAGTACAGCAGATGACCAGAGACTGCAGACACAGTACAGGAGATGGACCAGAGATTGCGGACAGTACAGATGACCAGAGACTGTGGACAGTACAGGGGATTACCAGAGACTGCGGACATAGTACAGGAGATGACCAGAGACTGCAGACAGTACAGGGGATGACCAGAGACTGTGGACACAGTACAGGAGATGACTAGAGACTGCGGACACAGTACAGGAGATGACCAGAGACTGCGGACATACAACAGCGGCAGGAATACTGGGCCGGCTGCTCTATAAGACGCACAGACATTTCCCCCCAAGTGTGTCTTATGGAGCGAAATAGTGCCCCATCATTGGTGTCAGTGGGAAGAAACGTGCCCCATCATTGGTGTCAGTGGGAAGAAACATGCCCCATCATTGGTGTCAGTGGGAGGAATAGTGCCCCATCATTGGTGTCAGTGGGAGGAATAGTGCCCATCATTAGTGTCAGTGGGGGGAGGAATAGTGCCCCATCATTGGTGTCAGTGGGAGGAATAGTGCCCATCATTAGTGTCAGTGGGGGGAGGAATAGTGCCCCTTCGTTGGTATCAGTGGGGGGAGGAATAGTGCCCCATCGTTGGTGTCAGTGTGGGGGGGGGGGGATAGTGCCCAGTCATTGGTGTCAGTGGTGGAATGGGATAGTGTCCCATCATTGGTGTCAGTGGGAGTAATAGTGTCCCATGATTGGTGTCAGTGGGACGAATAGTGACCCATCTTTGGTGTCAGTGGGAGGAATAGTACGTCATTGGTGTCAGTGTGGGGAATAGTGCCCCGTCATTGGTGTCAGTGGGGGGGGATAGTGTCCCAACATTGGTGTCAGTGGGAGGAATAGTACCCCATCATTGGTGTCAGTGGGGGAAGGAATAGTGTTCCATCGCTGGTGTCAGTGGGGGGTGGAATAGTGCCCTATCGGTGTCAGTGGGGGGGAGGAATAGTGCCCCATCGTTGGTGTCAGTGGGGGGAGGAATAGTGGCCCATTGTTGGTGTCAGCGGGGGGAGGAATAGTGCCCCATCATTGGTGTCAGTGGGAGGAATAATGCCCCATCATAAGTATCAGTGACACCAATGATGGGGCACTATTCCTCCCACTGAAACCAATGACACTTAACTTGCTGACCCCTGTTCCAGCATGGTGCTGCTGCAGCCAGCATACCTGGTTGCAGCAGCACCATCAGCACGGCACACTTACCTGTCAGCTGTCCTTCACTCCGGACTCTCCTTCACTCGATGTTCGCGGGGCCACTTGGCTCCGCCTCCTCGCAGGTGATTGGCCGCCTGTGTGCCTTTCCTGAGCTACAGTTTTGGCGCCCAATCACCGGTGAGGAGGCGGAGCCAAGCGGCAACGCGAACATCGAGTGAGGGAGTGGCCGGAGTGAATGAAGGAGCAGCGCTTCCTGGACTGGATCGCCGTGGGACTGGGACACGGGGCCAGGTAAGATACAGCAGCCCCCTGCCCGCCCCTGTACTTAGTGTCCCTTCCTCACGGCAAATATGCCCCTGCCGGCGGGCCAGATGAATGTCCTCGGCGGGCTGCATGTGGCCCGCGGGCCATAGTTTGAGGACCCCTGACTTAGATCATCACAAATTACAATTGACTGTGTAATTTCACTTGTTCAGTTCAGTACACCTTACACCACAGATTATCACATTGAGACCCAGATTGCCTAGCCCATTCAGTTTCCGGCCTACTGCTTTAGTGTCTCACTAAAATCATGAACCCGCAGGACTCCTGCAGACAGGATTACACTACTCTTGCATTTCAAGCCTCTTCTAGCCCAAAATGAACTTGATTATGCAGGAGATTTGGGTTTACTTAAAGTGATACTGTGCCTTATTACTTTGTTGAACCTTTTAGAGTGTTTATTTTTTATTTTTTTGCACATCTACTATCATTCTTTGTTGTGCTTGCACTCTTTATACTTTGACTTCAATGCAATTAGAATATCTGCTCATCTTAAACTGCGTGTTTATTTTATGGTACAAAACTAGGGAGTCCTCCTGGTCAAAGTTTCTCGGTGGTATCAGCTGTAATTCCAAAGCAGGCACAGAACAGTCAGTGAACCCAAAAATACTCAGTGGCTTTAAAGGGGGTAGCAGTACACTAGGCATGAGAGCACAGAGTGGTCAGTTTTCTGGCTAGGATGAGAACTCAGGCTGCGCTCACCCTCTCCAGCACAGTTATTTACTAAGAAGATCACTGTGCTGCTGTTTCACCTCCGTGAGCTCCTTATGCAGCTTAGAACAAAATGTATGTGATCACTTACATTAAAAAAAATGAAAAAAGGGTATTTAAAATTGTTTTTGATATTTTATTGTTTTGCCTTTAATTTCTATTTTAAACTGAATGGGTTGTATACAGAATGAGGATTTACATATACTTTAAATTCAAGTAATATAAGTACCTGAATTTGGCACAGTTCCTGTATTGACACAGCTAGAGTGTGACGGGACAAAGCAGTACCAGAAGCCAATCAGTTTTTTATGCTGACAAGAAGCTTGCTGATAGGAAGATAAAGCAGAGTGACAGAAAGATGAGTTCATTACTATACAGCTTTGCTTCTCATTTAACCTGTGCAGATTGGAGGATGTGTTGGGGACGACCTGGTACCCGAGACCTCAACCCAGAGCAGGGGTGGACTGACAACTCATGGGGCCCCCAGGCAATAGGGGATCATGGGGCCCCTGTATCCTCGCCCACACTCAAAGCACACCCAAAAAAGCCTATGAAAGGTACCAGGGGCATCTTATGGGGCCACCTACTGACCCCAGGCCCTCGGGCAGTGCCCCAGTTCCCAAATGGTCAGTCCGCCCCTGGCCCAGAGACAATGTATAAAAATGCTGGCCATAAGACTAAGGACATCTAATAGCAGATAAAAACAGCAAGGAAGATTTCTGGATCAAAGCTGAATATTGCAGAAAAAACTGGCTTTGCCATTTCATTTTTTTTCTCCAGTGTTTCATTATTGGATTTTTTAAAAGTGGGAGAAAAACATACAAAATGGACCTTCAAGTCGAAAAAGTAAATGTACACATATTGTCCATATGTTCAGATAACAATATTATATAATGTCAAATATCTGTCTTGCATATAATTGGGAAAAGGTTGGTATAGAGATGCCTATCTCAGTGTAAAAGAAAACAATCAGAAGTGATAACAAAAATGGAAAAAGAAAATAAATATATAGCAAATTGTCAGAATATCACAAGCATCAAGTAGCTCATAGAAAGACACATATAGAAGAAATCAGATTCAGCTTAGCAGGTGACTGCATTCAATCATAGATTGTGTGATTAATCATATACCATTATGGCCCATTGCTGCCATAATGTCATAACAAGAATAGGTCCCAGTGCTTGAAGCCAGCATAGTTTCATATGTATAATGTATATACACCATTTTAATAATTTCAGATATGTCAGATTTCCAGTGCCGTACTATAGGTAGTCTACTGTAGATGCTAGAAATACATGGGTTACCATGTTTCTTGATGGGGGGAGATCCTCAATGTGAAATATTCCTTATTTAATAAGTTAAATTCATCCTGTAAGGCTGTGGAAGTATATAGGTCATTTTGTATTCAGATACCACTTAAAGTCCATCTAGTTAAAGATAGATTTGGTATAAGAAGACTATAGAATTCTAATTTGTTATAAGGAACAGGTAGTAGTTCAGCACTGAGTGTTCTCGCCAGGAGCTTATCTTTCATAGGGAAGAAATGTATATGCATTAACACATCTCTCGGTACTTGATCAGGTATGTGAGATGGTCTACGCAAATGATGGATTCTTTCAATAATCAGCTCAAAAACATTTAGATCAGGCAGTAAAAGCAGTGAGGAGATTACATGCATATTTACTTAACTAGTTCCTGCCTGTCCTATCATAGAGTGACGTTTTGGGAGGATGTCATATGACATCCTCCCATTTTTGCCATGGGCTCTGTCTCAAAAAAATGATAGAAATTTTGTTCTGGTACAGTGTTGCATGACCGCACATTTGCCATTCAAAGTGCAACAGCACTAAAAGCTGAAAATTGGCCTGGGCAGAAGGGGGGTGAAAGTGCCCAGTAATGAAGTGGTTAAATCAGCTTGTTGAACCATCTCAGGTAATCCTCTTATTTTCAGGTTATTCCACCTAGATCTATCTTCTAGGTCAGACAGTTTTGCTTTAATCCATTTGTGTTCATCGTCATTTTCATTTTGAACATCTACAAGAAAATTTATAGTATTAGCAAATTCATCCATTTTTTCAATATGGTCCACTCAAGACCCAATAGCTTGTGGCTGGGAGTTAAATTTACTTTTTCCTTTAGAGATTATAGATCTTTCAATATAGAACCTTTATTTCCCCAACTTAAAACCAAAACACAGATGTGGGCCAAGCTCCCACTAAGAGTCATGGGCATAATAAAGCTCATTAACCACTTCAGCTCCAGAAGATCTACCCTCTTCAAGAGCAGGCCATTTTTTGCTGTTAGGCACTGTACTATTTCAACTGGTAATTGCATGGTCATGCTGTACCCAAGCAAAATTTATGTCCTTTCTCCACACAAATAGAGGTTTCTTTTGGTGGTATTAGATCGCCACTGGGTTTTTTATTTTTTGTGGTAAAAACAAAAAAAGACCAAATTAAACTATTTTCTACTTTAGTTTATAAAATGTCCAATAAACTCAATAAACTAAAATGCCAGGGCAGTACAAACCCCCCCCCCCCCCAAATGATCCCTTTTTGGAAAGTAGACACTCCTAGGAATTTGCTGCGAGGCATGTTGAATCCAGGGAAGATTTAAATTTTTTGCCACAAATTTTTGCAAAATAACATTTTTGATTTTACACAAAGTTGTCACTTAAATGAAATATTTCCCAAGTATGCCATGAGTATATGTGGAATAACACCCCAAAACACATTCTGCTACTTCTGCCAAGTATGGGGATACCACATGTGAGAGACTTTTTGGCAGCCTAGCTACACACAGGCCCCAAAAATTCAATGGCCACCTTCAGGCTTTCAAAGGGCATATTTCCTTATGTCAATTTCTCACTGCCTATCACAGTTTCGGAGGCCCTAAAATGCCAGGATAGTACAACCCCCCCCCAAATGAACCCTTATTGGAAAGTAGACACCCAAAGGAATCTAATAAGAGGCATGGTGGGTATTTTTTAGGTATAATTTTTTGTCACAAGGTTTTGAAAAAAAAAAAAAAAAAGAAATTTAATTTATTTTCTTCATTTTCCAAAAACTTGTGGCACTAAACAAGATCTGCAAAATACTCAACATGCCCCTTATCAAATTCCTTTGAGTGTCGACTTTCCAAAAAAGTGGGGGGATGCATCTACTATCCTGGCATTTGTGTGCCAACATCAGAAGTTTTTGCTGCACACTGCCCACTCTTCTAACCACTTGAAGACCAAGCCTTTTCTGACACTATAAAATTACTTTGAACCCCTACACATTATACATTTTTTTAAAGCAGAGGCCCTAGAGAATAAAACCGTGGGTGTTGCAATTTTTTCCATGTCACACAGTATTTCCACAGCAATTTTTCAAACTCAATTGTTTGGGAAAAAATACATTTTTTGAATTTTAATGCACAAAAACACAATATATTGCCCTAATATTTGATAAAATATAAAAGATGATGTTATGCTGAATAAATAGATACCAAACATTACATACTTTAAAATTACGCATAGGCGAAGCTTTAAAAGCCTTTACAGGTTACCACCTTAAATTTTCACAAGAGGTATAGTGCTATAATGACTGCCCTTGATCTGATGTTCGTGTTGATACTTCACATGCATGGTGCAATCTTTGTTTACATACCGACAAAGGACCAATGCTTACGTTTGCCTTTTTGCGCAAGCACGGTATGGGGTGATTCTTTCAATTCATTTATTTAGTTTTTTTCTCATTTTTACACTGTCCCTTTCATTTTTTAAATCACTTTTATTATCACAGGGAATGTAAATATCCCCTGTGATAGCAATAAGCAATGATAGGTACTATTTTTTGATAAAGCTGGAGTCTTTTAGACTATGTGGGTTTCTTGGGGAGTTATATATTGTACCTACACCAGGTATTAGTTGACATCCCTAGGACGTTCCAGGTCCCTAAGGATGATTTCTACCTCCCCAATGCTGTTTTTACACCTCCAACTTCTCCATGACCTGTGGGCTCAGTTCCCAGAATTGTATTGGCAGCTCTCCATAGTTCCCCTCCTAGACATATTCCTAGTTATGGTCGCCACAAAATTGATCTCAGCTCTCTACAATATCCTGCTTACTCCCACCTCCACCAAAATGGTCTTCTGGACCAGATCTTGATGGGAGGCGAATATATAGGTGGTAATGATGGCTTGGACTGGGAGAAGACAGATAACTATAAACTTGTTTTCCCTAGGATCTTTGATTGACAAACAAAAATGTATATATTGCATAGATTTTACTTGACCCCAGTCCATGTGTCCAGGTACCATCCTTCTCACAGTCCACCATGCCTGCTGTGCACCACTGTGTCTGCCACCTTCTACCACTTGCTGTGGGCATGCTTGTTAATACAAACATTTTGGGTCCAATACAGTTTCTACAGGACCAAATGGGCTCCACATTAATGGTAGACTCTAAAAAAATGCTTACTTGGTCTTCTACCTGACCCTAATAGCTATACATTCCTATCAATATTCCTACAAAAGGCACTCTTAAGCGTGAGAAAATTGATTGCTTGCATTTGAATGCACGAGCTCCCCTCTAATCTTGTATGGTGGATGTAAAATCCACCCTCCCATATAGGAAGTTGGTATATCTTTATAGGGGTTGCCCATCTAAATACCTTGTATAATAAAATTTGGGACTGATGGCTAGCACACTTGTGTATGAACGGATGATCTGCTCAACCGCAGATCCTTTCTCATATTAACTGAAACCTTTCCTAACTGACCTCCTTCTGCTTGGGAAGCACAAATGCTTCATGTTTTATGGAAGGGCTCCTGCCCTACCATTAATGTCCTACTTCCTTTATGGCCATGATATGTACTTATATGTGAATGTCTGTAACACAACATGCTTGTTTTTAGAAATGCTCAGTACACATGTCATGTACATGTTAACATTATCCATTTTTATTATCTCCTACCAATCTTAATAGTCTGAATTCTTCTCATTTGGATGTATACTTTTATAGAGAAGCATGTCATGTCCAGTTTATTTTTTCTTTTTAAAATTTGTCATGATGCTGTATATGCATTTGTTTCAATAAAGATGTTTTCCAACGTAAAAAAAAATTGTAAAAATGATCTTCTTTAATTAGCACAATTTTTTGTGGCATAAAAGAATCAACAGAAAGGTTTTGATGTTACTGATACGTCTGATATGTTGTTGTACCTTCAAGAAGGGTCTGGCTACCTCCAAGATAACATGCAGATTGCATGCTTGCCAGATTGATGCATATGAGGCTCATTTACCTCGGATCAAGGCAGTGCCCGAGTACCCAAATGGTCAGTCTGCCCCTGACTGACAGTTTAATGTCAAAACCACTCTCTTTATCAAGGGTGCTGGAGTAATGCCACCAACGGAGTAGGCCCATGATACCCTGGATGCCATTCAACACAATAAACTGAGGATTTCTTGTAGCAAAAAAGTACTCCTTGGGACAACTCCAGACTGAATGTAAGGATTGCAGCAAGAGCTGTTTTTTTTTTTAAAGGCTAAGTTCATGTTAAGGAAAAAAATTATAAATGCACATATTTTTCAGAGAAAAAAAAATGTGCATTCATTAGCTTTTCCTACTGGACCTTGCAAGGCATGACACCCATGATCAGTGGATGCCAGTTACAATGTCAGGCTCATGCACACCCTCCAAATTTCTGCTCATACCTTTGTATGAGCTTTTAGGCTAGGTTCACACCTATGCAGTATGCGTTTCAGGCGCTTCTGCATTGCATTTTGTGTTGTGTTTTGCATTTTTGCGCTTGCTTTTTTAATGCATTTTTTATGTGTTTTTGATGCGTTTTGCAGGGTTATTTAATTTTTTATTTTTCTTGTTGCTAGGCGGATTTTAAATGCAAAACGTATAAAAAATGCATTAAAAATGCAGCAAAAACACATACATGCTTTTCTGCAGCATTCCCATTGAAGTCTATAGAACCCAAAATGCAACGTTTTGCGTTCAAAAAAGTCCCTTACCCTTTCCAAAAAACTAACCGGATGAAAACGTGGAGAAGTGAACCTGTCCCATAGGAAATCATGTTAAATGGACTGTACTGCATTTCTGCAAAACGCTGCAGAAAACACTTAGGATTGAACCTGGGGTTAGTTAAAAGGTTGGAAGAAGAGTGAATGGACTATGAGCATAATGATCAGCACACTTGTGGTCCATTGAGAACTACAAGTTCGCCAACTGGTGGCAAACAGATCGCTGTGCAAGAATGACATGGATGCACAGCCACACCAATATTAAATGTGACAGCAGCCACAGGGAAGAGGAACCCCCATCTGCTATCACAAGGAAAAAGCTGCGGGGGTGAGCGGGGAAGGCAATGGAACATGTTACACATTCCACTCTAAATATGGGTGTAATATGTTCCAAAGGAGAACGTATCCTTTGACCTGACAGGGGGGGGCCATATGAAAAAAAAATATAGTCTGGGGTTGGACTTAAAGTGGAACTTTAGTTTAAAAAAAAATGGGCAAACAGGCAGGATTTTTCAATACATAAGAAGAATTCTTTGTCTTTTCTGCATTAAAGTTACTTACCTAACTGTCAGCCCCTGTACAGTGAGCTGTGCATGTGCAACTCACTGTAGTAATTCAGAAATGATGAAACTGACGGTACTCCGACACGTGCAAGAGTGAAGTCACCCCTGCCCAGCCAATCGAGTGGGTGATTGAGACATGAAAGCTGGCTGCCCGAAGATGTCAGTGGCTGAGAACTCTAGGACATGGAAGGTGAGCATAGTTCCACCTAAATAATATATATATGCACAAATACAGTATATGTGTAATTATATGTATTTGTGTGAGCATACATATGGGATATGAGCCTGGGACGGCAGGTGCTTCGTTGGGGAGAATTTCATGGTAAATTGCTCCTCAAGTTTGCTTTAAGTCAATATAAGGATTAAGTCCTCATGCACACAGAACTTTTTGATAACACTGGTAACGTTAGCTGTGTAAAGTCACATTAAAAACTTGAGTTAGGCTACGTTCACACTAGCGTTGCGTGCAGGTGGCAGAGAGGCGTTTGGGAAGCGCTTTTACCGCTTCCCAATTCTGCACATTGCAGCACATGGTGCTGTTCTAACGGGAGCGGTAGCGGCACGGCGCGGCAACATGGACGCCTCTGGTCGAGTCAGGAGCCTCCTATTCTAGTCTATGGTGTTGCTCCGCAAACACCTGGCCGGCGTTTGCAGTGCTGTTGCGGGGGGTTTGCGGAGCGGTAACACCATTCAAACTTCATTATAGGCGTTTGTGGGGCGTTTTTAACACTCGGCAATCACCTAGCAACCACCGCTAAACCGCACATGCGGCGTTTGCAGAACGTTAAAAAACGCTCCGCAAACGCCGGACCAACGCTTGCCAAACGCTATAGGGGCGTTTGGTAAGCGTTGGTAAAACAGTCAAGTGTGAACGAGCCCTTATTCAGCTTTTTTTAGCGTTTTCCCGTGTCTGTGTTTTTAGCTTTTTTTTTGTCAAAAAGTCCAAAACCGCTGGCTTGCATTTTGCCATGTTTTTCAGCATTTTTCAGTGTTAGAGCGTTTTTACAGCTAAAAAACCCACTAGTCCTGGGCTTTTTTCCAGCCAAAAAACATCAAAGCCAAAAAACGTTGATTACAGTCTATGTGCGCATGGACACATAAGATACCACGCTGGGGGTTTACTAGCTGTAGAAAAAAAGGTCAAAAGCCAAAAACAGCAGCTGTAAAAAATGTCAAGTGTGCATGAGGACTAAGTCCTCATGCACACTGGATGTTTTGAGAATGTTGGTAACGTTAGCTGTGTAAAGTCACGTTAAAAATATGAGGTTTTTCAGCTTTTTTTTTAGAATGTTTGCATTAGCGTTTAGTGGCTTTTTCAAGCATTTAGCAGAGTTTGCGTTTTTAGTATATTTTGACCCAAAATGATTTTTTTTTGTAAAAAAAATGCCTGTTTGCAGCGTTCTACCACGTTTAACCACATTTTTCAGTGTTAGAGCGTTTTTACAGCTAAAAAACCCCTCTAGAAACCCACTAGTCTTGGGTTTTTTTTCCAGCCACAAAATGTCCCAGCCAAAAAACATTGATTACAGTCTATGTGTGCATGGACACATAGGATAAAATGCTGGGGAGGTTTACTAGCTGTAGAAAAAACCATCAAAAGCCAAAAGCCAAGTCAAGTGTGCATGAGGGCTAATAGTCAAGATTAAAATGTATTCTTTTAAAGTGACATTTCTGGAGTCTGGCCAGAATGGGTTTAATTTCCACCATGGTCTGCTCCAGGTTTTCTGCTCTGGAGGAAGTCACAGGTGGTTTAATCAAAATAGAGAGGCTGTGTAGTGAGGGAATTGCAGTCTGTGAGTGCTTACAGATTGGGAAATGTGTGGCTAGCAGTTGGACTCCAGAGCTAGTGGGACATTTGTGTTATCATTAAGGAGCTGGGCTGGACACCCCTCTTGCATGGGAAGAAAGTTGCTGTACAGTGAAAATTAGGTGAAATACCCAGAACTGAAGTTTGGTAAGTGGACTGTCTTTCATTTGCTTACTGTGTGAGGATAAACTAAAAACAGGAAAAAAATGAAATGATCTAAATGTACATGAAAAGCATACAGTACGTTCCCCATATAGTCTTTGCTGTTTCTAGATGTTTATTCAGATCACTCAAAAGTGGGAAAACAGAACTCAACAGGGAACATGTTTTCCTCCTTGTTTCATGTAAAAATATATTTTTTTTATAAGTATATTATTTTTACTTTATATTTATGAAAGTCCATAACTGAGCAACAGCAAATCACAACATTTTTAAGGTGTTTCTTTTTTTTTTTTTTTTGTTTGTAAAGAATTTTGTTCATTTTATGAGAGATAGTTATGTGGAAGATTTAAACTTGGAAAATCAGAAGAGATTTGAAATGGCTATGAAGATTAAGGGGCCATTGTTGCAGAAGAGACCTGCAATGGGGTTGATTTACTAAAACTGGAGAGTGCAAAGTCTTTTACAGCTCTGTATAGAAACCAATCAACTTTCAGGTTTTATTGTCAAAGCTTAACCACTTGCCCTCTTGAGGATTCACCCCCCCTTCCTGACCAGGCCATTTATTGCTGCATTATTTTAACTGACAATTGCATGGCCATGCAACGCTACATCCAAATGAAATTTACGTCCTCCCCCCCCCCCCCCCCCCCCCCACAAACTGAGCTTTCTTTCAGTGGTATTTGATCGCCTGTGTGCCGTATAAAAAAAAAAAAAAAAAAAATTTTAGAAAAATATATTTTTTTTTACTTTCTGCTATTTAAACATGTCCAGTAAAAACATTTTAAAAAATCAAATGTCATAAATTTAGGCCAAAATGTTTTCTGCTACATGTCTTTGCTAAAATAAATCGCAAATACGTATACATTAATTTAATCAATTCAATTGGTTAATGTGAAAGTTGTAGTGTTTACAAATGGCGGTATATATACTGGGATTTTTTTAATTTAAATTTTTTTTTTACATTTTTATTAGTAATGGCGGTAATCAGCTTATTTTAGTGGGACTACGGCGGACATCCTGACACTGGGGGGAACTGACTTGGTGTCACTGACATCCCCAGTGACACCAATACAGTGGTCAGTGCTAAAAAAAAAAAAAAAAAAAGCACTGACACTGTACTAATGGCACTGGGCAGGAAAGGGTTAACATGAGGGGGTTAAATGGGTTAACTGTGTGCTGGGTGTGTTTTTACTAAGCTGTCCAAAGCAGTGCGCCCGAGCTGACAGGGAGAACTGTTAGTAAACAAAACAGTTATCCTCCCCGTCGGAGATCCTCAGTAATCATTGGGTGCTGGCAAGTAATCACCGGCTGGGACCCGGTTATTGACAGGTGCGGTCACGCCCCCTACCCAGAAATGCAATCAGCAGACCTGTGGTGAGGAACAGGCGCCTGTATGCTGTCAGATGTGTCCAGGCTCGGACACCCATCCTAAACCACATGTAACTGCTTGGTGTACAGCTGTATGTGAACAGTAATGGCTGCTGTCAGCCTGTCAATGCTTTGTACAGGCTGAGCGGCCACCACTATTCACATGCGCCTTTCATTCCAACAGCAGGAATTACACTGATTGTTGGTGCTGGCATCCTGTGTTTGAGACTAAACGGCTATGTGGAGGCAGCCTTGTCTTCTATTGAATGTACTTTAGCTGCTCATGCACAGCTCAACATGCATTCTTGGAACACTCCAGGAATGACTGATTCCCATGTGCGGGATGACATCATTCCCCCCCCCCCTAATCAAAGTGAAGGCTAAGCACCCAGAAGGGGCCAGGAAGAAAATGACAATGTAGTTGCTGCATTGCTTGAAAGTGGAGCTGAGTATTTCTTTGGGGTTGAGTTCTGCATTACCGCAATGCACTGTAATACATGCAGTGCATTGCCATGCCTATCATTTTGAATGACACCCAATTGCACTGTTACAATACTAGGCAGTGCCTCATGGAGTGCATTACATAGGTATTTGTCTGATTTTTCATGCTGTAAGGTGATCTGCCAGCTAATTCAAAATGAATCACTCCTAGCATGAAAAATCCATAGTGGAAGCACCTTTCGAGTTGTATTGAAGGTGATATAACATTGCTTTGAACAATAATGGAAGCACATTTTGAGTTGACGCAGGTTTGGTGAACTGAAGAAACTACTATCACAATTTTTTTGTTCCCTTTTACCTATAGACTGGTTTTCATTACAGAGCTCATTGCTGGATACATAACAGAAATGTTTTGCTGGGTGTTTTTTGATAAGAGGTCTATTTAAGTTGAATAAAAATGGTATTACTATGGAAATAATTGTACCCTCTAAATTAAAATAATTGTTCTGCAGTTAAAAATTTTAGATTGCTGCCCAAATCAAAATGGTTTTTAATGTTACCTCCAATGCAATATTGCATCAGCCCCACAGAACACCAAAATGCTCGTGTTGTGGTGTGCTGCATTAAAATAAAAAATAAAAAAAGCAATTTCCTTTTTTTTATGAGTTAAAGTTCACTGGAAACCCATTCAAAATAATTCAGCTATCTTAACGCAGTGCACCTCAATGCACAATAATGTGTTGCATAAACTCACCCAATGAATAGTTTGAATAGACTTCAAAACTTACAATATGAGTACAATCTCAAAATCAATATACAGTTTCTGCCATACAGGCTTTATAAGAGATAAAGGTGAAAATGTATTATTCAACTCAATTATTTAGCAGTAAATTCGCTGCAGGTAAATCTTCCTGGTGCACGTGTTTCTAAGTCCAGTAACTGATACACCTGCAGTGAATGTTTGCTGAATATCAGGCTATCACTGAAATATCTTGTAGTATTAAAAAAAGCTTTACAGGTGCAACTACTTCTACGTAACTCACACATTCTTGATCCGGATGCACAAATAGAACATACACGCCTTTCAAGGCTACCCTTACCCAACACTTTACACTCTCTCAACATAAGAGCTCGCTATTACATGGGTCAGTATCCATTATTATATATATTACTTTATTTAATATACTCTTTATATCTGCAGATATGTAATATGCACTTGTCCTAATGTATTGTCCTACTATGATTGCACTGTAGTCTACATCTATGACCCGTCTGCACAACGGGAGGATATTTACTGTGTCGGACTGTGATCCATAGTTGTATATGCCTTGATATGCCTTTTTTCTTCTAATAAAATATTTTTTGGAAAAAAAAAAAGAAAAAAGTTTTTTAAATTATTGAGTGTATACACTGATGTATATATGTCTGCCTAAATGCAGGTCTTGGAGTGGATTTTGTGAAGTTAGAGCAACACTATAGCAATTCACATATTAGAATAGATGAATATTTATGTACAAACATGTACAGATTATTAGCTTAGAAGCAGAAGCAACACATATAAATATAATATTTGCAATATGTGTATTTTAAATTAAAAAAAAAAAATATATGCACACAATCTGCTTTATCAAGCTTTGTTCCTTCTGTTTCTGGTCAAAGCTGTGCATTAATTTGAGTTCTCATTTTCACTTACCAATTAAAGTGAAAGTAATTTAACTATTTATCATTTTATCACTGGAAATACTGCAGGCTGAGCATAGCAACATGTTAATGCTGCAGAGCAAAAGTACAATGTGCTTGTTATCTGCAAACTTAAAAGATTAAATTCTGCAATTTTGTTTTACACTCACTGGTACATAAGTGTTTTCTTTTTAATTGGTTTGTGCTTGAAGTAGATCTGAACAGTAAAATTGGGATAATTTGAGCTTAATTTGCTAAAGGACCAAGAGAATGCAAATGGTCTTGAAATTAAAAAAATAAAATAAATTTTTTTTTTCTTTTTTGCCATACAGCTTGACAAACTGTTAAAATAATTTTATTTTTAATTTTTTGATTGTCTTCTTTCCTCCAGCTCCTACCTGTGTTGGAGTCTTTGTTCTTTCTACTGCATGTTTCCTAAAATGTTAGCTTTCTGGCTGTCTGAGAATTTAGTTGTTTGAGTTGCTGAATAGAACTACAGTTGATCGAATAGGTTAACATACCCCTGGCAGAACAAAGATGTGGATCATGTGTTTTTGGTTTTTTTTGGGTTTTTTTAAGCATACACTATCAGACCAAACACTTTTTTTTTATTTGTGTTGTGATCCATAATAAGCTATTAGGCCTCACAGAATAGCAAAAACATTAAAGTATATAAAGCATTCAACACTATAGCTGTTCAAAACAATGTGACATTTAGCATTTAGATAAAATCCTTCACATTGGCTGTTAACATCCTCCTAGAAGAATCTGAAATACAAGGTCTCCAGCCTAACACATCTCATACATGAAAAAATATATACAGAATAATACCAACACAATATACTGGATGCTCTAAACATAAATTGAAAAGTTAAACAATTGCTTTATTTGAGAAGGAAATAAAAACAGCATTTAAAATCCACTACAGGGCCCTGCTATGATCTATTAATCTGATATTGATGTTTCTATTGTTATTCTCCAACTTCACACTTGTTCTACTAATATGAAACATGCATATATATCATTGTTTCTTAAAGCAGTAGTAAAACAAAAACTGTTCTATTGACAATTGTGAGATGTGATGGCTGCATTAGTTTTATTTAAGTGTTTTCATTTATTTTCACCTGGTGATCCTGGCCAGTAGGTTTATTTTTAGGGATGGTTCATACCATGTCAGCATATGAATCACACAGGAAACCACTGTGCGGTGCCATTGTCATTCATTCTGAATGCACTAAAATCACACCGCACAAAAGTAATGCATGCACTACTTTTAAAATCAAACTACTACAGATTGCATGGTACAAAAGTACCACGTGATCTGGTGTGAGCGGGTGTGGGCAAACACACTGTATTTGTGACATGCGTTTGGAGTGTCATTAGCTTCTATTGACATCAGATGCAGATCACAAATGCAATGCATTTTGCATACGGTCTGAGTTGTGCATGTGATATGAATGGTGTGAATTGGCTACACTTTAACTTCTTCCCGTCCACTCATTCTACATAGACGGCAGAAGGGAAGGAGCGCCGAAGCGAGCTAACATTCTGGTATGTCAGCCCACATTGATGGCTCGTGCGCTGCTTACAGAACACGCACCCCGGAGCCTGGTGATCAGTGTTTCACCTGGACATAGCGGATCACATTACCGCTATGTTTGGGTGATCACGTGGTGGTTTACCATGTGACTGCTGTGACAGATCACAGCACTCACATAGTAAACAATGAAACTGGAAGTAAAGATTGCTTCTCTCTGCTTTAAGTGTGAGAGCAGAGAGAAGCGCTCCTTCGGTGTGTGAGTGTAAAGCAGTGCCAGCCGCCCCAGTTTAGTGCCCCTGTGTCCCTGATCACTGCCCCAGAATATCAATAATAAATAATGCAGGGAAGCCCTGTCACCTGTCCAAGCGCACACAAAACACCCCCATAGGCCATACCAATGTCCTGGTCACCACCATACCCCAAACCAACACCCTGATCGCTGCCATAAGCATTACCAGTGCCCTGATTGCCGCCATGCTCCATACCAGCGCCCTGGCTACTGCCATACCAGTGTCCTGATCACCACCATACCCCATACCAGCGCCCTGATTGCCGCCATGCCCCATACCAGCGCCCTGGCTACTGCCATACCAGTGTCCAGATCACCACCATACCCCATACCGGCACCCTGATTGCCGCCATGCCCCATACCAGCGCCCTGGCTACTGCCATAACAGTGTCCTGATCACCACCATATACCCCACACCAGCGTCCTGATCACTGCCATATGCCATACCAGCGTCTGGCATTTTAGGATCTCAACTGTTCTATTTTCAAATATATATCCCATAGTTTGCATACTCTATATCTTTCACACAGACTAAACAATATACACTGTTTTGGGTTATTTTTTACCCCAAAAATGCAACAGAATACATTTTGGTCTAAATTTATGAAGGACAGTTCTCTATTTGCTAAATTTTACAACAAAAACTAAGCAAAAAATTATTTTTTTTTCACAATGTTTGATATTTTTTCATTTATATAGCAAAAAATAAACAATCCAGTGGTGATCAAATACCACCAAAAGAAAGCCTATCTGTCTCAAATATAAACATTTCACATGGGTATAGTGTTGAATGACTAATTGTCACTCAAAGTGAGAGTGCTGAAAGCTGAAAATTTGTCTGGACTGGAAGGGGGTGAAAGTGTCCAGACTTGAAGTGGTTAACAAGGTTTCTGTGGAACCTTGGGGGCTTTTTTTAGTGATTTTTAGGGGTTCAGTAAGCAGTGGTAGATTCCTGTTCTGCCTAATTGTATAAATGTTCTCCCCCAATCCTCAGTCTACCAAGATATTTCTTCACTTGCCACCTGTGTTAGACCTTCTTCCCCTGGACACCAATATAGGGCACCCCTTCCTTATTTACCATCAATGTAAGGTGTCCTTACAGTGGTTCTAAAGGCAGACTTTTTTCATACATTAATGCATTAAGGTAAAAAGACTTCTGCAAGCAGCCCCCCCCCCCCCCCAGCCAACCCTTAAATACCTGAGCCCAATCTTGAATCAGCAATGTGCACAAGAGCAGAGGCTCTCTTGGCTCTATCCCTCCTCATTGGCTTAAACACAGCAGCAGGAACCAATGGCTGCTGTCAATCACAGCCAGTGAGGAGGAAGCAGGGGCAGGGCTGAGTCGCATTCTGTGTGTTTTATGGACACAGAGAGCTTGTTTGTGAGTGAGCTCATGCAAGTGCCCCCATAGCAAGCGGCTTATTACTGGGGCACTCAGCAGAGGGGAGTGTCCAAGAGCTCTGGTAGGAGACCCAAGAAGATCAGGATAAGGGCTGTTCTGCTCAAACCATTGCACAGCGCAGGTAAGTATGACATGTTTGTTATTTAAAAAACAAGTGAGACTTTAAAATCACTTTAAGTGACTAATCAGTAACTAATAAACTGTCCAGCAAAAGTGTCAGAGTACTTCCAATGCTCAATGTTCATTTATATAAAAACCTTTATCTCAAAATAAAAAAAAAATCTGTAACTGCTTAAAAAGTGTTCTCTTGAAGTCAACTTTAATTTTCTAGGCCTAGTTAACGTTGGCATTGAAAGCAGGCATTTGAGGAACATTTTTAATTCTTCTCAGATTCCTATGCAAATGATAATCTAGACAGCACACAGTGCTGTTCAAATGATCAAAACATGAAGGGTTAGGATCACATTGCTTAGCTTCAAAATTGAAGCCTCATGTCGAGTTTGTAGAAGTTGAAGCCTTTCAACTCCTTCTATTGAAGTCTACGGTAATGCGCCACAAACTCTCTGGCATATGTTTGCGGTGCATTTGCAGTGCGGTTGTGGTGTGTTAATAACATTACGGTTTATATTAAAAGATAGGCATTTGTGGTGTGGTTTTAGCACCTTAAACATGCATCAAACATATCAAAAATGCACATAGGATATTTGGGGGAATTTGTTTTTTTTTTTTTGTGTTTTTTTTACATGCATCAAAAAACATTTCTAACACTACCCTCTCCCAAGACTGACATTGCTGCTGTCCAAAGATGTTTTCATTGCTCTTCCATGCAAACGGAGATGCAATAAAACAAGTGTGTTGCAGGCCCCGATCTATGGATTTATAGACTGTACACCAAGGAGAAACACTTTGCCATTAAGGTGCCTCCTTTCATTGCATCTTGGCAGGGATAACCATAAAATAAATGTATTGTAATGAATCTGCACTGTGATAACACATGTGGATGCTGGCAATCAAATTTTGACATAGTCCGACCTTAAAACGTACAATACCATGAAATGATGCAGTACCAGTGACCATACCAAAAACATTCAAATAAATAATCAGTATTTAATGTGCCAAACATGAAGTCTTCTTACACCAAAGTCCATATACTGTATGTTCAAAAAAAAATCTTCCATCTAGTAGATTCTTGTAGTGTAATGAAAACACTGAGTGTCACCACCTTTATCAATTGCACACTTTTACCAGACCATCAGCTTTACTAAGTACAGCAGACACAGCATGTTTGTCAGACACAAATCCTCCCCAGGTGTATGCACTTCCACTCTGGAATCATTGCTGTTAGGCAGCAGCAAAAGGCAACTCCCACTGGAAAGGAAAGAGCTCAAAAAGTAGCCAACATAAAGCCAGTGATAGTGTAGTAGTTGAAATAAAGGTTTATTGTAGAACAGAGCCATTCATCCAGTTAAAAAACATGACAGGAAAAAAAACAGGAAAAACTGGAATCGTGCAGCGGCATGATGTCAGCATTTAGACTCTGTCCCAAATGAGTGGCTTGGTGAGTTTTTATTGTTGTCTCCTGCCAGTGAGGGCAGGTATATCCACCAGCAGTTATAGCATGTAGAATAAAATGATAGACTGGTTGTAACCAAGTGGATCAATGAATCAACATGAGTACAATCAGCCGGCCCATACATGGATTGAAGTTCGTCTAGCCCATGTTGAACCAGCCGAGATTCGATGTATGCTCAGCTGAAAGTGGAACTTTAGTTAGAAATTCCTGCTAGATCACTTCAGGCTGGCCCCTTTTGCAGGTATAGGTATGTAAAACAATAAAAAATAGTGTCTATACTGTTTAACAACCAATAATAGACTATCTCACCCTGCTCTGCACATGCTCTTATTATCCACTGTGCAAAAATGTAGAGGCCGATCTGCTGACAGACTGAAGATTTACTTCTGCTCAGGGGCTCTGGGATTCAGCAAAGTGGCAGCCTCCAGCAAAAAGAAACAGCAGGGTGCAATTTACAGCACACACTTTTTTTTATAGCATCATTATTCATGTGGAATGCATGTTCCCTGTTAAAGAACATTGTTTATTAAGTTGTTATGGGTAAAGTTCCACTTTAAGTACATTACATGTGCAGTTTCTGGTCTGATGAATGTAAATTTTCCTTCTGTATTTTCTGGTAATATGCTGCATCCATCTTGCCATCCATTTTGGCTAAATTGCCTGTGCCTGCATTAGCTTGCACACAAAAAAAACAGCAGAAAACAATCACATGCTTAATGGTAGGGATAGTGGGTTTCTCTTCATAAACCTTGTTGACTCCTCCAAACATTGGGGTTGATTTGCAAAACTAGAGTGTGCAAAATCTGGTGCAGCTCTAAATAGAAACCAATCTGCTTTCAGTTTTTTTGAACAAGCTGAAGTTAGAAGCTGATTTGACTACTGTTCTGGAAATTTTATAGATGGGCAACTCCTATCCTCACATTGATTAGCGGTTCCAAATTAATAACTACTTCAGTAGGGAACGGACACAAAAAGATACACTCAGCATCTTGAAAAATGACTGTTCTGTTTATCCGATGCAATTTTGTTTTTTTTCTACATATGATTATGTAGGTGTCGCATTAATATTACAATGGTACTTTTATAGTAACAAGGGACGTTACGTAGGCAGGCTAAATTCTAATCAGGACTCAACAGAATGCAAATGTGTAATCAAAACATTATTAATGTGCATACTATCACATTATATTTCCTTGCTGGGTATTTTTTTATTTTTGTTTTTTACCTGCAGTTTACTACCACTTTAAGGTACAATTTTGGTCTCATCATAATTTTAGGTTTTCAGCTCTCTCTAGGTGGGTTTGGCATATTTTAGCTGGGCTGTTTTATGGGTTTGGTGCAGCAAAAGTGGCTAAGATTTAACAAATTCTAAAATCTAAGACATAAATATAATCCTCAGAAACTATATTCCTTAGTTGTTAAACATGCTATTCTTAACTTCAGTGGCTTATGTAGATATTTTATACATAGCAAGCACCTCCATATGCCTGTCCATTTTGGAGGAGAAGTGGGGGACTGGGGTAAGGAGTCTTATGTTTCCCACACAGTCCCCAAACAGTACTGTAAATAAAAATGGATTGGATAGAGAATGCTAATGTCTAAGTATGAGAGGTGCTCAAGTCAAACCAGGGCTTTAGTTTATATTAAAAAATAAACTGTATTTATTGTTCAACATACTCTCTTGCTACATTTATACACTCTTCCCAGCGTTGAATTTAATGCCTGGAAAGCTTCGGCATAGAAAGATTTCAGTATGCCTGAACTATCCTAGGACGATCTGCTTCACTTCGTCATCATTGTGTTCGTCATTCCCACAGAAAGGTTTGTCTCTTGTGATTTTATGACCGGTTATGCATCAGTTATCCAGGATCAGGTGTCCCACACCCTAAATGTTCACTGGAATGACTGCTGTGGGCTGGGAACCACCACGGCGGGGATTGTCGGTGATGTACAGCCATCTTTTGAAACTTTTACACCATTCAAATGTCTTACTGTGGCTGACTGTCTTATGACTGCTGTGCTTCAAGTTTTATGCTTTCATTCACGGGAAACTTGATCACCACATGTTGTTCCATGCACGCACTACCACTGTTGTCTGCCATCTTGATTAACAGTCTCTAGACTGGCTCACAACATGTGTGCTACCTATCAGTAATAGGACATTCTTGCCACTTACTACTGCATGTAGTACTGCCATTCCTTTTTATATCTGGGAAATTAAAAGTGGCAGTTTGACTTGAATGTCATTTGTATAAGCTGTAGTTAATAAAAAAAAAAGAGAAAAATAGAGAACAGACTGATAGAAGGCAGGTATTAACCCTTTGAGGACCAAGGGACGTATTTGTCCCACGTTTTTAATTGCCTGTATCATCTGATTAAGAACTTAAAATACTTTTTTTTTTTTTTTTTTTTTTTTGGTTTGAGTCAAAATAGTAGTTTTTATCAACAAATAGATCTAGCTTTTTGCCAATTATTTCATGAAATGGCTTGGTTACAGCAACTGAAGTGTACGAACTTTGAAAACAAAAAATTGATTCTTTTGGTGTTCAAAAATGTTATGGTCCTCAAAGGGTTAACAATCATTTCAACAAAACATTTAGAGAGGTTGGGTCATATTGAGGTAACATGGTGTCACCCTGCCCTCAATTTCCGACTTGTTGGACACAAGTACTTATTGTGAAGCACTGCTTCTAATAAAGCATCTCCGCCAAATGCACTAAAAAAATCCTAAATTAACATCGGCATAACAGAACAAACATTTGCAATAAAGCTTGATAACAACATCCTAGCAATATGTGCCTGTTCCTTAAGAAGCTACTTCAGAATATTGTTAGCGGGAGTTGTGCTTTAAATAGCACACTATCAAGATAAAATGAATAGTACAATTAAAGAAAAAATAAAAAAAAAATATTCTGCTGCAATACCCACTCCTGTCTCTGTCTTCTTCTTTTTCTACTTCTTCTTCTCCCACTTCCTCTGAGACTACACTGTTCGGGACCTGCCCTAACCTGTTACTGGCAATTGAAAGGAACTAATTGGCTCCTTGTTTTGCTTCTTTCTGTCACAATCCAGTCCTTCTATACATGGATTTCAAGAAGTTAATACCAGAGCAAATCAAGGTACAACATAAATACACTGCTTAATGATTGCAGATCTAGTTTAATTTGTGTATTTTTAGATCTACCTAGCATTCAAATTTAAGTGTGTCATTAGTTATTTGGTTTAAGTGGTGTTTTATAACACTTCAGTGTAAATAATATTTTTAGTAAGGCTTCATAAACATGGGGTAACAGAATAATATAATATTGTGGAAAGCCACAGCTGTACACCATGGTGCCAATAACTGTAGATGTTGGAAGAATGTACAGATAGGTTACATCGGCACTTCAATTTCCAAGCTTCATTATTTTGGCGGTTAAAAAAAACACCTCATCAGTGTTGCATTGTCTCTCTTCATATTCAACCCAGTGGGTTGAATGAAAAACAAATTCTTGTGTGTACCTATCATAAGTGACAATGGTCATCAAGACCTATAGAGGTAATTTCCCTAGTGGAGGCTCGGACAGCAATTAAACCCCGACAGAGGTTACAAGCCATTCCTATACTAAAAAAAAAATAAAAAAAATAGAGCGTGGGAAACTTATAGTGCCTGTTTAGCTTACTTTTTTTAATGCATTGCCTTTTATTGCAGTTTCAGAAAGGTTAGGCTACCAATAGCTATTCACTTGTATTTTCTGTTTCCCTAACAAAAAATAAAAGAACACAACATCAATAGTACACAAAATATTTATTTCAAAATGATATTTTTTATGTTTGTAAAATGAGTGGATCCATGCTTGCTGTAGTCCACTGTGAACAGTCAGGATGGTAAGAAAACCTAGCTATAAGCTTGAATATAGGAAAAATATACATCTTAATATCACATTCAAAGCTGTATGGTCTTCCACAGATCTGTCAAGATCAGAGAATGACGACTCAATAAAGCCCCAGATTATTTTTCTTCTCACTGAAGATGTATTCATGTAATAAATGTGATCATCTCAAGATAGTGGAAGAAAATTGTCATCTTCTTTGGAATAAAATAATTTAATAGTAGGATTCTTTTATGTGGAACCAATAGAGCCCTTGACGTGTTGAGAAGCTATTGTTAGGACGTCTAATTAAATCATACACTTGATAAAATAATGAAACACTTTAAGAAAATTTAATAAAAAATATAATCTAACTTTAAAATGAGTTTAAAGTAAATGCCAATATATTGAATTCCTTTGCCTTTTTAAGTTTAGTGCTTGCATCTCATAGTTAACATAGATATGTTACAAATAAGGTTAAAAGATTACAAATTCTGAAAGCGTTTTCTCCAGAGTAAAAAAAAAAAAAACTGTAACTGACAAGTGTTGAAGTAATATTTTATTTTTTTTACAATTTAATAATAAAAATCAACTGTGTATTGTTGGATAACAGCAAATGGGAATTCTTGCTTCTTGTGCCCCCAATGACTTTGCTGCTGTTAGTCACCATGATTTTAGACTTGTCTTGTAGCTATGCATGAGGCCACTGTTCCTTTGCTACCCAAGTTGCAATCAAGAGATGTTATTTATAATTCACATGGAAACCTTTTTTAAACAGAATTGTTTGAATTGTCATAATGAAGACTATAGAATAGTGTTTTGGTGTACATTTAGGGGAGGATTGAGCTATTTCTAAGCTCCTCATAAGGCTTATTTACTATCTATTTTTTAAAGCTGAACTCTGTACTGGAAACCTTTATCCTTGTATTGGGTACCCCTTTTCACTCAAGGGAAAAATGCTCATTTGTCTAATGGAAGGTAAATAAGGTAATATGCTTGCCTTAAAGGATAAGTTCACCTTTTGTAAAATGTTACTGTAACACCGTCCCCCGCACCCCACCCCAAATCCCCATTGTAACAGCTGGGGATCTTCTTCCCCGTTAGCTGTATGAAAAAAAGAAAATCATTAATTCACAGAGTTCTGTGAATTGGACAATACAAGTCCCAACAGCCTTTGGTCGGTTTGTAGTTCTCAATGAACTACCAATGCACTGTTGAGTGCTCTAGTAGTTCATTGATTTTTCCTATCAGTGTGAAACTGCTTGTCCATACAAAGTAAGCTTTCAGCATGTACAGTAACAGTTTTCAGGAGTCCTGTATGGCACCAGCTGATCGCTGGTGCAATGCTTTCTAGCCCCATTAAAAAAAAAAAAAAAAAGTGTGTGTGTAAATGCACAATTTTAATCCTGGCTGCTGGCACTGCCCCCAATTTGTCCATCACTTCCAGGATATGGACAGGTCATCTGCATCCTCACATACAATACAGGACCACTATCTATGTATCAGTCCCTCCACAGAGAATAATGCACTCTGTTAGGACAGTGTCCTATCTCAGCCATTGTTAAATGGAGATACAGAGTGATTGTAGTGAAATACAGAACACTCTCTACCAGGGGCAGACTGACCATTTAGAAATTTGGGCACTGCCTGAGGGCCTGGGGTCAGTAGGGGGCCCCATGAGATGCCCCTGGTACCTTTTTCATAGGCTTTTTTGAGTTTGGGCAAGGACACAGGGGCCCTATGATCCCCTATTGCCCGGGAGCCCCATGAGTTGTCCGCCCCTGCTCTCTACTTGTTAACACTTACTGCTGGTGGGTTGCTGCCCTAGGCACTACGATGTACCCATACGTTGCAAGACTTGTGCACTTTGAAATGCCCCTGGGGTGCACAGCAGTGTGATCCTGTGACTGCTGTGTCCGCTGGACATAGCTGATTACAGTACTAGGTTCCAGTGGCCAGGGTATCATGTTATCGCTATGACCAATCATAGCAATCACATAACATGTAAAGAAAACTGTCATGGCTTCCATTCATCACAGCTTTCTTACTATTGTGATGCTGATTGGTCCACAGCTATCACATGGTACCTGAGCCAATCACAGCACCCTGTACCATGTGAAAGCTGGGGGCCAATCACAGCATAACAATAGTTAACAATATTCATGAATGAAAATCATTCATAACAGTTTAATGATTGTTTACAGTGATCATCAATGTGTGTTAAAAATCCTTGATTGGCCCCCAGAGCAGTACAGTGTCACAATGGTGAGAACTACTCTGACGACAGTATGTAATAAAAAAAAAAATGTATAAAGGTTTTAAAAAAAAATTAGTAAAAAATGATTTTTTTCTTTATTCCTATATACTGTCGCCAGTCAGTATCCGTGATCACTGCCACACCACAATTTTGCCACACATATAAAAATGCTGTTCTGCATAGGTGACCGTAATGTAAAATAAAAAAACTTATTTAGTTTCTTCATTTTCCCAAAAAAGTTACAAATATTAGAACTTAAAAAAATACATGCCTCTTACTAAAAACATTGGACTGTCTATTTTCCAAAAAGGGGTCATTTGAGGAGTATCTGTACTGTCCTGGCATTTTAAGGCTTCAGAATAGGCAGTCAGGATTGATCAATTTTCAAATATAGATGTAGCAGACTACATTTTGGCCTAACTTTCATGAAGAAACATTATTTGTTTGCAAAATTTTATAACCTAAACTATGAAAAATGTGTGTTCTTTCAACATTTTTGGTATTTTCCTTTTATATAGTAAAAAATAAAAACAACCCCGTGGCAATTAAATGCTATCAAAAGAGAGCTCAATTTGTGTGAAAAAAATTATCTAAATTCAATTTTTCCAAGATTGTAAGCTCCAAAGAGCAGGGCCCTCCTAACCCTCTTGTATTGAACTGTATTGTTGCTGTATTGTCTCCCGTTATATTGTAAAGCGCTGCGCATACTGTTGGCGCTATATAAATCCTGTATAATAATAATTTGGGTACAGTGTTGCATGACCAAGTAATTGCTAGTTAAAATAGCCCAGTGTTGAATAACAAAAAAAGCCCTGGTCATGAAGGGAGTAAAGCCTTCTGGAGGTCAACTGGTTAACCACCTCCCGTCCGGCCGTTGTATATAAACGGCAGGACAGTGCAGGGTCGGGTGTCAGTTTATAAACGGCCTCCCCACCCCCTGCTTGTGCGCTCCCTGGGAGTGTGCAGCACTGCGATAAGGTGCCCGCTGTGTCTTCCGGACACAGTGGAATACCGATCGTCCGACGGGACCTCTGTGCGAGGTCCCAAGCATGTGATCACTGATTGGTCAATCAGTGATCACATGCAGAGTAGTAAGCAAGATGTCACTTCTGACATCATTGCTTAATACGTGTGAAACCTGCGAATGATCAGAGGTCACATGGTACAAGTCTATTCACAACAACCTTGTACCCTGTGACAAGCTGTGACTAATCACAGCTCACACAGTAGTTCTCAATGGCTGCAAGAATGCAGCCAGCGAGAAGGAGAAATGATTGCTTTTATGGGTGTAAAAGCAATTAGTGTAAAAAAAAAAAATCATCATCCCCCCCCACAAGTAGTACAGTGTCAACATGGTGACATTGTACTGCCAGGGTGACAGTATGTTAACAAAAAAAAATAATATAAAAAGATCAAATAAAAAGGTTAAAAATTATAGTTTTTGGTTATTAACTAATTTGGCTTACAAAAAATATAACAGAATAAATTTTGGCCAAGATTTATGATGAAATATTTATTTGCAAAAATTTATAAGAAAAACACTTTTTTTCAACATTTTTTGACTTTTTCATTTACATAGCAAAAAAAATAAAAATCCCAGTGGTGAATAAATACCACCAAAATAAAGCTTTATCACCAAAAAAATGCTAAAAAAATTCCTATGGGTACAGTGTTGCATGACCGCACAATTGTCATTCAAAGTGTGATAGCACTGAAAGCTGAAAATTGGCCTGGACAGGAAGGGGGTGAAAGTGTCCGGACTTGAACTGGTTAATATACAACTATTATTGCAGGTGCTGCCCCTGACCTATAACACAGTCCTCCTCCTTAACCTGACCCTACCACTGAGTACTTCTATTAAATCATATTCATGATCATCGTGATTGTAAATGGTACATTTCTCCAGAATAGAATTGAAGATAAAGAAATGGGACTTTAGATGTGCAATAGATATCAAACCCAAAACGACCAGTTAAAACTAACTTTTTTTTTTTTACACAGTAGTTAAATTATATAAAAAAAGAGAGATGTACATGGACAGTTCTGCAAGTATGCGTTATACTGTACATCGATATTGTTGAAGATCTCATCTGTATGTGATCCTAAACATGTTTCGCCATCCTGGAAACAGAACCAGTGCCATGCAGGGCAGACCGCAGAGGAGGTATAATGACCAAGGAATCTAACAGAGTATTGTATTCATAGGGCTTTATACTATTGTATCTTTTGCTCATTTTTGTTATATATTACATTTTTACATGGATGTTTCTTATATTTCTGCTAGTATCCTTCTTGTGTGAATACTTCCTGAAGAAGCCAGGAGGGTGAAACGTTGAGGATCACATATAGTGGATGCCTTCAACAATATTTATGTACAATGCAGAACTGTCTATGTATATATCTCTCTCTCTTTTTATATATTTGAACTACTTTATAATAAAAATTATTTTCACTGGTCATTTTGGGATAGATATCTATTGCACATTAAAAGTCCTATTCTTATATTTTCAATTCTATTCTCTTGTAAATAAAGGGATGTGGTGCCTCAACTCCTTCCACTCACATATTTATACATGGTAAATTTATCCGTTTTAGTCTATTTACTTTCAATGTCTAAAGGTTATGAAGAAACAAAACAAAATTGAAAATGATAATTTTAGAAAGCATCACTCTATAAACAAATGGCTTGAAAACAAATAAACATGTCTAAACCTGTCTGTCAGCTGAATTTGTGCTAGGAAAAGCTAATTCTATGAGTAAAGTATTGAAATATTTACTGTATACATAAATGTGGTTGTAAACCTCAGACATGAAATATGATGAAAAAATATCTTTCTATAGTGTGTACCATGGCGGACTGACAACTCATGGGGCCCCTGTGTCCTCACCCACACTCAAACCACATCCAAAAAAGCCTATGAAAGGTACCAGGGGCATCTCATGGGGCCCCCTACTGACCCCAAATGGTCAGTCCGCCCCTGGTGTGTACTTGTCTCAATTAAAAGCATCAAGTGTCATTTCTGTCTGCTTCTTTGTTCCTCTATCAAAACGAGTCACTTATGACAAGTTTTCCTGATGCCAAGAGAAAAATGGTGATGGGGAGGAACCTCCAGCAGATTGACAGCCTCAGCTCTGTTGCTGTGAGGAGGGGTGTGTGTCTCTTCCCCCCTCCCTCCCCAATCAGCTCTCAGAGCTCTCCTCATTGAGCTCTGCAGAGTGTAAGTTCAGCTCTCCACCCCACTTTTTTTTTTTCTTAATGATCAGACAAGCTTTAAAATTCTGCACTTTGAACAGGTGTAGAGAAGAGAAGACTATGGATAGACAGGTACAACGTATGTAGGAGGATTTGTTTTAATCTTGTATATCACCTGAGGCCGGTTACTTTCTGGATATACGCAAGGGTTTACAACCACTTTAATACATTGTCAAGTTTTCCTATTGGATAGGGATTTGGGCAGCCCATTTGGTCACATATGAATTTAGTGGTCGATAACAAAAAATATTGCAAGGAAAGGCATCTCCAAATGAGTTGGTTAAATGATTGGTCAAGATGATCTACATTTGGGGCATATTGATTCTCTAGAAGTCCTGGCATTTTGGGTGTTAGGACTGTTCTGTGAAGAATAGAGGTTTGTGGAATCGAAAATTAGTTTTTTTTCTAGCCTAGCATTCTAATAGGGTTACTACTACTGCATATCTAAGTGAGGGATGTCACCTACCCTTGTTCAGTAAGATTTTTCTACATTAGAATTTTTGGATGAGCAATGATCATCTTCCCCCTACTAGATGTTTGACTGGACCTTGCATGTTTTTGAGGTGGTTCACTAAGTGAAGATACCTCTATTAAAATTGGTAAAGTAGGTTAAATTCCGAACATTAAAATTTCATATAAGCTGTGACATGTTAAAGTAATCTGAAATGTTATAAATCTGCAGGTTTCCTAAAAATAAAACACCAGTGATCCTGCCATGTTCAGAAATGTCCTGTTATGGAGTTCCAAAACTGTGCTTCTGTGTTGTCAATCTGTCGCATGCATCCCTGGCTAAACTACAAGTGTCTTAACCCTGGCCCCGGACTAAAAATATTGCATATAGGAAGAGTGATATCTGGGTCATCGCTGCAGCGATGACCAAGGTATCATTGTTTTCAGCTGGTGTTTCTGAAACCGGTAAAAGTAATCCGAGCAGCTAAAGAGCTGCTGGAATACTTTACATGTGGCAACAGGGTGCCCCCCCCCATACGGCAGCAGCCCACACTGCTGCTGATGCCTTTACCGGGCTCTTCTGAGCAATCAGGGAGTCTGGTAAGGATGCAATCTGTGGCTTTCAACTCTGAGCACACTGTGAGAGGAGCTGATGTTGTTCCTCGCACTGTGTGACATCAGAAACTGGAAGCGACAAGGGCAAAATTTCACTTTTCATAAAAAATAGAAGCTTATTCGATGCTATTTCTGTCCCAGCCATCCCAATGCACTTTTCTCTCACTTATCCACAAGAGGGTAACAATTTGGCAGTTTATTGGAATTTTTGAAATGATTATCAGATTCCATCACTTCCTGTAGATCATCTCTCAGCATTCACTTCTGGTAGGCCATGTCCCAGAAGCCTTCACTTCCTTGTTGCATCATAGAGGAGATTGTGATAGGGCGTGTTCACCTCTTTGGGCCACACCTCCCTCATTACAATACCACCTTCCACCAGGGGCGGACTGACAACTCATGGGGCCCCCCGGGCAATAGGGGATCATGGGGCCCCTGTGTCCTTGCCCATACTCAAAAAAGCCTATGAAAAAAGGTACCAGAAGCATCTCATGTGGCCCCCTACTGACCCCGGGCCCTCAGGCAGTGCCCGAGTTTCCAAATGGTCAGTTCGCCCCTGCCTTCCACCCACTTTCTCTACAATCTGATTGGACAATCTCCTTTAAATCTCCCATCAGCTTTGTAGTACAAGGGCCTGTCTGATTTGATACAAATTGAACAGATGGTTCAGGTGTGTACTCCTATTCCATAGGTTTGGTAAATTTGAAGGAAATTGTGCAGAGATTGTACAATCAGATTGCATAGCATATGGCCATCTTTAACCACTTGCCTACCAGGTACGTATACCCCCTTCCTGCCCAGGTCAATTTTCAGCTTTCAGCGCTGTTGCACTTTGAATGACAATTGCACGGTCATGCAACACTGTACCCACATGAAGTTGTTTTATTATTTTTTTTTTTTTTTTACACAAATAGACCTTTATTTTGGTGGTATTTAATAGCCACTGGGTGTGTTTTTTTATTTTTTGCGCTATAAACAAAAAAAGAGCAAAACATTTGCAAAAAAAAAGTTTTCCTGCCCATTAGTACAGTGTCAGTGTTATCACACTTGTGATACTAATAGAAGTTTATGTACTTGCTGATGAGAAAAGGCATTTAGCAGTTTATATTTACTAAAATAATTATATTTCCATGTTCTATGTACTGTGGGAGACCAGATATAGTGGATGCAGGGTCCTGGGTTTAATAACACTGTAGGGTCGATTCATACATGTGCTTTCCAGATATCAAGGTTCGGTTTCAGTGCGGATTGCAATCTACTTGTTCAGGGTCTGTTCTGGGTCAGTTTTTGTGACACTGATGCAGATTGTACTGTTCAGGGCCAGTTTGGATGCTTTTTTTTTTTTTGCTGGGGAGGGGGGGGGGGGCAAACTGTGCTGAAACCTGATGCTGAACTGCAATTCTGTTCAAAATTTATGATTTATGCGGTTTAGAAGCTGTTCCCATATAAGTCAATACCCTATAATCCACACCTGAGTTTGACTGCACTGCTCAGAAATCAGACAGGACTGTTTTTCAATCAGCACTGAATCTGAACTGCCATAGAAAGCAATGTTATTTCACATGTCATGCGGATTGGATGGATCGCATCCAATCTGCATATATGTGAACCGGAACATATTGATGCCTGTTTATTTAGTGAGACTGGTGATCACTGATTGCATTAGAAAACCTTGCACCTGTGGCAGTGGGTGGTAGTGATCTGCTGGAAGGGGGGAAGGCAGCCTCAGCTGTGTGCTAATTAGGTCAGCCTAGGCTGGCCATACACTATACCATTTTCTTACAATTTTCTGTCCAATTTCTGCCCAATTTCCTTTATATTTACCTTCAACTATGTAGTGCAAGGGCCTGCCTAATTGGATACAGTTGAAAGTGTTGTTTAGGTTTGACCTCATATTATATGTCCCTTTGGACCCTGTTCCATTGCAAATACTATGGTCACCCTCTGTCTCTATCCTTTATTCTTTAACTCGTATCTTCAGTCCCTCCCTTTTTACTGGCATCTTCCCAACTCTCTTAAACATGAGCTAGTCACCCCCATACTTAAAAAAAAAAAAAAAAAAAAAAAAAAAGCCTCAATGGACCCCACCAATCTTAGCAACCTATGACCCATCTCCTTACTCCCTTTTGACTCCAAACTCCTTGAATGTCTAGTCTACAACTGGCTGAGCTGCCACCTTATTGAGAATGACCTTCTCAATCCCCTTCAGTCTGGATTTTGCCCACAACACTCTACAGAAACTGCTTTCCTAAAACTCACAATCGACTTATTAACTGCTAAAACCAATGGTCTCTATTTTGTTCTCTTGCTCTTGGACCTCTCCACTGTCTTTGACACAGATGACCACCCCCTTCTCCTCAAAAAACTGTTGGTTTGAATCTTACCTCTCTCACCACACCTGCAGTGTCACTTACAACTCTACTTCCTCCTCTCCTACTTCTCTTACTGTTGGGGTCCCCTAAGGTTCTTTCCTTGGACTTCTCCTATTCTCAATCTACACTTCTTCCTTGGGTCAGCTGATAGCTTCCCATGGTTTCCAATACCATTTCTATGCTTATGACACACAAATCTATCCTCTAATCCTCAGCTCACCCCATCAGTTTCCTCCCGTATCACTGATTTACAAACAGACATATCAGACTGGATGTCACACCACTTCTAAAACTCAGTCTATTCAAAGCTGAGCTAATATTTCCTCCATGTGTACTGGGAACCGCACTACAGTGCTGGTGGTTGCCACTGAAGGACATAGTGTGGGTCGCGCAGTGGTTTCCACCCACACCAGTGTTAACTGAGCCTTAAACATTGATATCTTGCATTTTTAGGCCTTATGCACACAGGGCATTTTTCTCTCCTCTTAATCTGTTCTCTCCTCTTCTCAGCACATTTGCGTGCATGCACCCCGGGCATTTTTTCAGCCACTTTCAGGGGCTACAGACATTCTTTTTATTGTTTTCAAATGCCCCTCAATGTTATCCTGTGTCCACACACAAACAGAATTTTAAAAACTTTTAGTGGCAAAGGCTGTTATAGGCAGGAAAAAAAGCCCAGGGACAGCAGCGTTGATTGGAGCTGCAGCCATCTTGCTACGCTTTGAAGCTGCTACTGCCTATTTTCCAGATAGCCACTTGCCTGCCAAGCTCTGCAGCCTCACGGTGATCCTATGGAAGTCTATATTGGTTTATGACCAGCCTTGATCCACTTTTAACTAGTGAGTGCATTTTATTGTCTTTTATTTGTTTTAATAAATCTCTAAACCTAGATGGAGGTGCCCTCTTGTTTGTTTTATATATGTGCATTAGGATCTCAATACCTAATCTGAGAGAAGTTGCATTCATTTCACCTGGTGTTCCCTGCCACTCTCCTGGCCCTCTTATGTGCCCTATTGAGTGATGATTGGGGTTTAGTCCGAGCAATAGCTTATGCATTTTCTTTCTGATTGTCAGCTGGCATACTCCATAGGTTTACAGCTGAATTGTGCACCAAGCATTATTATTTCTTCTAAACTGCCATGAAAGGATATTGAGAAGTTTCAAAGCTGCACAGTTGACAATTATGTGGCAAATCGAAGAAAAAAAACTGAATCCCAAAATGATCCAACATGTGTAAATAAACTAGACTGATCTCTCTGGTCTTCTGATTAGAAACTCTTGAACTTCATCAATGGATTCCGTGAAAGGTTTGCATGTACTGTATGTCAGGTGCGTGTAATTGGATATGCAGAGAGACAATCAAGAGCAGAGAGTTTTGAACTTAATGGAGTGGTTCATGTTGAAGGATCTGGTCATCACAATATTGTATTATTTAAAGCATGAAGCCTGTTTTTCGTGATTAAGGTAATTTTGCTCAATTTATTTTTTTCGCAACCTGGAGCTGAACTTCAGGCAAACTCTGAACATACAGTACAGAATTTGTCTATTCAGTCCTGAGATTTACACAGGGAGATTCTACATTCTGTATTTAGTTATACAGTGGTGAGAGCCTGCGATTGGATTGTGAAGGGGCAGCACCTGACTAAAGTGATCTCTCTGCTCAATCTGTTCTCTTCTCAGTACATTTGCATGCAAGAACCCTGACTGTAACCTTGCATTTAAATAACTAATACTTATCTGCCTTAACCCACTTGCTTGACAACCGGGCTATAGCCAAATGATGGCATCAGTGCAGTTGTCCAGTTTTGAAACCATGACAGTTCATAAATGAGTTAGGTTCATGACAGAAAGATTTGCAGGAGAAGTGATCCCTGACTCCTAAGTTACTATGGTAACTTTGTACTATTCTGTTAAAAGTATTAACAAAAAAAAATATTCTCAATATGGTATTTTTTATTTATTTATTTTTTTACTAACTACTTGCCAACCGCTCACCCACATTTTGCGGGCTAGCAGCAGCTCTTGGCAAAGCGGTGTAATCTTACGTCGCCTCCTGTTTTGGGGTATGAACGCACCTGCACCCCTCGCTGCCCCCCTGGTCGATCCAGGGAGAGAAGAGAGAACACGGCACTGAGTAAAAGCACAACATTTTACACACACGCTAGATTAGCACATTTAATCCTTTGATCACCCATATTAACACTTTGATTGCCCCGTCACCCTGCCAGTGCCATTAGCACAGTGTCAGTATATAGAATTTTTCACTGATCACTGGATTCCTGCCACTAGAGACATCAGATAGTGTCAGGGTCAGTAAGCATCCCTCCCAGCCAGGGTCAGCTAGCGTTAGATTGCCCACACACTATCGCACTCTTGTTATAGGTCGCTGATCACCCCCATTACTAGTATAGTGTTTGTACAAATATATATAATGATTATGAACAGAACTATACTAGTGCCTCCTTTTGTATAGTGTCCCCAAAAATGCAGTGTTAGCAGGATCGGCCCCGTTCGCTGCCAGCACTAGCGTTTAACCCTTCTCCTATTTTTTTATGGAAGATTTGTACCAATTGATTGTGGGCCAAAGCAATTTATATGCACAATACATCGCCGCCCACCCAAATTCAGCTCTTGCCAGACAGTTCGCATGGAAACCTATCATGATTTCTGAATTTAAAACTTTTTTGGGCCTAACCCTCAACATGGACATTACAAAAAAGAATTAATTGAGGTCATATTGGTCCACAAACCCGATTCATTGTATGCCCATGTTCTCTGCTGTTACATACAGTATATGCCCAACATGGACCAGCAATGTACTGGTACGTCACTGGATTTTGAGTGGTTATACTGGGATGATCAAAAAAAGCACTGGAGCCATTGTTGCCAATTAAGCACCTATTCATTTTGGGAGTCACAAAGCTTAAACCACTTAAAGCATTTACTATTTTGTAACATGAGTGCAATATTACTTCGGTTTTATTTTAATAAGTATTACATTATTGGTGTCCCCTTGTTTTTTGCATCTCATCTGCCCATTTGATGGTCATTAAAGATTACTAAGCAAGCATTTCCACTCTGAATCCAGTTTATTCCTAGGAACACACTTCACCAGTAAAAGCCTTTTTGACTCTTAAGCCCTACAAGCTAAGAGTCCATCGAATCTAGTGAGTGTGGATTGTACTGGAAGGTGATCATGGAGTATGGTGTGGGGATATCATTTTAAAGAATACATTAAGTTTTGGCACCATTTTCTATTGGAGCTCTTAATCACCGTTTATTTGGGACAGTGAACTTTTTAATATTATTATTATTTTATTACTGTTAATTGTTTGATTTTTGCGCTGTGCTATTATATTTATATACCAGGATGATGCCTGCAGCTACAGGCATCATCCTGGTATAGTTTTTTTCAGCTGGCGGTTGGTTTTCATGTAAAAGCAATCCTAGTGGCCAATTAGCTGCTGAATTGTTTTTAAGAGCAGTGCCCCCCCCCCCCACCACCTTCCACAGTTTATTTGAGCTCTCCTGTCCCACAGGGTTATCTGAGAATGCAGCCAGCACATCCTCTGGCTGACCATAGAGCTGATCAGAGACCAGAATGGCTCCAATCATCTCTATAGTCTAAGAAATCGGAAGCTACGAGCATTTCATCACTTCAGTTTCGCAGTCTATAAACAGCGCCATTTGTAAATTAGGAAAGCATTTGATCACATCGATCTTGGTGAGATCAGATGATGTAAGGGCAGAGGAGATATCGAAGAGTCTAATAGACCCCAGATTTCTCAAAAAAGAATACCTGTTAATGCCTATTGCAGTCAGAGGGGATATTTACATTCCCTGTGATGGCAATAAAAGTGAAAGGGACAGTGTAAAAACAATAAAAAAAAAAATCAAAATAACTAAAACATAAAAAAAAGCACCCTTGCCCCCCTCCCCTCCCTGTGCGTGCAAGCGTTGACCTCGTGCCGGTGTGTAAACAGTGGTTGCACCATGCATTAGAGGTATCGCCGCAAACGTCAGATCAAGGGCAGTAATTCTATCACTAGACCTCCTGTGTAAATATAAATTGGTGACCTGTAAAGGCTTTTAAAATGTTGCCTATCGATAATAAAAATGTATGTACTTTGCTATTGCTCTGGCATTTGCAATTTCAAAGCATGTCATGTTTGGTAACTATTTACTCGGCGTAACATCGTCTTTTATATTTATCAATTGTGCAATATATTGTGTTTTTGTGCATGAAAATTCTAAAGTGTATTTTTTCCTAAAAGATTTGCATTTGAAAAATCGCTGCGCAAATACTGTGACGTACAAAATTTCAACACCCACTGTTTTTTCCTCTAGGGCCTCTGCTTTCAAAAAATATATAATGTTTGTAAGTCCAAAGTAATTTTCTAGCAAAAAAAACTGTTTTTTTTTTTAATGTGAACAAACAGTGTCAGAAAATGCTTAGTCTTCAAGTGTTGGCCCTGAAATGCCAGGATAGTAGAAACAACCCCACCAAATGACTCTCTTTTTGGAATGTAGACACAGGTTTTTGCTAAGAGGCATGGTGAGTATTTTGCAGATCTCATTTGTTGCCACGTTTTTGGAAAATGAAGAAAGAAAACAAAAATGTATTTTTTTTCTTTTCTTTTTCAAAACCATGTGACAAAAATTATGTCTGTACAATACTCACCATGCCTCTTAGCAAATTCCTTGGGGTGTTTACTATCCAAAAAGGGCTCTTTTTTTTTTTTTTTGGGGGGGGGGGGGGAGTCTTTTGTACTATCCTGGCATTTTAAGGCCTCCGAAACTGTGTTCGGTAGTGGGGAAGTGATATGAGGAAATATGCCTTGGAAAGCCTGGTGGTGGTCATTGGATTTTGGGAGCCTGTATGTAGCTAGGCTGCCAAAAGTCTCTCACATGTGGCATCCCCATACTCAGGAGTAGTAGAAGAATGTGTTTTGGGGTGTCATTCTACATATACTGTCAGGTCCATATATTGGGACATCGACACAATTCTAACATTTTTGGCTCTATACACCACCACAATGGATTTGAAACGAAATGAACAAGATGTGCTTTAACTGCAGACTGTCAGCTTTAATTTGAGGGTATTTACATCCAAATCAGGTGAACGGTGTAGCAAAATTACAACAGTTTGCATATGTGTCTCCCACTTATTAAGGGACCAAAAGTAATGGGACAATTGGCTTCTCAGCTGTTCCATGGCCAGGTGTGCGTTATTCCCTCATTATCCCAATTACAATGAGCAGATAAAAGGTCCGGAGTTCATTTCAAGTGTGCTATTTGCATTTTGAGTTGCTGTCAACTCTCAAGATGAGATCCAAAGAGCTGTCCCTATCAGTGAAGCAAGCCATCATTAGGCTGAAAAAACAAAACAAACCCATCAGAGAGATAGCAAAAACATTAGGTGTGGCCAAAACAACTGTTTGGAACATTCTTAAAAAGAAGGAACGCACCGGTGAGCTCAGCAACACCAAAAGACCCAGAAGACCACGGAAAACAACTGTGGTGGATGACCCAAGAATTCTTTCCCTGGTGAAGAAAACACCCTTCACAACAGTTGGCCAGATCAAGAACACTCTCCAGGAGGTAGGTGTACGTGTGTCAAAGTCACTAATCAAGAGAAGACTTCACCAGAGTGAATACAGAGGGTTCACCACAAGATGTAAACCATTGATGAGCCTCAAAAACAGGAAGGCCAGATTAGAGTTTGCCAAACGACATCTAAAAAAGCCTTCACAGTTCTGGAACATCCTATGGACAGATGAGACCGAGATCAACTTGTACCAGAGTGATGGGAAAAGAAGAGTATGGAGAAGGAAAGGAACTGTTCATGATCCTAAGCATACCACCTCATCAGTGAAGCATGGTGGTGGTAGTGTCAAGGCATGGATATGTATGGCTGCCAATGGAACTGGTTCTCTTGCATTTATTGATGTGACTGCTGACAAAAGCAGCAGGATGAATTCTGAAGTGTTTTGGGCAATATTATCTGCTCATATTCAGCCAAATGCTTCACAACTCATTGGACGCCGCTTCACAGTGTAGATGGACAATGACCCAAAGCATACTGCAAAAGCAAGCAAAGAGTTTTTTAAGGGACAGAAGTGGAATGTTATGCAATGGCCAAGTCAATCACCTGACCTGAATCCGATTGAGCATGCATTTCACTTGCTGAAGACAAAACTGAAGGGGAAATGCCCCACAAACAAGCAGGAACTGAAGACAGTTGCAGTAGAGGCCTGGCAGAGCATCACCAGGGATGAAACCCAGCGTCTGGTGATGTCTATGCGTTCCAGACTTCAGGCTGCAATTGACTGCAAAGGATTTGCAACCAAGTATTAAAAAGTGAAAGTTTGATTTATGATTATTATTCTGTCCCATTAATTTTGGTCCCTTAACAAGTGGGAGACACATATGCAAACTGTTGTAATTCCTACACCGTTCACCTGATTTGGATGTAAATATCCTCAAATTAAAGCTGACAGTCTGCAGTTAAAGCACATCTTGTTTGTTTCATTTCAAATCCACTGTGATGGTGTATAGAGCCAAAAATGTTAGAGTTGTGTCGATGTCCCAATATTTATAGAGCTGACTGTACCCTTGGCATGCATGAGCAATATATCATTAAAGTGACAACTTTGTGTAAAAAAAAAAAAACTATTTCTAACAAACTATTTCTGGCAAAAAATAAAATGTTCCATGGACTCAAAATGCCTCTCTGCAAAATCCTTGGGGTGTCTAGTTTCCAAAAAGGGGTCATTTGGTGGGGGAAGGGGGTTGGACTGCTCTAGCATTTTAGCACCTCAAGAAATGTGATAGGCAGTCAGAAAGTAAGAGCTATGTAAATTCCAATATATATATATATATATATATATATATATATATATATATATATATATATATATATATATATATATACCATAGTTTGTAGATGCAATAAATTTCACACAAACCAATTTATATACATGTATTGAGATATTCTTTTTTTTACTATAGACATGTAGCAGAATACATTTTGGCCTAAATTTATGACTAACTTTTGCTTTTATTGGATAATTTTTATAACCAAAAGTGAAAAATATATATTTTTTTTTGTAATTTTCAGTCTTTTTTTTTTTATTTATAGCACAAAACATAACTGCACAAGGTGATCAAATACCACCAAAAGAACTCTGTGTGAAAAAAGGACATACGTTTTTTGTTTGGGTACAGCATTGCGCAACCGCGCAATCACCAGTTGAAATAGCGCAACACGAAACAGCAAAAAAAAATGGCCTGGTCATGAAGGAGGGTAAACCCTCTGGAGGGCAAATGGTTAAGAAATGTTGTTTTTGTGGGATTTTTTTATAATATATATTTGTTTTACAAGTTAAGGCCAAAATGTATTCTGCTATGTCTTTTTTGGTAAAAAAAAAAAAAAACAATCATAGTAAGTGTATATTGGTTTGTGTGAAAGTTAGTGTCTACCAACTATGGTATATACTGTAATTTACGCAGCTATAGATGGTATACTGGTAATGGTGGTAACCAGTGACTTTTTTAGTTGGACTGTGATAGTGTGGTAGGCAATCTGGCACTAACAGACACTGGCTGAGAGGTACAGTAACTGACACTGACGTCACTAGTGACAATAATACAGTGATCATAAAAAATACTGTGCAATGTACACTGTACTTATGACACTTGCTGGGACTTGCTGGGAAGGGTAACATCAAGGGGTTAACTGTGTGCATAACAAGTGTAATGTGTGCTGCTTTTACTAATAGCTCAGGCTGTTTTTTCTCCCTACTTTTCACAAAGACGAAATAGCCAGATCGCTGTTCTGTGTGATTGGACACAGGTGATAGCAGCTTTCAGCCAAAATCATTGGCTGAAACCTACTGACAAACTCATGCTGTGTCCTATCACAGCATGGGTCAGTAGGGGCATGTGCACCCCTAGCCTGGAAGAAAGTCAGCAATGTACATGCACCTGCTGCCCTCTCGCAGTATATTTAGTCCTCATGCACACTGTATGTTTTGATAATGCTGGAAACAAAAGCTGTGTAAAGTCACATTTAGAAATGTGAATTTTTCAGCTTTAGTGTTTTTGCATTAGCGTTTAGTGGCGTTTTGCCGTGTTTAGCAGCATTTTCCTGTGTTTTTCCAGGTTTGCGTTTTTTAGGGGGTTTTTTAATCAAAAAACTCCACAATCATTGGTCTGCGGTGTTTTACCGGGTTTTTCAACTTTAGAGAGTTTTTTACAGCTAAAAACTCTTAGAAACCCACTAATTCTGGGTTTTCTTTCCAGCCAAAAAACGTCCCAGGCAAAAAAACGTTTAATACAGTCTGTGTGTGCCTAGACATATAGGTTAACATGCTGGGGGGGGTTTACTAGCTGTAGAAAACAACGTCAAAAGCCAAAAACAGCAGCTGTAAATACGTCAAGTGTGCATGAGCACTTACTGTGAGCTGGTTGGGAAGTGGTTAAATGGAGCCTCGAAGAAGAAACCACTGTTAAAATATAAAACTAAAACAAAGTTTCGAAAGCTTTTTCCTGCGTTTTATTATATTGTTTATACTAGTGACAAAACTCTGCTCCTCTAAAAAGCGATCCATGGTGGATAGATTTTCAGAGGCATTTGACAGGTGGTGAGAATGTGATCTGTCACATCTGCATGCTATGCACCATTTAGTTGAATAGGTCATATCCAGCAGAGGTACTTCCTGCCAAATGTAACGGGGGGGGGGGTAATACTTTCCACAGCTGCAGCATTTATAGACTCCTGTCCACTTTCCTTTGTTGCTTAAAGGGGGTGGTTGGGGGGGCCATAAAAACGTGACTTGACCACATGAATTTTACTGCCCTACCAACCACAATTGTAAACAAACCCTTGGATTGTTCTTGTTTTGTGAACTATACTAGGTGTTATCTGTTAATATGTGCTCCTATAAATGTTTTATAAATTGACCCCATCCTCCTCCCAAAATAAAATGGCCTAAAGATTCAGTCAAACCATGTTCGTTGAGCTGCATTGCTCTGCATAGATTACAACAGGCTTAATGCAAGGTTAATATAAAATATGTTATGCACCCTGTTCACACCATAATACTACATTGAGGTGGGTTGTGGGTATGTTGCATAGAAATGTAGACATATATATGTCTATATGCAACCTAGTGCACCTTACTACTTTTCCCCATGGTGCACAATGTTGAAACTGAATTTAACTCCACAAATTTTTTTTTTTTTTTTTAATGGGTCCCCAAAAGCTGTTAGCTTTAATATGCTAGTATACATGGCATATTAGCACTTTGTAGCAGACTGTCAGTGCTTTCGCTGATCACGGGTGCTTCCATCCTCTCTGGATCTTCCTTTTGGGTTCAGCAACTTGATCCCATCACCATCCTGCATGTGCACAGGAGTCACACCATCACGGCACAAAGAGAGCCATAAAAACTGAGTTACTCAGCTTGGTGTAGAGTACTATGCAAAAGTATTAGGCAGGTGTGAAAAAATGCTGTGAAGTAAAAATGCTTTCAGAAATAGAAGTGTTAATAGTTTTATTCAAATAACAATATGGAAAGTAATTGAACAGAGAAGAGATCCTCAATATCAAATCAATATTTGGTGTGATCACCATTTGCCTTCAAAACAGCATAAATTCTTCAATTCATCTTGGTACATTTGCATACAGTTTTTGAAGGAACTTGGCAAGGTTGTTCCAAACATCTTGGAGAACTTATCACAGTTTTTCTGTGGATGTAGGCTGCTTCAAAAACGTGTGTCTCTTTATGTAATCCCAGAAAGGTTTGATGATGATCAGGGCTCTATGTGGACCAGACAATTACTTCCAGAACTCCTTGTTCTTCTTTACGCTGAAGATGGTTATTAATGACATTGGCTGTATGTTTGGTGTCAATGCCTTGCTGCAAAATAAATCTTTCTGTTTGTTCCTCCTGTTCTTTTGTAGTTTTCACAAGACTTCCTTGCTTGAGGAGGACATCATCTACTACGCATTCCTGGCAAAGTTCATGATCCATTGTACGCCATACATCTTTTTGTAGTCATCTTCCTCTTTGGCTTCACATTTATTCTGAAAAACTTTCAGCACTCAGATTTCTACCAATCACATGCCTCCCTGATGCTATGACATAATGGATAAGTATCTGCTTGTATTTCTCAGGATTGAGGACATCATGGGTCCTGACCAAGTCCTCAACTCCATTTGGATAAATGTAGCCAAAAACTTCCAAGAACCTCCACCATGTATTACTGTTGCCTGCAGATGCTCATTATTGTACTGCTCTCCAGCCCTTAGGGAACAAGCTGCCATTTGCTACTGCCAAATATTTCTAATTTTAACTCATTAGTCCAGAGCACCTGCTGCCTTTTTTCTGCACACCAGTTCCTATAGGACAAGGAAACAAGGCTAAGCGACTCAACTATGCACTAAAACATGGGAGCTGGGTTGCTGAATAATGGCAGCAGGTACTCTAGACTGAGTCAAATTTGAAATATTTGGCTGTAGCAAAAGGCAGCTTGTTCCCAAAGAGCTGGAGAGCTGTACAGCTGTCTGTAGGCAACAATAAAAGCACAGAGGTTCCTTGCAAATTTGGGGCTGCATTTATACAAATAGACTTGGAGATTTGGTCAGTATTAATGGTGTCCTCAATGCCGAGAAATACAGGCAGAAACTTCTCTATCATGCCATACTATAAAAAAAAACGTTATTTTCTTTCTACATTTTCCAAAAACATGGAAAAAAAAGACACATTCAAATGACTCCTTATGCCTCACAAAAATATGTTGGAGTGTTTGCTTTCACAAATGGGATCATTTTGTGGGTGTTTCCACTTTCCTGGTGCTCCAGAGCCTTCAAAAATGTTATAGGTTTCAGGAAATTAGACGTGCTATTGTTGCCCCTAGAACACCTAAAGGTGCTACTTGGATGTTGGGTCTCTCTACATTATGTGGCCAGGCTGGGGAAAAGTCTCACACATGTGGTATCACCATACTCAGGAGGAGTAGCAAACTGTATTTTGGGGTGTAGTTGCATATGCCATGTGAGAGGAATAACCTGTCAACATGACAATTGTGTGAAGAAAAAATTGAATTCTTCCCCACTTTACCATAAATAGTTCCACTTACTGTAGCCTAGGCTATAGTTCTTTTTAAACTACCATGCATATTGTTTTTCTATTGGAGCTTGTCACTCCCTCATTTGTAATTGGTGTCTTTGGTATTGGAGCTGTGATGGCCATTTGGACAAAGTGGTATCAGTAATATTGGAGGAGACCATGGGCAATGTTTAACTGTGAATTGTTCCCAACAAAATGAATTTACTTGTACAAATCAAACTATACCTGGCTGAGGCAATGTCCACGAAGGAAGAGGGGAGCCTGCATTATTGAGAGGAGAGAGGGAAGGTAATGCGATGTTTGCTGAACAGTCCAGAGACTGCTGGTTCAGACTCCCAGAAGTAAAAATAAAAAAAATATATATAATGCCATACAAGACTCTGGAGTGGTGAGAGGCCTGTTGGTCATCCCCAATCGTAATCCTTTGACAAAGATATTGTCCTATTGCAAACAATATGGATTGTGTCACTACAATTTCTTTTTGTTCTACCCTACTGTGGAATACAGATCTCTCCAGTGGGAGAGTGAAAGCATCACCTGCTAGGACCCCAACACAAGCAGTTTTTATACAGGCACTTGTCGGTGAGCAAATGGGACTCTAGTTTCTCAGTAACAGTAAGATAGAGTATTGTCATCTTATACCTTTCTGGTCACAGCATTGATGTTTGTTGAACTGTAGCTAAATGCACATCTACAGCATTGCATTATTGCCCATCGAAGCTATATTGTACTTTATATGTATTTATAGCATGTTTTTCTGCAGGGCAGATTTGCTAAATAGTTAAACAACCTAGGGGCTTCGGTGAGAGCCCAAGCTACCAAGATGGGACACCCTAAAACGGACAGAAGAACCCAATATATTTATTTCCTTTCAGGATAGTTTGACATTTCTGTTCAGTCCTACAAAAAAATCTTTCAAATGAGTACTCCAAAAGTTCACAGGGGTTCTCAGAGACAGGAAGAATTAGTGCTCTATTATTTTACACAGTGCTGTCATTTAAAATATGTGAACACGCCTAAAGGAGCGGTAGAAGAAAGGGAGAACTGCTTGGTCATTGTTCAAGGCTAGACCAGGTTGAGTTGCTTAGAAAAGATCATTCACGTCAGATACAATTATATACACTTTACTTTGTTTTGCACTGCAAGTAAACTGCATGGTACTTTCAATGGATCTGTTCTTATCAGAGAAATATATTGATGTTCTCAGAAATGTATTGCTGTTGCATGATCAATGTACATGGCTGGGATTTTAACAAACTTTTTTGCACATTCCTACCTGTTTCTGCTTTGAGGAAAAAGCTGTTTGTTGTACAGAGTGAATCTGAATGGAAATTACTTTTTCATTACTATTCATCTCGTGCGGGTGTAGTGTTCTAATGAGGAAAGTTGCAGGGTCTGCAGCCTTTTGTAAGCAATTTAAACCTTCGGGAGTATCTTACCAAAAATGATTTTTTTTTTTGTTGCAGAGGATGCCTGAAATCTGACTTGTATCATAATGCAGACTTCGGGGAAAATCCGTGAGCCAATCTGACAAGGAAGACATGATATTTCTGGGGGTATTCCATACACTAATGATGTAAGGAACACTGCCAGGTTCCCATATTGCATTGAATTTGACAGAAAGTTAAGGTGGTGCAGCTTGAAATGGAAGGGCAATTTTTAAAAACATTAAATTACTATATGGCTTGTGTAACAATTGTATATGATGTACTATTTTGTTTGCTATTTTTTTTACCACAAAGGTGGATTTACACTTTAAATGGTAGTATTTAAAAGGCACAACTGAAAACTCATATGAACATCAAACTGTATTTATTATGTATGTCCAATTGCTTTGGTGTGACCAAACCCTAACTGCTGTGTAGTTTGCAGAGAAGTCCAGAACTAAGGCAAAGGAGCCTGAATCACGAGACTATCAGAACAGAATACAAAGGATTTGTATTTTTTGATGTGCATTGTATCTGTTAGCCTGGAATTCAGCTTTAACATCAATAAATAATGCTCCCATGTAGCAGACAAATCATTTCTGGTTTTAAGATATAAAGTAAAAACAATAAAACTGTTTTCTTTAGCTGATGTATGGTGCTCCAAGAAAGGTTAAATATTTAATTGCTTTTGTTTATTTCTCCGTTATGTCCCAGAAAAGGAATGTTGTAAAAACAATATATAGTAGTGGTCCAAACCGCAGCTGGGGTGTCAGATGCGGCCCTTTGCTTGCTTTTATCGGGTGCTTGGGGAAATATTTTAGCCTCTGACATCAACAATGGGGCATAATTCCCCTACAATGACTCCACTGATGGGCACTATTCCTTGTAGTGACACCAACAATGGGGCATGATTCTTCTCACCCAATGACACCACATGTGGGGGGCGCAACTCCTCTCACTGACACCAAAGATTGGGCATTGTTTACTCCCACTGCTGCTGGGATATTTTCTACTTTCAATGGCCAGAGTCCAGCCTCCCTAAGTCTGAAGGACAGTAAACTGGCCCTTTGTTTAGAAAGTTTGGGGACCCCTGGTGTATAGTCTGGTACTACTAAATTATTTCCTAGATATTCAGTGAAATTACATAAGTTAATGAGTTTCCATCTTGAGTCCAATTAGTTCAAAACATTGGCTTTCCCTGTAGGTCCAGCCAGAGGACCTAGGGTTCACTACTATTAGGTAAAATGGATTTGGCAACAGTTCAGCTGTTTGGGCATTCTAACTTTTGCCCATTCAGCAGGAGCTGGAAATGATTTACAGAAGTTGTTGTGTTTCTATTACTTCTATATATGATAGCTTTTTGCTGTCATTTATTTCTAAGGAAATAGTGGGTGCCTGCACAACTACATCACTAGCAACTGCTTTCACTTCTACATTTACTTAAATAGCAGGGAATCCCCAGGCACATAAGCAAAGGGGTAGGAATAGCAGTAACATCACTCCCCAAATATGGCCACTTCAAGTATTTGGGAAATGACATTCACCAAACATGGGCATATTTGGTCAATTCTGTCACTTCTATGCCCATCTCTTCCCTTATGTCATTGGGTGAGGAGTACTGTCTTTCAGTAGACATCACCATTGATTATTTAGTTAAAATGAAGGACTTTTTAATGTGTTTTTTTATATAAAGTATAAAGGTGTCCTTGTTTCCAGATTATATATTTTTTTTGCAAATGGGTAGGGGTACTACCCCTTACTCGTTTACGTTGGAGGGGAGCAGTATCTGGAGCCTCACTTATTGTTAAAGGGGGCTTCCAAATTTTGATAAGCCCCCTCCTGCAGACCCCCCAAACCATGGGCCAGGTTTGTGAGGAAGAGATCCTTGTCCTCATCAACATGGGGTCAATGTAACACTCCATGGCAAAGGCATGTGACCTGATATGGTTCAGGAGGGAAGGGGAGTCTACATACTTGCCCCCCTCCCTTCCTTTGCTGGCCAACCAGGCTGCATGCTGGGATTTAAAGGCCTGATAAGGATCTTTATAGAGAACACATGCATGAAAATATCAAGCCATGTAAACAAATGAACTGGAGAAAAAGACATGACGGTTCCCCTCAATTCTATACCAGACTTCTGAGTGTTTTATCCCCAGGATACAAAATTTAAGGGATATCTCCCTGGAGGGAAATGGGCTGCAAAATGCCTGTTTGGAGTCTTTAACTTTTTCTTTATTCTATCCAAAACCAAAAAAAAAGTTTTGGATTAACATACATGTAAAGTATATTGACCTAATTGCAAGTCCCAGAGGGGTTATAAGAGATTTTTAGAGGATTTAAGTCTCCAGCATCAAAAGAAATCTTATTTAGACTGGACTGTCTCTAATGCAAATTAGCTATCTTCTGTCCTTTCTCCTTTTCTGTGCTTTGCATGCAGTACTTTTTTCAGCCAAGCAAACTGGAATGGTAATTACTGCATTGCAATGGCACAATAGTGAAAATAAATGTTGGGACAGTTCAATAAAGTTCAGTGGAAAAAAAAAAAAGGGAAGCAATGCAAATCTTCAGGACTGGCATTTCTGTATAAACTTTTACAGCCCACACCAAATGGGCAACACATTCGGTGAAATTATCTGGTGTGAGTGAACCTTAAGGCAATGTGCCAGTTCTTTTTATAGGGTAACAAATATACATCCAAATGCTGAACTATGTATGCATTCTAGCATTGGAGTTCCAAAGATCAGAAGTTTCAAAAGATGAGTATGAGCTTTTTGTTTATCTAGCTCAGGGGTCTCCAAACTTTCTAAACAAAGGGCCGGTTTACTTTCCTTCAAACTTTAGGGGAGCTGGACTGTGGCCAGTGAGGGAAGAAAATGTCCTGAGGTCAGTGTGAGTAAACAATGCCCAATCTTTGGTATTAGTGGGAGTAATAGTGCCCCATCATTGGTATCAGTGGTAGGAATAGTGCCCCATCATTGGTGTCATGGGGAGAAATAGTGCCCCATCATTGGTGTCAATGGGAGAAATGTTGCCCCATCAATGGTATTCGTGGAGAAATAGTTCCCCATCATTGGTATCAGTGGGAGGAAAAGTACCTCATCATTTGTATCAGTGGGAGGAATAGTGCCCCATCATTGGTATCAGTGGGAGGAATAGTGCCCTGTTGTTGGTGTCAATAGGAAGAATAGTGCCCCATTTTCAATGTCCGTAGGAGAAACTATGCCACACTGTTGCTTGCAATGGGAGGAATAATGCCTCAAGGGCAGGATAAAAGCAAGCAAAGGGCTGCAGTTTGGAGACCACTGATCTAGCTATTGGGCAGCCGGATCATAAACGTTTGGTACCTTTCTACATGTATATAAAAGATTTCATTACATCTCTGCTATGGCTGGCCTTGACACTTAAAAATAACAAAATTACTTTTTAAATACATTTATTACAGGAAGAAGTTGGGACAAACCAATAAATGCACAGCTGAATTGCATATATGTCAAATAACGTCCGTGCGGAACACTTGTCATTCCAGGTGGACGTTGTGTGACATCCTCTCCAGAGTGCACCTTTCACCAGACACAGCGAATGACCGATCGGTGTACCTGCCAGTGTCATGTGATTGCTGTGACCAATCAGTCAGTGTCCCCTGATCAACGCCACACCAGTTATATAATAAAAGTATGAAAATAAAAATTGTGAATTTTTTTTTCATTTAATTTTTCAAAAGGTTGCAGCTTAAAAAACGTGCCATGCTTCTTCCTAAATACCTTGGACTGTCTACTTTTCAAAAAGGGTCATTTGGGGGAAAGTTGTACTGTTCTGGAATTTTCGGGCCTCAAGAATTGAGATTGTCTGTTAGTACATCAGAACTGATCAAATTTGAAATATTTATCCCATAGTTTGTACAATCTATAACTTTCCTACAGACTAAAATACATTGATTTGGGTTATTTTCACCAAATAAATGAAGCAGAATACAATTTGGCCTGAATGTATGAAGAAAGGTTTTTTTTTTACAAAATTTTATAACCGAAACAAAGAAAAACGTTTGTTTATTCTTTCTTTTTTTTTTTTTTTAAATTGTTCAGACTTTTTTTGTTTAGCAAAACAATAAAAAAAACAGTGGTGATTAACACCTTCCTGCCCGGCCTATAGCAGATTGACATCCTGTCAAAATCAGCCATTCACGTGGCCGCAGGGCCACACAGCCGATCCCGTGGACACGCTGATGACCTATCACTACACCTGCCCGTTGCCAGTGTTATGTGATTGCTGTGACCATTTACAACAGATCACATCGATTGTATACAATGGATGGCTTCCTGTCATGCCATTAATTGTATACATTTATGTTGTTAGCTGTGATTGATCAAAGCAGTCACATGGTACAGACAGGGCCAATCACAGCCCATCTGTATCTTGTGGTGAGCTTTGCCCAATCACCGCTAATCACAACCAAAGAATGACTGAATCAGTTTTATTCAGTAACAATAAATGCAAATGTCAATGAAATATTTTGGTATTAGCAATCATAATGTGTGTAAAAAAAAAAAAAACAAAAAAAAATCCTACTGAGTAGTTCAATGTTACTATGGTAACATTTTATTGCTTTGGTCACGGTGTGTTGAAAAAAAGTGAAAAAAATGATAAAGTAATGTAATTAAAAATAATTGATCACCGCCACACCAGTTGTATAATCACGCTGTAATGGACTGGTGACAATATGTAAAAAAAAAAAAAAAAATTACAATTTTCTTTTTTTTTTACATTTCTACATTTTACAAAAAATTAAAACCTCCAAAAAAAGCTCACTATGCCTCATACTAAATATCATAGACTGTATTTTTCAAAAATGGTTAATTTGGGGGGGGGGGGGGTATTTGTACTATGCTAGCGCTTTCCGGCCTCAAGAAATGAGATTGGCCGTCAGTACCTAGATTGATTGTCAGATATATATACCATGGTTTGTGGACTCTATAACTTTCCTACAGACTAAATAATATACACTAAGTTGGGGTATTTTCACCAAAGAAATGTAGCAGAATACATTTGTCCTAAATGTATGAAGAAATGTTAATTATTTGCAAAATTTTATAACAAAAACGAAGGAAAATTAGGTTTTTTTCAAGTTTCAGGTTTTTTTATTTAGCAAAAAATAAACTCACTGATTTAAATACCACCAAAAGAAAGCTCTATTTGTGTGAAAAAAATTAAAACATTTTATGGGTACAGTGTTGCATGACCTTGCAATTGTCATTCAAAGTTCAACAACACTGAAAGCTGAAAATTGGCCAAGGCAGGAAGGGGGTAAAAGTGGTCGGTATTGAAGTGGTTAAATACCACCAAAAGAAAGCTCTATTTGTGTGAATAGAAAGATAAAAATGTAATTTGCGTACGGTCTTTGCTTTATTTTCTGCATCCACAACTCACAGGAAGTAGGTTATATGGTTGTCAATGTCATAGTTCACATCAGTGCTTGCAGTTCTAGTAAGTTACAGCTGCAGAAAAAAAAGTAGAACAGGCTGCATTTTTCCTGCACAGAAAGCGGTAAAACACACTGGAAAGCACCAAAACGCACTGGAATGCACATGTCCCTATTTAAATTCAAGAAAAAGAGAGGGGAAAAAATGAACCAGAACACGTCAAAAATGCATTGGAAGGCGCCAAAAACACATAAAAAACGTGCATGCAGAAACGCATTTGGAACGCATCTAGACTCCATTTCTATGGTGTGAACCAATCCTTAGAGAGGTGAAAGTGGAGTTTCCTTGTTAAGATGTTGGGAACAAAGCACAGACACAGTGCTGAGACAGAAATAGAGCGGTGCAGGGGGAAAGGAGTGGGTGTGTCTGCAAAAGGCACAGAAACAGCAGTACACTGATCTTCTCAGTGAAGAGGGGGGGGGGGTGTCAGTACAAGGGACACTTCTCATTCAATTTTAAGTACAATCCTTTTGAGCTAATTTAAAAAAAATACTAAACTTTGGCTTTAAGCTGAATTCCAACATTTACTGTCTCTTTTACAACTGTTCTGGTTTTCCAGTACTGAAATTGTTTACTGATTTTCACTGCACACTTCTCAAATTAGAAGCTGCAGAAAGTCAGATGAAGCCTGCTTCATTTCCCTAGCTGGATGACATCCAGCGTCATATAGCAGTTTTCTTCCCAGCTTTACTGTCCCTTACTTTACCAGTTTAATTTGCTGCATTTCAGTTCTTTAATCATGCAGGCTTAGCATCACATGTGGGTGTTACCAGGGATGCTGTTCAAAACCACAGGGCCCTATACAGACAACCTGACATGGCCCCACCCCCCAAAAAAAACACCATTTACGATGCTTCAGTTATGAATGAACACAGTGAATGATCAGTACCGATCACTCATTGTGTTCATTCAGGAAAGGAAGGGTGTACTTGCAGCTTCCTTTCCTGAAGGGATGGAGAGGAGGGAATCTGGCAGCACTGTGGGGGCACACGGGGGACTTGGGCAGCGGCAGGAACATATTGTGAACAGGGAGGGAGATGGGTGTGGTGTGGGCAATTACTGCAACCTAATATACTTTATGGCTCTCTGCAGCAGCTGAAATCCAGTGGGAGGGAGAGAAGAAACCAGCTTTCAGCTGCTGCAGAGACAGCCATACAGGGGATCGATTCCAGTAGGTGCTCCCCCCCCCACCATGTAGATCACCCTGCCAGCCCACAGCTGATTCAGCCAGCTCCCTGCCTGAGCCCCCTTTCTGGCCTGGGCCCCCATACAGGAGAATCGGTGGCACCCCCTTATCCACAGCCCTGGGTGTTACCACAGCTGCCTGTTTTCAGGAAAGTATGTACAGCACCTTTCTGACCTTTTCCATCAGCCACGATCGGCCTGTTTTGCATAGAATTGCTCAAAAACCTGATTATGTCACTAGGTCTAAAACAGTGTTTCTCAACTCCAGTCCTCATGGACCCCCAACAGGTCATGTTTTCAGGATTTGCATTATTTTGCACAGGTGATTTGATCAGTTTCACTGCCTTTATAATTACCACAGCTGTTTCATCTGAGGGAAATCCTGAAAACATGACCTGTTGGGGGTCCATGAGGACTGGAGTTGAGAAACACTGGTCTAAAATAAGGTACATATGTAATGAAAACAGGTTATATTTTTATTTTCATTAGCATGTTAATAAAGGGAAAGGAGGAACCGAGGAAAGCAAAATAAAATCAGATTAAACGTCAGCTTTTATTTCTGATTTGTGTCAGAACTTCTACAGTAAGTCCCCGGTCACACTGGATGCGAATTAGCATGCCATGAAACTTGCAAATCGCATGCCAAGTCGCACCCTATTGTCCGTGATTAGAGCGGTCATATCGGTGCGGTTCCAACTTGGTTGGAGCCGCACTGCTTTCTAAAGTAGTACATGTACTACTTCTGGTGCGATTTGCATAGACATCTGTGTCAGATATCTTGAGAATCGCACCTGAAATCAGCATGTCATTTGACTTTGAAATTGTGCGACTTCACTGTAAGTCGCATGATTTTAAAGTCTAGTTTGGTGTGACAGGTGTACGTCATTGAACAGGAACTAGGAAGTGCTATAGACTGCAAAGTACATCTAAATAGGTTAAGAATACTGGTATACAGCATTTGCCTTCCTTTTTTAGGAGTATCACAGAAGGATTTGCTGAAAAATTTCCCAAATTCTCTCCCAGGAATTAAACTCTTAGGCTAAATGGGCAGCAAAGTGGCTAAATGGTTAGCACTTCCGCCTTGCAGTACTAGAGTTGTTGGTTCAAATCCCAACCACGGCACCAACTGCCTGGAGTTTTCATGTTCTCCCTGTGCCTGTGTGGCTTTCCTCCAGGGTACTCTGGTTTCGTCCCACTCTCCAAAGACAGGCTGGTAGGTTAATTAGATCCTGTCTAAATTGGCCATAGTATATGTATGTAGGAATGTAAGTTAGGGACTTTAGATTGGAAGCCCCTTGAGGGTTAAGGACTGATGTCAATATACAATATATATGTAAAGCACTGTATAAATTGATGGTGCTATATAAGTACCTGAAATAAAATAATAAATAAAATATATGCACATATCAGAAAAAATGCTGATTTTACAAGTAATTTTTTTTTTTCCTCTAAACTCAGCTCAGTATTAATGTGTCCAAGCACATTGTGGCATTTATGCTCGCATTTTAGACCAGAGTTTATTGGAATAAACAAAAAAAAAATGACCCAAGCCTGGGATCAGAGAGAAGCATGTTGGCATAACTTATATATGTGTATGCATAAACATGCACATGTACGCATAATTTCAGCCTAGTGGCTTGAACAAATAAATATTCTTGCCACTGGAATGAAATTATCCATGACATGAGTAAATTCACAGCAGATAAAGTATTTTTTATGCCAGCTCCTGGCAGAATTTTAAAGCATAAATATCCGCATGTGCCTATAGCGTTCAATTATTTTTGGGGGGATTTGGACTACTCCATCACTACATAAGGAATAGATTGAATTTCTTTCTTTGGTGTTCTAGTTTCTGTTCAGTAGCTTTTATTTCTGAGCAAATATCTGTCTCAATTGTATAAGAAAAAACATACTCTAGAATAATTACTTTACCACCATGGGTTTTTATTGGGTTTTGTTAGGAACAATCACTTATCACTTTATTGAATTCACTTCATTCAATTGTGTATCTGTGCCCACACACTTGGATGCCTGTATCTTTTCATCCTCCTGTAAACTAGAAAGCAAATCCAGTGGAAATTAACAGTTCTGCCCAAATGTTATGATTTATGATGTGTAACTGGTGATGCTGTTATCTATTATATGTCCATGCTAGCTTATTCAATCTATTAGCTCATCCTCTAAGTTCCATGCCACACGTTTCTATGTCTTTCAGTTTTTGATAGCATCCACTGGCGTGGGAGTGATACAGCATTGTGTAGATTTTCTCCTTTGAGGGCCATTTACAGAAATTAATCACTTGGCTCACAAAACAGGACCCCTGATCAGAATAGATTTCTTTTTGGACGAACAAATTGGAATTAAATATTTATTTGTGGATATAGTTGTGGTTTGGACTGTGACCATAAATTGGAGTCACTACAGTTTACTTCTGAAAATGATTAATAAGAATTAAAGGATAAGTTCACCTTTTTGGGCAGAATTTTGCTTTTCATAATAAATAGAAGTGTTTTCCAAAGCCATTTCCGGTCCAGCCATGCCAATGGGCTTTTCTCTCACTTCTCTTATCCACAAGAGGGTAAAAAGTTGGTGGTTTATTTGAATTTTTGAATGGAGTTTCAGATTCCATCACTTCCTGTAGATCATATCTCAGCATTCATTTCCTGTAGGCCATTTTCCAGAAGCCTTCACTTCCTTGTTGCATCACAGAAGAGAGTGTGATAGGGCATGTTCACCACTCTGGGCCACAACTCCCTCATTACAATACTACCTTCCACCCACTTTCTATACAATATGATAGTACAATCTCCTTTAGATCTCCCATCAGCTATGTAGTACAAGGGTTTGTCTGATTTGATGCAGGTAAGCCAGTAAGGCCCAACAGCTATCATTTTTAATAGAAAGGAGAGTCCACGCTATACCAGCTGTCTTGAACTTGACTTGTAGCTGCTACGCACTTTGAACCTGAAGGTTTAGGAAGATCCAGTCCACTCAAGAGTTCACAACCCATTTCTTTGTGTTCATCTTATTGGGATGCTGATGACTGTTTTCAAAAGATCTAGTTTATAAATTACACATGGGCTGATAAGTTCACCTTTCCACAAAAAATAAAAAATGCACATTATTATTATATATATTTATTTTTGCAGGTAAAAAAAATGTACATTTATTATTTTTTTGTTTAAGGAGTCTGTAAAGCATTGCACCAGCGATCAGCAGATAGCTGATGCCATGCAGGTCTCCTGTTTGCTCTTACATCCCGTATGGGCAGGCCAATACTTGCTGACAGGGAGAATCCATGAACTACCACGGAACTTCACAGTGCCACAGTTCGAGGACTACAAGCTGACAGATGCTAAGACTGTCCAGAATTTGTAGTCTGTTCATTCACAGAACACTGTGAATGAATGATGTGGCCATGCAGGGCTCCACTATTTTTGAAATCTGACAGCTAGTACAGGGAAGTTCTCCATGTACTTCTGTCACAGGGAAGGGGGGTTCAGCAGGCAGTGGCTGCAGGATTGGAAATATGTTACATGTTCCACCCTAAAAACGGGTGGAACATGTTTCCAAAGGTAAACTTATCCTTTAAATGTACTTTTAATTACAACAATAATAGATATTCCTGTCTATTTTCACATTTCTGTAGCTTTATGTAGTGTGCTAATTGTATGTTTGTGTGCTTGGTGTTTGTATAATGTAACTTATTTGTAGCACAACCTCATAAGAATCTTTACTTTCAAGACTGCCTGGTACTAGACTCCTCAATTCCCACATAGGTGAATTAGAACCAATAGTATTCCCTGGAAAGTCAAACCACAGCCCAATCCATCAGTATATTGAGTATATTGAGAAGCCTTCTATTTTAAAGTGTATGTCTGGGCAAAAAATTTACCTTTTCAGTACATCAAAAAAGTTGAGATCTGTTATATTAAAGCCATTGTGTCTTATAAAATTTATTTTTTGGAGAAAAAATGGATTTCTCAGAGAGACCCACAATATCTTCAGTTCTTATTTCAACAGCAACAAACCTGTGCTTCAGATCTCAGGTAATATATTTTTTTTTCAATGATCTCTCTGCTGGTGGGAACAGGAGAGGAGAGAGCTGCCAAATGATCTGCTACTGCACTGGCATCATCTTGATTGGAAACTGAGACTGCGGGTTTGTGCTTGTCTCCCAGTCTCTTTCTACATCTGGCACTGCAGTTGTAGTGTAAACTTTCCACACTGTATTACAGTCTCCACAGGCTTGTTAGGTTCAGGTTAGGTAAAAGACTGAGCCAGGAAGGAAGTGCCTGTTAGAGAGTGATCTGGAGCTATGTCCTACTCTATTGCCATCTATCATTTTAAAGTTAACCATAAATAATGGCCCTGGTATTTTTATCTCCAAGTGCAGTGTGTGTGATTTCCCGATCTTTCCCCACTCCCCATCTTGATCGACTGAGAGTTGTCAGCCGTGCCAAACTGCCCAGGACTCCAACTCCCATATCTCATAACATAAAAGATTATTTTGTAGTCAAAGATAAGAACTGGGAGGGCTGTTGACACAAGACAACTCTGAATTTCATCGTTTTTTTTTTTATTTTCAACAAAACAAAAGAGAGCAAAAAAAAGAGGTTCATTGTTAGTCTAAAACAGGCATCCATGGAACCCTAGGATACTCCGCCAGAGGCTTAAGAAGATTCCATGAGCTGCTTTTGATTGACCTCCTATTTAATGTTGCCTGTATAGTTCCGGCACAAAGCCACTTGGCAGTGACACCAGAGATCATTTTAGCTGTGTGTAAGAATGGCTTTCAGACCATTACTTTAAAGGTGGCATTCTTCCAACTGGCCTAAAATGTATGGGCTACTTTCCCATCGAGCCCAATGATTTTAGCAGGGGTTCCTTGAGATTTGGAAACTATTTCAAGGGTTCCACTGGGGTTAAATGGTTGAGAAAGGCTGGCCTAAAACAAGCTCATGACTGTTTTGCAACTGTGGACTTGCTCTAACCCTTTGATTGCCTTGACATATAAGACATTCTTGGCAGTCAGAAACACCAATGTAACCTAAACATAGTTCATGCCTGTTGATATTAGCAAACCCTCAACCAAACAGAACATTACTTAGAGGTTTTGTTTTCGCTCCGTTAAAGACCCTGAGTGACCCCACCAATTCCTCTCTTTTCTACCAATCCATCTATCCATCTGTCTTCTTGCTGTCTAAGGCCTAATGTTCCCACACTCCAAAGATTGGTAGGTTAAATGGATCCTGCCTGAATTGGCCCTAGTATGTGTATGTATGAATGTAAGTTAGGAACCTTAGATTGTACACCTCTTGAGGGTTAGAGACTGATGTGAATGTACAATATACAGTATATATGTAAAGCACTGCGTTAATTGATGGCACTATATAAGTACCTGTAATAAATAAAATATAGTTACTATGTGATGCACAAACCTCTAAGTAAAAAAAAAGTCCTTCACCTTCCTTGACTGAGCTAAATCCTTCTTCACTTGTCTCATATGCTCCACTTCCCAGACAAGGCTGGAAGGTTTCAGCAACTGAGACAATTTCAATCCAGAAAGCAGTTTACATGACTAAGTGTAGCCAGGGGCTAATGGTCAAGCTATAGGCTTGTGAATGAGCAATTACAGTTCTGGTAACCATGCATTCTGCAACATTTTCATATTCCCAAGTAGTGGAAGTAGGCATTGCAGTTACTAGGAATTAAATAATATATAAAAAATAAGTCTTATTCACAAAATATCATAACCGATCTGAGCCAGTCACAGCAATGAATCATCCAAGTAAGGTTGGACTTTAGTTATTAAACCCAGAGTAAAGCTCAATATCCAATCACCCTGCAGCTATGAAATCTAGAAAGTATGCTATAAGATTAAACAAAATTTCAAGCTGCAGGGAAATATAACCAAGTCTAGATTTTCAGAGCTGTGATCACAATAATGTAAAGAGTGTATAATATAACCGCAGTTTTCATAGTCACCGGGGAGATCTTCCCATTTGTGGCTAACATATCAACGGCAGTCTCTGTGATCTATATCCAAAAGCTAAAAGACTGTTTCAATATCCAGATATTTCATTGCTGTGCTACCTAGCACATCTTATGATGCATTGAGTGATACCACATGTTCCATCTTGATTTTCCAGTCTGCACTTGTCAAATTTTTATGCATAACCTGTTTTATCTTTTCTTGTATCACCCAATTTTTCACATCAATTTTACAATAAAAATATGAGCAGTAGAGCAGGTGAAAATGTGACTAGAGAATGAAAAAGAAACTTTGTTATACTTCATTCTCAGATGAGACCTTCAACAATATTTTCAAAATGCATACAGATGCTGGCTCATAACCTGTGTGCTGTGTTTTGTAGAGATTGAATTCTTAGGCTGCCTTATTGTTGTGTCCGGAAAAGAAGCGCTGCTGAGACTGAGCGACTCAATGTAAAAATTAATCATTCTACTTTGGGACAGTTTCTGCGAAGTACAGACTTCTAAACCTTTGTGACTCTGTAATAAAATGCACAGAGTCCGTGCTAAGATAAAGGACCCTTCTTGGTGGTCTTGTTCTCAAGGAGACCAGAATGGATGATAGCTTCCACCATTAACAAGATAGGGCCACCTGCAGTAGTCCACGACTGCGGCCATCACTAAAAACACACTGGCTTTGCCGCCCTCTTGGGTACAGGGACACCAAGCTAGAAATGCAAAAATGAGAAAAAAGGCACATCAGTCTAATGCATTACCATATAAAACCTTTAATAAATATTGATAAAATAATACACTATACTCACAAAGTGAGAATAATCACAAGCATGTAACACAGTCCACACTGGAAGCATGTCAATGTCATGTCCATTTTGATGAATTTTGAGGGACGCACCCTGTTCCTCAGGGCTAGCTACATGAGGGTAGGTTACCTCTAAGAAAGATTGCGTGTCCCTCAAAATGCGTCAGAGGAGCCTATACAATTCACGTGTCCACTGTGGATTGTGTCCTATGTTTGATTATTTTCGCTTTGTGAGTATATTGTATTATTTTAGCAATACTTATTAAAGGTTTTATACAATAGTGCACTAGGCTGGTGTGCCTTTATTATTTTTGCATTTCTTTGTTACATAGCTGAAACTGTTCCATATTCTTCTATTCATCTGCAGCCCTATCTGTCCCCCTTGTCTTTTCTACCCTGTATTTGGACTAGATCATTAGGTATTGTTTTCAAGCCCCTGCTTGATCCAGCAATGTGCATAAGCGCAGCAGCTCTCTGTGGACTCTTCCGCCTCATTGGCTGAGACAGCAGCAGGAGCTATTGGCCCTCCCTACTTTCAACCACAGCCAGTGAGCCAATGAGGGGGGAACAGGAGGTGGGGCTGAGCGAACACACAGCAGTGGCTCGGGAGTGAGTCTGCTTGGGTGCGCTCATAGCAAGCTGCTTGTTTTGGGGTATTTGACAGGAGATATAGGCCAGGAGCACGAACAAGGGACCTGAAAAGAAGAGGACTGGGGCTGTTCTGTGCAAAACCGTTACACAGAGCAGGTAAGTATAACATGTTTGTTGTTACTTTTTTAATCTGCCTTTTATTATCACTTTAACTATTTTACTTTTACAAAGTACAACAGCTGTGCTACTCATATTTTGCCACTACTAGGGATGAGGTTTGGGTTCACCCTGGGTTGTGTTTTCAGTGTGTTTTGCATATGTTGCTCCCTCTGAATGGCAAACATATGGGTACATACGCCAAAGACGCACCTCCATAATGCTTTGCCTGACCTGTGAAATGGTCAGGTGAAAAAGTATAGCCAGTAATGGGGCTTTAAACTTGTCACCCCCTCTCTATTAAAGTCAGGGCTCCCTCCCGCTTTTGTCCGTGTGTTTTAAAGTGGGGTACTGAGGGACAGTTGATGGCTTTGTGAGGGAGAGGAAGTTGTTAGTGTCACTGTAAAATATTAGTGTACACTCTACAGAAATTTGCAGTGCTATATATTGCCACTACTACATAACCGTAAATTGCAGTGTGGCGGGCTACAGAGAGTTGAGTTTTTCCAACTGTTTTCACTGGCTTCAGTTTACCTACACTTTATGCTACACTTGTAGTTATTCCCTAAAACTGTCCATACATGGATAGAAATTTTACTGGCTCAGCAGAGACCAGAAAAATTTTGAACCATCTATGAGTGGTTGTACAGAAGTCAATCTATCACCCTGTCGGATTTATGCCACTCGATCGGCTGCAGCCAGCAGCACTGATCAGTGTGTTCTGTTGGTTGAGTCTCCTTACTGACAATGACTCTGTTCCACCGTCCACATACTCCATGTGGAAGGGGAGCTCTTCTTGCAGAACTATTGTATTCTATTTTTTCTTCAACCCCCTGGTTGAAGAAGAAAACTGATTTGTGTATGGTCTGCTTAACCACTAGGGGACCGCCCGCAGTACATATACTGCTACAAAGCGGCCCCTGTGTCCAGGATCACGTATATAAACGTGATCCTGCATTCAGCGGTAGGGGGCGTGCGCCCGCCCTACCCGCAGCACCGATCGTGGCCGCGGTTGTCAATCACCGCCGATGATTACCCGCCGGAGCCCGGCGATTGCTGGCAAACATTGTGTAACAGAAGTACACCCCCCCACTCCCTAGTAAAACACTCCCCTCACACAGTTAACCCTTTGATTGTCTCAAAGTTAACCCCTTCTTCCCCAGCGCCATTAGTACAGTGTCAGTGTTTTTTTTTTTTTGCACTGATCACTGTATTGATGTCACTGGGGATGTCGGTGACCCCAAGTCAGTTCCCCCCCAGTGTCAGAATGTTTGCCGCAGTCCCGCCATAAGTCGCTGATTGCCACCGTAAGTTGCTGATCACCACTATTATTAGTATAAAAAAATAGAGTATCTATACTGCCATTTTGTAAACGCTATAACTTTCACATAAACCAATTAATTTACACGTATTGGGATTTTTTTTTAGCAAAGACATGTCGCAGAATTCATTTTGGCTGAAATTTATGACGAAATTTGATTTTAAAATTTTCTTACTTGACATGTTTTATAGCAAAAACTCCAAAATACTGTTTTTTTTCAAAAATTATCAGTCTTTTTTTTTTTTTTTTTATAGCGCAAAAAATAAAAAATGCACAAGCAATCAAATACCACCGAAAGAAAGCCCAATTCAGGGGGGAAAAAAGGATGTAAATTTAATTTTGGTGCAGTGTTGCATGATCACGCAGTTATGCACACTATTTTTTTTTTTTGACCCCACTATGAGGGGGTACAAACAAATATACTGTATACGTATATGGTATCACCATAAACATTAGGAATAGGAGAACTTGTTTTGGGGTTTCTTTGGTGGTGGGTCATGATAATGGCCTGAAAGACCCACATGGAAGAAAATTATATTTTAAAAATATTTCTCCCAAATATATTTACGTATATTTTAAATGCTACAATTTTGGCCATATTCAAAAAAAATGTTGAAATGCATTTTTATGTATTATAAAATATATGGAAATATTTTTTTAAATATTTTTTTAAATATATTCTTCAGATTTTTTTTTTTAACGTAAAGTCATTTTAACATATATTTTTACATAATTTTTAAATGCATTCCAAAAATTTAGATTAAATGTATTTTTAAAGACATACAGTATATTTGAAAATTTATTTTTAAAAATCTTTAATATATTTTTTAATATATAAAAAACGCATTTCAACATACAGTATGTATGTGTGTGTGTGTGTGTGTGTGTGTGTGTGTGTGTGTGTGTATATGTATACATAGACATATTTTGAATACGGCCACAATTGTAGTATTTCAAATATATGTCAATATATTTGGGAAGAATATTTTTTAAAATATATTTTAAATATAATTTTCTTCCATGTGGGGAAATCGTAAAGATAAAAAAAAAAAACAGCAGCTGACCTGATTACAATTGTTTTTGTTGGCACACAGGCTACACATCTCAGCACAGACATGCATCTACCACCTGCCCACCTTCAAGGAGAGCTTGTTATTTTGAAAAACAACAGACTTACTGGCTGGATCACCAGGTGAAAATAGACGAAAACCTAAAAAAGAAAATGAATGCAGCCATCACATCTAAGAAATGGTCCATATTACTGCCTAGGTACTAATGTACTTACACTGAGAGTGATCCTTAACCTCATGGAAGTTGACTACGTTCCGAGATAGTACCAGCAGAAGTGGAACGAGGAGCCTGGGAGAGCTACCATTGAACACTGGTTATTGACTCTTATGCTGATTGCAGGGGATCATTGCCTTCCGGTGAGTGTGGAAGTACCTGAGGGGGAACACAGAGCACATAGAATTATATAGTCCGTTTTAAGGATGAAGTTATGCACTGGGCGCTTTATGGATGACTAGGGAAGAAAGTGAACTGTGCGTGGTGGGCTATTTATATATTAAGCACTTATAACAGACATATCACGTTTTGGCACTTTTTTGTGTTTTGTATATATAGGAGTATAATTACTACCTAGTGCTTGCTCTAGACGACATTTGACAATCCATGGTGTGTTGGCGAATGTGAGCATTGATCTGTGATGTTTCCAGTTGGTAATTCCTACAGCACCCACTGCTGAAGACCTCATATTCAGGAATGTGTACAATGGGAATATTGACATAACATCTTTCTAGACCCTGGCAGGGTAACCACATGGGGGTAAAAACAACAAACAGACTGTATACATACTGTATGTAGTATCGCCATTAACACCAGGAATAGAAGAAAACGTATTTTGGGGTTTCTTTGGTAGGTCATGATAATGGCATGAAATAAACAGTTACATTTGAAAACAAACTAAGGCCCAATATATCCTGGAAAAAACATGGTATGATTCATCTGGATACACTAAGTATTTGCAAAGATATTTACAGTTTTACTAACACATTCCAAAGTTGCAAAACTGCATCCAGGAATTATTTGTTTTACATTTAGCAGTTAACATTTAGCTCCCATTGACTTCAAGGGGTTTTGGGTGCAGCACGTGAACTTTAGTTGTGTTCTGAAAACCCGCATTGAACTGAACCAAGTATGTTTTGCTTATTCACACTAAACATCTGTAGCCACCTTCAGTACCTTCATTACAGCCTTCTAAACTGTGATTTGGGTGTTTCCATGATGTATTTCTTGAAGATGAAACATTGTGTTTTCTATAGTATCCTGCTAGATACACAGTATTCACTGGATTTATAATCCTCTTTGTATCATCTTCTAAGAAGGCTTGTTATGTTTTTCTTGAAAAAATAACTCCTAGCACATTTATTGAAGTATCTCAATTGAATGGGTCACCAATTGTGTGACACACTTCATTATAGTTTTCTAAACCAAAGGGTGACTTTATTCTCCCATGATGTATTTCTTGAAAAGCTGACTGTATAGTATCTTGTGCAGTATCTTGATAACATTGTTCGCTGGCTTTTTTCAGTTCACTTCATTAATATGAGCACAAGTGGATTTTTATTCTTACTGTGTATTTTCTTCAATATATGACTGTTACTCTTGATAGAAACATAGTGTAGTCGATGATAAAAAAAACGAAATGCAAGACTGATTTTGTTTCTGTGAACTATTCCTCAAAGAATCTTTATCTTTGGTAGCATTTTTGGTATAGTTAAATCAGACCACAAAAGGTTGATGAAATGTTATATTTGAGTCTAACTGCAAAATAACTTTCTGTTCACACAATGTATGAAGTATGATAGTTTTACACTTCCAATGTATCTTCTGTAGTATCTTAGTTACAGTTTGTTTTTGTAATCTTGTTCAATATCTTCTTCTGAGTGATAGGTTTTGTTGTGTTCATGGTGTTTCTTAAACCGTCAACTGCCAATGCAACTTCTTCAATATCTTAACAGATATGTTCAATGTTTTTAGTAGTCTCCATCATGGTCCTCTTTGTGCTAGGAAGAAAAAATCCTGATTATGTATCTCCTAAAGCATTCACTTCAAAAATCAGAAAAAATTTTATTATCATACAGAAGATATATTGATGTGCAGGCATCTGTAATAAAGAAAAAATGAGCCTTCTGTGATAGAAATTTGTGGGATGCCATTGTTGACCTCCTAATTAAAATATCTCAATAATTCAATGACCCAGGACACGTAATAAGTCAAGGAAGTCATAAAAAACAAAGTTGCAACAGATGGGTTTTGCATTCCTGTAATAGTCTATGGGAAGCAGGTCAAATGTGGGTCAACTGCAAGTTAAATTCCCCCATCAATAAATCCGGATCTCAGATTTGTTTCAAATTGATGTTCACCTGATGCCATCCACACAAGCCCAAAGCTTGTTAACACAGGCCCATACAGTAAATACAGAATCCTACCTATCTGTAGTTAGAGGAAAATGAGCTTACCACATGGTATGTAAATGGCATTAGCAAGCCAGCCAAGAAACCAATGCAAAAATGTTTCAAGGCTAGGGATCAAGTCCAATGAAGTAGAAAGTATACTTGACTGTAGTTTTTGTTTAAAATATAAACAATAACACACATACAGTGTGTGTGTGTGTGTGTATGTGTATATATATATATTTATATATATTTTTTATTAATTTTATTTACCTGTTATATATTGCTTTACAAGTCAAATACCTGATGGAATGTGACAAACTATAGAGACAACGGGGTTTTATCTTTGAATTTATAACATTCTTAAATGGCTTTTTGGTCTTTTGCTGTGGTTCCTTGGAGCTATGTGGATGGCATTTGATAGACAAGACCTTATACAAATCCTGGAGGAAATGAGAAACAGCATTTCTGCCAGAGGCTATAAAATAGAGAAATTGATAAAGTCTTAACAAAAGACCAGGGATATTAAAGAGAGGTTCACTTCAGGATAGACCTGATGATAAATGGATTCCGAGAAACTACCTTAATGCTACGAGTATTTGAAGTGAGTTTATTGTTTGTTCACATTGATCTCTCAATTTGAGACCATGGTCTGTAATTACTGTGAATCATTTACACAATAGATGGGGTATATATCTCTTTTTCACTACTTGACTTTATTATATTCAGTTTAAAGGTTTATTTTTAACACAATTGTAATATGCAGTAAAGATCTCTTTACCTAGCTAGCCTCCAGTAATGTAAAAGTAAACCCTAACTAAACAATAGTTAGCTTGCTAAAGCACTGTCAGTCATTTGCTACATTTTAAATAGAATACTTTAACTTTTTTTTTTAAATTCCTTGTTGCATCGCAGTGATTATTATTTCCATTAGCCTCTTTTCAGCTGTTTCCTGTCTAGATACACTTCCTCCAGTGATGGCTGCATGGCATTTTCAGGGAAGATTTTCTAAAAGTGATCAAAGTTTACCATGCCTATGTAATGTGTGGCCAGTTGCCAAAAAAAAAGGCAGACTTTATCCCTACTGTTAGAACAAGAGATAAATAGTTGGTATGACTGTAACTATGGGTAACACGGATAGTTCCCTCTTCTATACAAAGACCACTGACACTTTCTAGCATCCAATGCAACCAGGTGATAAGCAGTGGAAGCTCTGAGGGCATGAAAAAAAGAGAACTGAGAACAAAGATGCCTATAGCGTGGTAGGTTAAACATATGCGGGGCATTCAAGTCAAACCAGGCCTTTTACATTTATATAATAAAAGATCAAATTTGAAGGAGTGGAAACTGCATTTATTTTTCAACCTACTCCCCTCTTACATTTATACACTTATCCCAGTTTTAAAAGGATTTGTCACTATGCCTGAACCATCCTACGACAGCCTCCTTCATTTTGTCATCATTGTTCACCATTCTCACAGAAACATTTGTCTCTTGTTCAATTTCATAACAGGTTATGTGTCGCTTATCCAGGATCAGGCGTTCCACGCACTAAATGTTCACAGGAATGAATGCTGTGGGCTAGGAACCATCATGGTCAGGTTCTTTACTACGTACAGTCATCTTTGACACATTTACACCATTCAAATGTCATACTGCAGCTGAGAGCCTCATCATTGTACTGTGCTTGAAGTCTTCTGTAGATATCTGTGGGTTTTACGCCTTCATTCACAAGGAACTTCATCACATACTGTTCCATGCATGCACGAACACTTTTGTCTGCCATCTTGATTAACAGTCTCTGGATTAGCCCGCAGCATGTGAGCCACCTATCAGTAATAGGACACAGTGCCGTGGTAGTTCATTGACAACTACAAGCCGACAGCTGCAAAGGCTGTCAGAACTTGTACTGTTTTCATTCACAGAACACTGTAAATGAGAGTGAAGCAGGCCGAGCCCTGCACGGCCACATTTTTAAAAAAATTGTGACAGCTAGTAGGGAGGACAAGGTCCCCCGTTAGCTGTCACAATGGGGGGGGGGGGAGGGAGAGAGAGACCCCTTGATGTCAACATATAATGGGAAATGCTGAACTCCTTTTTTACTGTTGTAAGTTATTCAATGGAGGATCGGTGTCCCTTTATTTACATAGTGCCGTTTATAAATGGCACTAGATAAATAGCTGTTGGGAGACCTATCCATTGGTTGATCACTGTGTACCGAGCTGTCTCTAGATGGCTGGGTACACAGAGAAACTACACCCAACCTTTCCAAATGGCTGGATACTATGAGATAGCTGTGATTGGTCACCACAGAGATCACATGGTACTGTTTGTTGTACAATAGAACACCTTCATCCAACACCGCCAGGTTGCACCTCAGTCTGTCCAGGAGCTCAGTGATGTCCTGGTCCAGATCTGGGAGGAAATCCCCAGGACGCCATCCGTCGTCTCATTAAGAGCATGCCCAGACATTGTCAGGCATGCATACAAGCACGTGGGGGCCCTTCAAACTACTGAGTACCAATTTGATTTGCTGCAAAGAAATTTCAGCAAAATAGACTCTCCAGGCGCATCATTTTTTAACTTTGATTTTCAGGCTGTCTTTGAATTCAGTCCTCTGTATGTCGATCATTTTCATTTCCATCACACAATGGGGCATCCTTGCATTCCTAACACATTACCCAGTCCATATCAGTATAGATATCCAGCATGATGTTTTTCCTCATTGAGATCTGATGTGTTTTCAAAGCGTTCCTTTAAATTTTTGGAGGTGTGTGTGTGTGTGTGTATCTATCTATATATCAATCTATCTATCTTATTTGGGTACATTTTTCCATGAAGGAGTAATTAGCAGTCATAGATCACGGTACTGAAAATGGCCTGGTAATGAAGGGTTATTATAGGCTGCTACATAAGCGATTAAACAAATATCTTCATGATGGAATCACTTATTGATTAATAAAAGAAACAAGTATAAAAATATAAAGAACATATTTAAATTTACATTTATCATGTTAAAAGCTCCTTAATTTTAGTGATTGAGTTTAAACCAATCTTTTCATTACAAAGGATCGGCCACAGTGAAGGGAAGGAAGTGTAGCAATGTACTAATCGAAAGAAGAAAATCATATAATTCTTGGGCATGTTAAAGAACCCAGGGAGTTGTGAGAAAAGGAGGTAAATGGATTTGAGCATCATTAGTTAGCAGGCATTCTACTACATTCCACCTAACTTGAACTTGTTGTCCCTGGCAAGTTTGCAGACCATTCAAATTCATCCTGCACAAAGTGTGGGGATCTCTCAAAAAATATCTCTTGAAACCCATCAGGGGTTTATTCTCACTTATATCTTACAAAACGAGAGGCAACCCATCTGTATCATCAGTGGATGGTACTGCAGATGGTTGTACAGAGAGAGCATGAACTTGAGCTGGGTGACCACTGGCCTGTGTAATATTGTCTTCTCCTGGGGGTCTTGGATATAGTGGTGGAAGAGCAGGAGATAGCCACCAATCTAACTATGGTAACAAAAGACTTGTAGCTCACAAACTTGAGCAAGTTCTTTGAAAACCACGTCACAATAAAAATCTATTTCTGTAGATGTGGGAGCCTGTGGTGGGGGAACTTATTAGAATCAGAAAGTACCCTTTAAAATATGTTTATCTCCAGACATCTGCTTCCCCCCACCCATGTGAATGAATAGGAGGTATATGGTATCCCTTGTTAAACCATTCACAAACAAAATGTAAATAAACACATTCAAACCCATAACATATCTATATAAATCCAATGTCAACCATGTCATTCAGTGATGTAGATTGTCATTCATGATAAACAACAAACTGGTAACCCACCAGCACTAACACAAAGAACACTATCACAAGGATACTCCATTACAACAAAAAAAATCCCTAGTTGGCAGCTAAATATCAACAAACCAGAGAGGGATCTTGGGTGATGTCTCTGACCAAATATTTTGCTGACTTTATTTTGTCAATGACATCTGCCAGCACTATGAGCTCCTTAGTAGGCTAAGCAATGTAAAACTGGCCAGGGAGCTGTCGATTGCAACAGCATATTTGTGAGAGAGGAGTTCCAACGCACATTTACACAGTGGAACTTTTTTTATATCCTGAGATATTATTTTTCTGACTTCATGAGACATTATACTGTATATTTTTTTAACATCTCGTGAAATAAATGTCCTTATCTACAGTATATATATTTACATTATAACTTTTTTTTTTTTGTGAATGAGTAACCAGGGGTGTATCCCTCACTTATTCATATGAGGGTCAGATATCTGGACATACAGCTTGAAAGGGATGGGCAGCGACTGTGAGTCACCCACTTCTATAAGCTATACCAGGCCACATGTTCTCAACATGTTTCCAGAGTGCCTCCCCTGGCAAAGCACCTTGTCCAAATGTTGATGGGGGAAGGGCAGATTACTTGCCCAGTTGACTCTGCCTCACCAGGTGTGCTCTTTGTGCTAATAAAAGAGAGGATGTTTCAAAGAACCAAGGGAACTGCAGGAAAAAATGAAAGGGACCTGAATTTAAGCATGTTAAGTAAATGGGCATTTTACTATAAGAGCTGCTGTCATCCCCTGCTGATTTACAAAGGGGGTGCAAGACGGACTATCTTGGTTTGCTTAGTATAGTAAATTATAAATGTGTAGAAAACAACCTTGTGCCTACTCAGTAAATAAGGGAAGGTGACATTACTTATTATTGAGTGGTTAAGTGTACTTGGAGGTGTTCAGGTACTGGTTCCCTTAGGAAGTGTTTGCTTTAAGAGTTAAGATTTGTAATTCCTCTTTATATATAAAACACCTCAAAGAGTATCTAAAGCCAAAATTTTTTTTTTAATTGGTGATGAGTTGTTGGAAACCTTAGTTTGTTTCACTGTGTGTCACTGCTAGAGAGTAACTAGAACTAAAAATGGCAGGCAATTAAAATTTTTGAGCTGTCACTAGAACAGGAGTAAGTGGAAAAACCTGTAAGGGTGACATTTGAGTGGCCACAGAATGAGGGGGTTTATCTCACTTTATAAAGTTTTCCACTCTCTTCCTGTTGTCTGCTTAGTGTCTACAGGGCAGTAAGTAAAAGGAAATCTCTTCACCAAGACACAAAAACATTTCCTCCTCTATCTAAAAAACAGAAAAAGGTTTGGGTAAAATTTCCTAAAAATAAAATAAACTAGAGGGGAAGGAGCATAAACATAAATTGGTGTGTGCCTTACATCCCTTCCCTTTCTGCCCTCTTTTTTTTTCAGGACAGCCCTTTTACCTATGGGATCTCTTTGCCACAGTTAGGAAGATTCTAGTCTATTAAGATCTTTTATTATATTGTCTTGCTCTTACAGAGAACATAAAATTATAATACAAGCTGAATCAATCCTAGTCCATTTGCAGCATTCTGTTGGATAAAATGAATTGCTAGAATTAAAACCTGAGGGGGAGTCTATTGGGTAATATGTTAACTCTAATTTATAATTTAAATCTTTAAACTACAATATATTTTGGGTGTTCATTTTTGATCACATGATGTATATTTACAGCAATCTTACAGAAAACCAGGAAATAATAGGACAAAATATTCATATGTATGCCAATCACACTATCCATACGGTTATCCAGAAGGGCCTTTCTTTCTTTCCCTGTCTGTACGTGAATAGTTGGAAATGCAGACATGTGTACAGCTAGTGATCTGAACAAACAGATAATATATGGATATAAGTGTTTTTGGCACAATGTAAAGTGTAATAATTCAAGAATACATTTAATATGCAGTTGGTTTCAGAGAGATAATTTTGATTTCAATGATACTATATTATATTGTAGACATTGTACTGTAGAATTTCTCTCTCCTTAATCTCCTGAAGAAGCTGGATATGTGAAATGTGTTGAGAAAGGAGACATCTGTGAATTCCTAATGAATGCAACACCTGGACTAACTGACACAAGTTGTATGCCAGGGGTCTCCAAACTTTGAAAATAAAGGGCCAGTTTACTGGCCATCAAACTTTAGGGGGGCCATAATGTGGCCAGTGGGAGTAAAAAAAAAATAACTTGATCGGTGGGAGGTATAGTGCCCCATCACTGGTATCCGTGGTAGGCATAGTGCCACATTGCTGGTGTCATTGGGAGGTATAATGCTCCATTGTTGGTGTCAGTGGGAGGTATAGTGCCCCATCATTTGCTGTCAGTGGGAGGTATAGTGCCCAACTGTTGGTGTCCATGGAAGGTATAGTACCCCATTGTTGGTGTCAGTGGGAGGAATAGTGTCCCTTCATTGGGGTCAGTGGCAGGAATAATGCCTCGCATCAGTGGAAGGAATAGTGCCTCAAGGGCCGGATAATGGCAAGCAAAGGGCCACAGTTTGGAGACCCCTGTGTTATGCAAAGTAAGGGGGGGTAGGTATCCACTTACAGTATGTGGTAGTCTCCTAAAAGAGAGGCATTTTGTTTTTATTTAAATGTTTATTGCATTTATTATTTTTATGAAAGGTCAGTGGGTTTGTTTTTTGCTTTTATAAAACATACACATACTGTGATATTTCATTTGAAGTCTTTTGAATAGATTGCAGCACATTAAAAGCACCATTAAACCATTCTTCATTTTGCTGAAGTCTTTGCAATGTATATATCCTGGAGAGGACGTAATGCTCTAATTAGCTTAGTTTTCAGATACTGGTTTGTGTATGGCAAACCTTATGACTTTGTGCGTCAGATGGTTTGCATTGTTTATCTAGCAGAATCTTCCTTAACGTAATACTAAAGGTTCATTTTTAAATTTTTTTGTACAATAAAAAACATGTCATACTTACCTGCTCTGTGCAATTTATTTGCAGAGGGCCACCTCAATCCTCCTTTTCTTGGATCCCCTGCCTGCTCCCCTGGCTCCCCCCCCTACGAGTGCCCCCATAACAAGCTACTTGCTCTCATGCATGCTCACTCCCGAGTCACCTCTGTGTATTCATAAGACTCGGAATGCGGTGTAGTCCTGCCTCCCCTCCTTCCTCACTGGCAATGGCAATGGCACCAGCTGCTGTCTGTAAGCCAGTGAGATGTAAATGAGCCCAGAGAGCCTCGGCTCTCATGCACATCGCTGGATCACTCTCCGCTTCCCTGCTGATGAAGCTGCACTCAAAAGGTGTTTAACCTTGTTGTATAGAATGCATGAAGGTAAAGAACCTTCTGTCTTTACAACCACTTTAAATCCTGTAGTTTTTTTCCTGCCATTGAATACCAAACTGTTATTGCATCAGTAGGATGTTGCATGATAAATGAGTAAACATATGCAACCCCTTTAAAAAAAAATAACTCTTATGCAATAGGTATTTTGCTTTATTTTCACACTGTAAGTAAAAAGGATTGGATTCTTAAATGAATTGGAAAGAAGCCTAAATGCTTCATCTTGAAAGGATTGGGCATAACTATTCAGACTCCTATTAAGACTACATTTTTGAAAGACATGCATTTTGGCTTATCGGTTTACCATTCTTTCCAAGTATTAAAAATTCACTATTTTTTGGCTGACCTTCCAAATGATGGGAAAATTGTAATTAAATTAGTTATGTGGAGCCTTATAAGCTGTTGCCTTCTTTTTTAATAGATTTTGGTTTTTTGTATTTTCCTTTTGTATTTCTATTCTCTGTTACTAATTATGTAAATGTTTGCTTGCTTGGGACACTGCCAAAAAGTAAATTATTTTTTGCATAAGTTTGTTAAATTTTACATTATTTTGCTAGAATAGGAGATCCTTGAATTTTAGCTCTCTTGTTTAACCTCCCTAGCGGTATGATTATGTCAGTATTTCTGTGCTCAAATTGGTAATTTTTTTTTCGATGGAAATATGTTTATTTATTATAGGCCTGTAATTCTTAGGAATAACTCACTGAAATATGTTTAAACAAGAGTCTAGTAGACATCCTGGGTGCAATAAAGGTTAATACATTAAATCATAAATTATAATATAATAAAATAATGTAATCAAATCAAACTCACGGATATCTGTCCAAACAATATTATATAGACACTGTATATTCTAGAAAACCTCACGGGTGTGGTATATTTTGAAACACGGAACTGCACAAAGTTCGACATCGCAATCAGGATAGTGGAACCTCGTTTCCTTGCGGATTTTTTTTCCCCACTCTCATCTCACCGAGAGCAATATACCACGCACATCCGTGTAGGTATTGCCTTTTTTTTGGGGGTTGGTGGGATGTGGTCCATAAAGTGACGTCCAGTCAGGCGTTCTGGGTTGACAACTCCCACAGCACGTCATCAGGATCTACCCACAGACACTGATGGTGTTTTGATGTTTGAAGAAAATGGATTCCGCAACTTTCCAGATAAAGTCCACATGAAGCACAGGCTTGTCACTGTTTTTGCGGAACAAAATGTAGGGATTCCACAAGCACTGTTCCAGAAGATGCCAGAAAATATTGTTTTTAATATTTCCTCTGCTGCTTTCTCATAGCTTGGTCAGCTCTTTCGACACCTCCTGTGGTGCTATTGTAGTCAATAACAACCTGCAGCTTAGGAATGCTTTTCCCACCTTTTGTTTGTACCATCACTGTGGAGGCATTGTGAATGGTACTCATTAGGCACACATCCTTCTTGTCCCACCATCTCAGTGCCATCATTTTGCCTTTCTGCCAGGCAACTATTTCTCCCTTCAGTTTGGTTTTTCCAAACATTGATGGCAGGTTGCACCGGTTAGCTGGAACGGTTCCATATGCATCCATTTTTTGCTGCAGAAGAACCTCGTAAAGTTCTGGAGAGGTAAAGAAATTGTCCGTTGTTACACAGTAGCCTTGGTTTAGCAGAGGCTCAATCAGTGACAGGACGGAAGATGTTGCCATTTCATATTTGCTGTACTTGGGATCACATTTTGTTCCTTTGCAGGTGTATATAACTGTGTTCCATATGTAGCCGGTAGAGGATTCACACAGCAGGTAGGATTTGACGTGAAATCGTGATCTCTTGGATGCGATATACTGTATCCAGCTGAGCCTTCCTTTTGTAGGCTATTTGACTTTCGTCGATGCTAATGTCTCTCTCTGGCACATAGCTCTGCTGGAAATTTCTGACAATTCTTTGGGAGACTTTCCAAATTCTTTTGAGCTTGGGAGCCAGATGAGTTGTCGGAGTACAGTGAAAAGCTGTACTCCGACATGACTGTGCCAAAGAATGGCGTGGCGAGCATTTTGTTGGTGGTCCAGTACCCCTTCTGCAGCAGTTTCCCCACCACTCCTTGCAGAATAATTAGGCCGAGAAACAGTCAAATGTCCTCTTTGGTCAAAGGTTCCCACTTTCTGCTTTGTGTAAACCTGGTGTATGGAGCAGCTAGTTGTTGCGCTGAGTACATATTTGTCTCTGTCACGATTATTTCAATAACCGCATCGGTCAGAAAGTACGCCAAGGGATTGTTACCTTCAATGTGGACTTTCATACCAGGTGCACAGGTAAACGGAAATCTTGGTGGCGCTGGCATACCATAATCGATAGTGCACCACGTTCGCAGATCACTCATGTCAATCTTAGATTCGCCGCTGTCTTCACTGTCGGTGTCTGATGACAAATCGCCACACGAGTCACTATCGCTCAGTTCAAGTAGCTCCTCACTGTTGCTGTTTGCTAGCTCATCATAAACTGCTTTGGCGCTAGGGAGACGCTTTTTAGAAGCCATGAGTGAAAATAGTTTTTAGTCACAGAAACTGAAAAACTGCACTATGGGTATATCTGAGGTAATGCTACAATGTATGCACTAGAGTAACACTTTATTTTGACACAGATCTATTTTTAAAATTCTCCCCTCCCACAAGCCTGCCCCCCGACTGCACAGCACGGCTGATCAGCGTGAGGTAGACGGGATGGTCGGAGGGGATGGCTCGAGGCGGCAGCAGGACCCAGGACACGGATCGCAGGACCAGGTATGTATTTTGCGGTGATCCAGAGTCTGGCTCGGGGTTACCACTTTTGACAGCTAGATTTAACCCCGAGCCAGGCTTGGGAAAACTGCTAGGGAGGTTAAAGTTTCACAGTTCTACAGAACTGAAAAGATCTCCCATTTCTGAAGAAAAAAAATATTTATGTAAGTGTAAATCTACAAATTACAAAATCCTTCATTCTCTCTTGGTAAACCCATCAGTCCTTTTTCTCAGGAAGATGACAATGCTGCAGTGAGTGCATTGCAATACTGTCATCCTTAGCAGCAGTAAATAGTTGCTTTGCTATGTCTACAGAACAGAGGGGTTATCAACATTGTAACTGCTGAAAATACTTTCTGTGAGGGAAAAATTGGCCATCGTATTGAATTGATAGTAGTGTCGGCTGCTGCAGTTACTGGCAATTTAACCTCCTTAGCGGTATTCCTGAGTGTAGCTCGGGGTAAAATTTCAATACCAAGAGCGGTAACCCCGAGCTACACTCGGGCTTACCATGCGGCGTTGCTTTGGGGGTCCCTGCAGCACTTACCTTGTCCTTCGCTCCCACGATGTGCTCCCTGCAGCGTCCCCGGCCATCTCCTCCGGCCGATTCCGGCTTCTGTGTTCCGATCCCTGTGACGTCGGGACGTACGGGCGCCGGAACCGGCGGGAAATTTGAAATTTTTAAAAAATTTCATTTTTGCTGTCATTGCTGTTTCAATGCATTTCACATATATTTTGTCCCTACTGCTTTGTCCTGTGCCCTGCCTGCATTTTGACTGAAAGTCCATGGCGTCCAAAAAGCGTCCCTTTACGTCAAAAGCGGTTTTAGAACAGCGATAGTAAATCAGAACCCCTTGCAGAATTGAGTGATAATGATTTGTGGTGAAATTCGTCATCAGACACTGAAAACGATTTTGCGACTTTGCTCAGCGATGTGCGAATTTGCCTCTGTATTTCAAATTTCAGTGTTTTTGGATTGATTATATTATTGAATCAAATTTATTATATTATTTTTTATGATTATTTATTAAATTATCATTTATGATTTCGTGTTTCAAGTTTTATCATATCCGTAATGTTTACTAGACTCTTGTTCGTACAGATTTCAGTGAGTTATTCCTAAAAATTTACAGCCTACAATAAAAAACTACATATTTCCATGCAAAAAAATGGTACCGCTTTCAGCACAAAAAATCGGAAAGAATCACACCGCCAAGGAGGTTAAAACATTATGGTGCTAGCAGAGAACACAAAATGATAGTGCATGTCACAAGTTAGCCTGCAGCCTCTTGTGTGTTTATTCTTCCCTCCTTGCTGCTCTTGATTCTTCACATGTGTGCTTGTCTGTGCTCACCTGTGGGTGTTGTCTGCTATCCTCTGGATTTTATGTCCTTCCCTCCCATCACTTCCTGGCCCGCCTCCTAGCTGCCTTGTCTATTTAAGACATGCTCAGTCTGTCCCAATTTGCCTGAGCAACTTCGTGTTGTTGGTGCTCCCGTGTGGTCCTGCTATGAATCCTGTATTGTCTATCTGTGCACCAACCCCTATTTCGTTCCTGACCTTGCTTCTTTTACACCTGTCCTGACCTCGGCTTGCCCATTGGATTCCCTGTGTCTTCTCCTGTTGTACCCTGCTCCCGTTAGCAGTCTCCTCCACCTCAGCTGCGTGTACCTGGGGGCCGCGACCTGGTCCCAGCTTGCTGCAAGTCCATCCCCACCATCAGGGGTCCTGGTGAACAAGCAGGCTGGGGCTTACACTCCATGCCCTGGGGAACCCCAAGCTGTGGACCTATAGAGCTCACTACCATAGGTGTTGACGGTGCAAAGAGAACAGGGCCTGGTCCATAAGGGCAGTAATAACAGACGTGGTCTGAGAGCCAGTGCAAGAACTTTTGTGTACACATGCAAAGGTGTATTTTTGTGCCTACCCCACCATCCTCCTGCCACCCCCATCTCCTCCACAATGCAACCCCCCCAGCTCCAGCGTCCACAGGGCCACTGGAACATCCTCCACATTGTGCCCATATTTGTGAAAGCGTGCAGCATGAAGAATCCCTCCAGGTCAAATCTCCCCCCTCCCAATCCCCCTCAGCAAAAATCCTCTCCCCACTTCTAGCACACAACCACCCATGCCAGCACAAGTCTTCTCCCCAGTTCTGCCACAAATCCTTCCACCCAATTTCTCCTTCCCAGTACCACCCCCCCCCAAAAAAAACCAAAAATACAAATCCTCTCCCCACAAATCCACACTTCCAAACTGTCCTGGTTTATGTGGCAGAGGGAGGGGGGAGAGATACACAGCAATTGCAGTGTGTGGGATCCAAAACACCCCGCACAAGCTGTCGCTGGTGCCCACGCCATGCCATGTCTCTGCCGTGAAAGATACTGGAGCCAAGTGCAGTAACTTGTTCCAGCACTGGACTCCAGGGCTCAGATGATGGACTCCGCTTGTATGAATATTGATTTAACCGCCCCCCCCCGGCTGCATAACCTCCCTGGAGATATTCCCAAGTGTAGCTCGGGGTAAAGTTTCAGCACCACAAGCGGCAACCCTGAGTGTAGCTCCGGGATCTCTTCTGCACTTACCTTGTCCTGCACTCCCGCGATGTCCCCCCTGCAGTGTCCCCGGCCATGTCCTCTGGCCAATGCCAGCATCTGTCTTCTGGGTTCCCTTCCCTGCGATGTCAGGATGTACGGGGAATTTAAAAATGTCAAAAAGTGACATTCACTAAAATCACATAGTATAACATTACTGTATCAAACCATTTCACATACATTTTGTCCCTAGTGCTTTGTCCTGTGCCCTGCCTGCATATTTACTATTCTTTCTGCCTTGAAACTGAGAAACGTCCATGGCGTCCAAAAAGCGTCCCTTTAGGTCAACAGCAGTTTTAGACCAGCAAGAGAACAGCGATAGTAAATTAGAACAACTTGCAGAATTGAGTGATAATGATTCGTGGGGAAATTCGTCATCAAACACTGAAAACGATTTTGCGACTTTGTTCAGTGATGTGCGAGCTCGGCGCTATATTTCAAATGTCAGTGTTTTTGGTTTGATTATATTATTGAATTACATTTATTATTATATTATTTTTTATAATTAATAACTTATAATTTATGATTTCCTGTTTCAAATTTTAACATACCTGGGATGTTTACTAGACTCTTGTTCGGACAGATTTCAGTAAGTTATTCCTAAAAATTACAGGCCTACAATAAAAAAACTACATATTTCCATGCAAAAAAATGTACCACATGGAGTGCAGAAATACTGACATAATCCGACCGCTAGGGAGGCTATGCTGCCTATCACTTTCTCTGGCCCTTTGTTGTTTGTGAAAGCTGCCCCAAGGTATGCACTGAAGATATTGATAAAGTTCAACTTTAGGTTCCCTTTCAGAAGCTCTTCATGGCATTCTTATAGTAAGTGTCTACAACAGTTCTAGTGGTCTGGGTGGTGGCAACCTTCTCAGCCAGTCCCTCTTGCTGATGCCGACACCTTTACTGGGCTCTCTCAAGTGATTAGGGAGTCTGGTAGGGATGCAACCACCTTGGCTGCATTCACTGAGAAGAGTGGCAGGAACGGAAGTTCCTGTTTTTCTTCTGTGACGTCATAAACTGGAAGCAATGAGATTACTATCACTTCCCATTTCAGTTCTTTGTTTACTGGCCTGTTAGTGGCCAGTGAAGCAGATGATCAGACTGATCTGTGCCTTATCCCCTGCTTTGGAGACCAAGGAGAGGTCTAATAGATCCCAGATGAAATTGATAACAATCGCACTGATGGTGACCCAATAGGGCAACAAAGTGTTGTCTAGGGATGCTTCCAAATTCCAAGGAACTATCATAGAACCCTTGGGATGTGTAAGCAATGTTTGAGTCTAAAAATTGAAGTGCCAGAAGAGCTTTAATGTCCAAAGTGTAATATTTTTTTCCAAACCAAGCAAGCAAAAAAAAATAATAATTTAGAACTATACCTTTTTAAGAATGGTGGTATGGGCTCTGGATGGTGATATAAAAGTACCTACAAAAATAGAAATACATAATGCCAGTATTAAAAATTGAACTAGTCTGGAAGAGTAATCTGAAAACTTAATATAAATCTACAAGAATCTTGGTCACATTCAGGAGCTGTTTGAAGCTACAAACAGACTCACTGATGTGCCTGGTTTAAATTTGTAAAAAAAAAAAGATGCTATAAAATTGGAAAGAATAGGAGGTATGCATGAAAACTTGATGAAAGTGAAATGGACCAGATAACAAGTGTGTTAAATAAGCCATCAACATGGGCAGGGACTGTTTTACAGCTGCTGTCAGTGTGAGCACAAGGAGAATGACAGGCATATGGTGTAGCAATCCATGTATGTAGTATGAAGTTCCAAATGGGCAGGGGTAGTCCAGTAGGCACTGGGGGCAAGCTGCGATGGAGCAAAGCGTAACTCTGTGGTAGAAGGACAAAGGAACACAGCGCCTCTAAGTGTGTACTGTAATAGTATTTAATAAGAAGATAAGTAGTAATGTCTTATAGCCAGATCTTCGATGACTGTACCACATGATAGCCTAGGTCTGTCAACAGATGGTGCTGTGAATGTGTAGCATAGGTGGTGAAGCCTGGCAGAGTCTCCAAGATGTCCGAGGTCAGTCACGTTCGGTGTCTGACGTCATCAATATGCGACGCGTTTCTGAGCATGCAGGTGGGAGAGCCTTATGTAGATCGATGGAGGATGATAGACAGGGCCGGAGGTGGGGGAACTTGGCAGGGAACGGTCACAGAGCAGCAGGAAAGCCATCCGTGATCAGGAGGAAAACAAACTGACACTGGCAAAGGGATACAATACATGTGATGACAAATTAAAAGACATGGGCTTCACATTGACGCATAAAAACATAGTATCAGTACGATGTACAGAAGTAATTAAATATTATCAATAATAATATGATCATTGGGAAAAAAAGGCATAGATAAAACAAAAGAAAGGGGTGGAGGGGAAGGAAGACACATATGCATGTTGGCAAACACATAGATAAAAAAGAGGGGTGGGGGTTCTTATGGGAAGGCATAAAGGTTGTACACTCTAGTGGGAAAATGATAAAGGAATATGCTAAAAATTGGTATATCTAAAATAGGATCTACATGTAAAAGAATTGTACATACTTATATATGAAAGAATTATAGGATTTTATTGGTGGGGGATAATCCTGTGTGGGGATAGTGATATGACGTGGGTGCCTCGTATAGAGAAGGCAATAGGGGGTGTCAGAGAATTGCATAGTCTATGATGACCACAACAATGCAATGGATATATGGTGGTTGTGTACAGATGAAGGGGCATGGCGATATTTAGTTTATCATGTGATCCACCGTTAGTACAATGATGCTTAATATACCGAATGTGCACACATGTAGGAACGAGGTGCAGACCTAGAGGATATGGGATGACTAAAATAATTAGCGATGCAGAAATGGGTCATATTATGGTGGCAATCTCCAACTCCTCATTAAGGCCAGTGGGGGACAGGGATGTATCCAAAAGGTCTCCCTGTGACAGAGCCTATGGAAGCGCTCTGCCTCCAGGAGATCACGGGGCATGATCATGACCACCCAAACCTGAAGTCCCACAGTGTATTTATTATTGGTGCCTAAAAAATGGTGGGGGACACTATGCTCATCCTTACCCCCTTCAATCAGACTGCTGTGTTCATCAAACCTGCAACGCAGGGTACGTGTGGTGCGGCCCACATACAGGAGGCCACAAGGGCACCTAAGACAGAAGACAACGGAGGAGGATGAACAGTTATAAAATTCAGTAAATTTATGGTATTTCCCTTTGTGATGAAAGCCCTTTTGGCCGTGTTGGCATGTTTTACAGCGAGCTTTACGGCATTGGAACATGCCTACGATAGGGGTAGAGAATAATGAGGGTGCATGATTAGATCAAACTGATTTTAATTTGCTAGGGGCTACTTTGTTCTTGAGATTAGGGGCTTTTTTATATGTAATAATGGGTTTAGGGGGAATAGCATCTTTCAAATGGGGATCTTGTAGCAAAATGTTCCTATGTTTTTGTAGGATATTTTTAATTTTATGGTGTCTCCCATGGAATCTAGTGGTAAATCTGACTGTGAGGTGGGGGGTCTTCAACAGATCTATTTTTATTGGGTTTACCAGACAGGTAAAAGGTATATGCTTCATCTACCCATTGTTTGGGATACCCTTTTTCCTCAAATTTTTTCTTAAGGGTGACACTGAGTTCATCATAGTCTGTCAATTTTGTGCAGTTCTGGCAGAGGCGGCAGAATTGGCTTTGGACGATGTTGTCTATCCAGGTGGGGTAGTGAAAACTCTGATAGTGTAGATAGGAGTTTCCTGAGGTGGGTTTGGTGTAGTTTTTGGCAATGATCTGACCATTGGCGTGACTAAGTTCTAGATCTAAAAATGAAAGATGGTCCTGGTTTCTTTCTGATGTAAAGTGTAGACCAAAGGGATTGTTGTTGCAATATGTGACAAAATCATCAACAAGGGACGAGAACCCGTGCTGTCAGTGTGAGCACCTGGCAATGATAGTAGCACCGAGTAGGGAGATGTGAAGCTGAGAAAGAGTGAGCAGAGCTACACTATATTACCAAAAGTATTGGCACATCCCTCCAAATCATTGGATTCAGGTGTTCCAATCACCTCAATGGCCACAGGTGTATAAAATTAAGCACCTAGGCATGGAGACTGCATCTACAAATATTTGTGAAAGAATGGGTCGATCTTAGGAGCTCAGTGAATTCAAGCGTGGTACCGTGATAGGTTGCCACCCGTGCAATAAGTCATCTGTGAAATTTTCTTACTACTAATTATTCCACGGTCAACTGTTAGTGGTATTATAACAGAAACTCAGCCACGAAGTGGTAGGCCAAGTAAAATGACAGCGTGGGGTCAGTGCATGCTGACGCTCACAGCGCGCAGAAGTCACCCATTGTCTGCAGAGTCAATTGCTAAAGACCGCCAAACTTCATGTGGTGTTCAGATATGTCAGCATACCAAGACATTTTGGACAATTTCATGCTCCCTTTGTGGGAACAGTTTGGGGATGGCCTCTTCCTGCTCCAACACGACTGCACACCAGTGCACAAAGCAAAGTCCATAAAGACATGGATGAGCAAGTTTGGGTGGAGGAACTTGCCTGTTCTGCACAGAGTCCTTACCTCAACCTGATAAAACACCTTTGGGATGAATTAGAGCAGAGACTACGAGCCAGGCCTTCTCATCCGACATCAGTGGCTGACCTCACAAATACGCTTGTCGAAGAATGGTCTAACATTCCCATAGACACACTCCTAAACCTTGTGGACAGCCTTCCCAGAAGAGTTGAAGCTCTTCCCTGAGTAGTACAGTGTCACTATGGTTACACTGAACTACTCTGATGACAGTATGTAAAAAACATAAACAAATCATAGAGCATAAAAAATAAAGTTAAATGGAAAAAACTTTATTTTTTACATGCTGTTGCCAGTCAATATCCCTGATCACTGCCACACTAGACATATGAAGGTACTGCATTGCACTTGTGACCGTATGTTTAAAAAAAAAAAAAGTTAATAAAATATTTAATTCATTTCTCAAAAAAATGTGATTAAAAAATTACAGCTTCAAAAAATTCAGCATTCTTCTTAATAAATACCTTGACTGTCAACTTTCCAAAAAGGGGTCATTTTGGGAGTATTTGTACAGTACTTTAGTATTTGTCCTGGCAGTTTAGGTCCTCCAAAAAATGAGAGAGGCAGTCAGAACAACAGGATTGATTAATTTCAAATATATATACCATAGTTTGTAGATGCTATAACCTTCATACAGACTAAATAATACGCATCAATTTGGGTTATTTTTTACCAAAGAAATGTAGCAAATACATTTTGACCTAAATTCATGAAGAAAGTTTTTTTTTTTTTTTTTTTTTTTTTTTAAGCTCAGTGCTAAATAGCAAAAAATGTCCTGGTCATGGAGGAGCTAAAATCTTCCAGAGGTCAGGTGCTTAATGGAAACCATCTGTTTGAAGGTAAAAGAAGGTATTTCACCAGCAAATTTACTGACCGCAGGATTATTGGTTAAGATTGGCCAATGTTTATTGAGAATTCTAATGTCTGCATGTATATTAGCATAGCAAATGATTACATGATTATGTCTTCATACTTAAAAATTCCCTTTTTGGAAAAAAGTAATTTTTCATGAGATTGCTTCTGTGCGTGATTCAATGCTTTTTGTAAGCATGTCCTTGTGTAGCCTCTCTCTAGTAATATATCCCTGAGTTTGTCAGCTTCTCTCTTGAACACTTGCTCAATGGAGAAATTATGCCTCACCTGAAGATATTGACTAAAGAGTATGGAGTTTATAAATGCATGTGGATGAAAATTAGAGGCATTTAGAATCACATTGCCAGTGCTTTCCTTACAGAATAAACTGCAGCATGATGCTGCTACCATCATGCTGCCATTGTATCTGTACTTCCAGAAAGTTAACTATCTTCTTGTCACATAATATGGTGAAAATCAGGTTAAGGTTATTTGAGCTCATCACTGCTAGGAACCTGACCAACAACTCCTTAGTACCCTCCCAGATGAAAAAAAAACATCACTGTATCTTGCTACATACTGTACTTCTGGTATGTGTACATTGAGGGGTTCTTGTCTGAGAGAACGTGGCACTTCCACTCTCCCAGGATGGCGTAGGAAGGGACACAACATGTCCCCATCACTACGCCCTGCACCTGAAAGTAGTGGGAGCTGTCAATGAGCAAACAGTTGTGATGGTAAATAAAGTCCAATCCCCCATGACACTCATTTAAATGACCACTCCAGCATGCTTCTCTGTGATAAGAACCCCCATAATAACTTCCACATGTGGTTGCTAGCAAAAATCGATAACCTGACTCAAATTCTCAGTGAGGCTACCATTGCCCTATATAATAGGTCTTCCTGGAGGATTGAGAGGCTTCTTATGTAACTTTAGCAAACTGTAAAAGTAGGTGCTTGAGGATGTTTAATTCTGTTATGCGTATACTCCCAAAGACCTTTTTGATATCATGCGTGTCTCTAGTGCTTCATCCCACTAGATTGTAGAATTCAGAATTGATTTTGTCCACCAACCTGGCCAGAATTGGACGATAACTTTAATTTTCCAAATTTTTTTGACACATAGTTTGAATATTGTCCATTAGTACAAAAAATGGCCACTGCCCCAGTCTATAACTGGCCTTCACAGCAAGGATTAGTTCATTATTGTCACATTACCTCCCTTATCCAAGGTTTTTATTGTAATGGAGTAACTCTCTTGCAGGAAATTTAGTGCTTTTCTTTCCAGTGGGGACAAATTGATATTCTTTCACTTTCTAGTACAGATACTCTCAATATACTTTATTTCAGGAAGGAAGCTACACATAAATTTAGCACTGGACATTTGTGAGATTTCTTTGTGAAGGAGGGACTAGGATTTGCAACAAGATCCTCTGCCACCATCAAAAGCATCATTTTGATCCTGCATCTGTCCCCTGCTGGCTCTTCAGTGAGAACTGAGTAATCAAACACCACTGATCACTCAGTACTCCCCTCCACTCTGAGCAGAGAGCCCTGACTGTCAGTCACCGTTTCTCTGCTATGCCCCTCCAGTGCTCACTGGAGCACTGGGCTGTGGAGGAGGCTGGAACGGCTGACTCAGGCTCTCAGTGAATCGCTGAGAGGCTGAGTTAGATGGCAGTCAAGGCATCTGGGTGGATCCTGACCACATGGTTAGGATCATTCCAGAGCCTGGACAGGCTGGACGTTTCACAGGAGTGTAGAATGAACTGCACTCCTGTGACCTACAGGTGAACTATAGCAAAAATAGATTTGGCTATACTTCTCTAAGGCATTCTCTGAAAGTTTAAATCATCCTCCGTACATACAGGAGATTGCAGGGACATTTGAGGACATAATTACTAATTGTGAGGCACGCAACTAGCAATCTCCTAGGCCATTCTATGACCGTAATGGTAGAGGTTATATTGTTGGTTCTTCTTTTTAAGGCTCGGCATGCTACACATCTTGATATGCCACATTGGAAACATTCCTCAAGTCTTAAGAGTAGATACTCTATGAGAGATAACTCTTGCATGAGTGGTTTGATTTTTTTAATAATGGATCTGCCTTTAAGCTGTGCCAATACTTGTGTAGAATATTTCTGATCACCTGGTGTTGACTGTTTCATTGTGTTGTATTATAGTTAGCATTTTGTATGTTATGGTGCTCACAGTAAATCTTTGTTGGTAAGGAGCAAACCGGTTTCTTGAGATAGATTTCTTGTTTTCTGAAGTGCTCCATCTACCAGAGTTGTTGGATAATGTTTCGTTGTGAAACATTCTTTGAACATTTCTGCTTGAGAATCAAACTCCATCACAGAAGTAAAATCCCTCCTTAATCTTTTGAATTGCCCAAACAGGACATTTTATATCCATGGTATGTAATGAAAGCTTCTAAAATCCAAGTAGCTGTTTCAATCTACTTAAAAAAAATATTGGTTTTAATCTTAGCATTAGAGATGAGCGAATTTCTCAAAAATTCGATTCGGCTGATTCGGCGAATTCCAGTGTGAAATTCGATTCGATGCGAATTTCTTCGCTACGAAGATGACTTATAAAAAGGGTTTCTAGGCTTCAGAGAGCCTTTAAATTAGTGCAGAACACTGTACCTTTAATTTAAATGCCCTTGGAGATGAGGAAAGAGAAGGAGAAGGAGAAGGAGAAGGATGAGAAGAAGGAGAAGGATGAGAAGAAGGAGAAGGAGAAGGATGAGAAGAAGGAGAAGGAGAAGGATGAGAAGAAGGAGAAGAAGGAGAAGGATGAGAAGAAGGAGAAGGAGAAGGATGAGAAGAAGGAGAAGGAGAAGGATGAGAAGAAGGAGAAGGAGAAGGATGAGAAGAAGGAGAAGGATGAGAAGAAGGAGAAGGATGAGAAGAAGGAGAAGGATGAGAAGAAGGAGAAGGAGAAGGATGAGAAGAAGGAGAAGGATGAGAAGAAGGATGAGAAGAAGGAGAAGGAGAAGGATGAGAAGGAGAAGGATGAGAAGAAGGATGAGAAGAAGGATGAGAAGAAGGATGAGAAGAAGGATGAGAAGAAGGATGAGAAGAAGGATGAGAAGAAGGAGAAGGATGAGAAGAAGGAGAAGGATGAGAAGAAGGAGAAGGATGAGAAGAAGGAGAAGGAGAAGGATGAGAAGAAGGAGAAGGAGAAGGATGAGAAGAAGGAGAAGGAGAAGGATGAGAAGAAGGAGAAGGATGAGAAGAAGGATGAGAAGAAGGAGAAGGATGAGAAGAAGGAGAAGGATGAGAAGAAGGAGAAGGATGAGAAGAAGGATGAGAAGAAGGAGAAGGATGAGAAGAAGGAGAAGGATGAGAAGGAGAAGGATGAGAAGACGGAGAAGGAGAAGGAGAAGCAGAAGGAGAAGGATGAGAAGAAGGAAAAGGAGAAGGATGAGAAGATGGAGAAGGAGAAGGATGAGAAGAAGGAGAAGGAGAAGGATGAGAAGAAGGAGAAGGATGAGAAGAAGGAGAAGGAGAAGGATGAGAAGAAGGAGAAGGATGAGAAGAAGGAGAAGGAGAAGGATGAGAAGAAGGAGAAGGAGAAGGATGAGAAGAAGGAGAAGGAGAAGGATGAGAAGAAGGAGAAGGAGAAGGATGAGAAGAAGGAGAAGGAGAAGGATGAGAAGAAGGAGAAGGAGAAGGATGAGGAGAAGGAGAAGGATGAGAAGAAGGAGAAGGATGAGAAGAAGGAGAAGGAGAAGGATGAGAAGAAGAAGGATGAGAAGAAGGAGAAGGATGAGAAGATGGAGAAGAATGAGAAGAAGGAGAAGGAGAAGGATGAGAAGAAGGAGAAGGAGAAGGATGAGAAGAAGGAGAAGGATGAGGAGAAGGAGAAGGATGAGAAGAAGGAGAAGGATGAGAAGAAGGAGAAGGATGAGAAGAAGGAGAAGGATGAGAAGAAGGAGAAGGATGAGAAGAAGGAGAAGGATGAGAAGAAGGAGAAGGATGAGGAGAAGAAGAAGGATGAGGAGAAGAAGAAGGATGAGGAGAAGAAGAAGGATGAGAAGAAGGAGAAGGAGAAGCAGAAGGAGAAGGATGAGAAGAAGGAAAAGGAGAAGGATGAGAAGATGGAGAAGGAGAAGGATGAGAAGAAGGAGAAGGAGAAGGATGAGAAGAAGGAGAAGGAGAAGGATGAGAAGATGGAGAAGAAGGATGAGAAGAAGGAGAAGGAGAAGGATGAGAAGAAGGAGAAGGATGAGAAGAAGGAGAAGGAGAAGGATGAGAAGAAGGAGAAGGAGAAGGATGAGAAGAAGGAGAAGGAGAAGGATGAGAAGAAGGAGAAGGATGAGAAGAAGGAGAAGGAGAAGGATGAGAAGAAGGAGAAGGAGAAGGATGAGAAGAAGGAGAAGGATGAGAAGAAGGATGAGAAGAAGGATGAGAAGAAGGAGAAGGATGAGAAGAAGGACAGTTCTGTGACAGTTTCTCTCTATTTATGACAGTTCTGGGACATTCACTCCATACAGCTGTTTCAACCGCTGTATGGAGGGAATGTCATGGAACTGTCAGAAATAGACTATTAATGACAGTTCTGGGACTGTCCTTCCATGCAGCGGTTGAAACATTGTATGTATTTGTTTCCATAAATGGATCCATTTATGGAAACAAATACATACAATGTTTCTGACAGTTCTATGACATTCCCTCCATACAGCGGTTGAAACAGCTGTATGGAGTGAATGTCCCAGAACTGTCAGAAATAGACTATTTATGACAGTTCTGGGACTGTCCTTCCATACAGCGGTTGAAACATTGTATGTATTTGTTTCCATAAATGGATCCATTTATGGAAACAAATACATACAATGTTTCAACCGCTGTATGGAAGGACAGTCCCAGAACTGTCATTAATAGTCTATTTCTGACAGTTCCATGACATTCCCTCCATACAGCGGTTGAAACAGCTGTATGGAGTGATTGTCCCAGAACTGTCAGAAATAGTCTATTTCTGACAGTTCTGGGACATTCACTCCATACAGCTGTTTCAACCGCTGTATGGAGGGAATGTCATGGAACTGTCAGAAATAGACTATTAATGACAGTTCTGGGACTGTCCTTCCATACAGCGGTTGAAACATTGTATGTATTTGTTTCCATAAATGGATCCATTTATGGAAACAAATACATACAATGTTTCAACCGCTGTATGGAAGGACAGTCCCAGAACTGTCATTAATAGTCTATTTCTGACAGTTCTATGACATTCCCTCCATACAGCGGTTGAAACAGCTGTATGGAGGTAATGTCCCAGAACTGTCAGAAATAGACTATTTATGACTGTTCTGGGACTGTCCTTCCATACAGCGGTTGAAACATTGTATCTATTTTTTTCCATAAATGACATTCTGCAAATACACTTAGAGGAGCGCTGCAGATACACTTTTTGCCGGCTTGGAATTAATCTTATTTTCATCCTACTTCTTCTTCTTCATCCTCATCCTCATAAGAAGAAAAAGAAGAAGTAGGATGAAAATAAGAATAATTCCAAGCCGGCAAAAAGTGTATCTGCAGCGCTCCTCTAAGTGTATCTGCAGAATGTCATTTATGGAAAAAAATAGATACAATGTTTCAACCGCTGTATGGAGTGAATGTCCCAGAACAGTCATAAATAGTCTATTTCTGACAGTTCTGGGACATTCACTCCATACAGCTGTTTCAACCGCTGTATGGAGGGAATGTCATAGAACTGTCAGAAATAGACTATTAATGACAGTTCTGGGACTGTCCTTCATACAGCAGTTGAAACATTGTATCTATTTGTTTCCATAAATGGATCCATTTATGGAAACAAATAGATACAATGTTTCAACCGCTGTATGGAAGGACAGTCCCAGAACTGTCATTAATAGTCTATTTCTGACAGTTCTATGACATTCCCTCCATACAGCGGTTGAAACAGCTGTATGGAGTGAATGTCCCAGAACTGTCAGAAATAGACTATTTATGACAGTTCTGGGACATTCCCTCCATACAGCGGTTTCCGGCAAAAAGTGTATGTGCAGAGTTCCTCTATTCTGCAGATACACTTAGAGGAGCTCTGCAGATACACTTAGAGGAGCTCTGCACATACACTTTTTGCCGGCTTGGAATTATTCTTATTTTCATCCTACTTCTTCTTCTTCTTCTTCTTCTTCTTCATCCTCATCCTCATCCTCTTCTTCTTCTTCTGAGGATGAGGATGAGGATGAAGAAGAAGAAGAAGAAGAAGAAGTAGGATGAAAATAAGATTAATTCCAAGCCGGCAAAAAGTGTATGTGCAGAGCTCCTCTAAGTGTATCTGCAGAGCTCCTCTAAGTGTATCTGCAGAATAGAGGAACTCTGCACATACACTTTTTGCCGGCTTGCAATTATTCTTATTTTCATCCTACTTCTTCTTCTTCTTCTTCTTCTTCTTCTTCTTCATCCTCTTCTTCTTCTTCTGAGGATGAGGATAAAGAAGAAGAAGAAGAAGAAGAAGAAGTAGGATGAAAATAAGATTAATTCCAAACAGGCAAAAAGTGTATGTGCAGAGCTCCTCTAAGTGTATCTGCAGAATAGAGGAACTCTGCACATACACTTTTTGCCGGCTTGGAATTATTCTTATTTTCATCCCACTGCTTCTTCTTCTTCTTCATCCTCATCCTCATCCTCAGAAGAAGAGGATGAGGATGAAGAAGAAGAAGAAGAAGTAGGATGAAAAGAAGAATAATTCCAAGCCGGCAAAAAGTGTATGTGCAGAGTTCCTCTATTTCTGACAGTTCTCTCACAGCTTCTTCACATGAACAGTGGTTGAAACATCTGTATCCTAAATGTAAACTAATAGATACAATGTTTCAACCGCTAAACATGTGTTCCTTCTGTCAGAGAACTGTCAGAAATAGCGGAGCTCACTGCAGGGACACTTTTGCCGGCTGATCGGGAAATTTTCGATTCGCGCACCCGAAGTAGGCAAAATTTCGGTTTCGCCGCGAATCGAATATTTCCTGAAATTCGACTCGAATTCCGGTTCGCCTGGTTCGATTCGCTCATCTCTACTTAGCATCCTCTTGTCTTTCTAGTGTGATATCTAAATATTCAATACTTTTGGGGTATGTGTGTTTCTGGTAAATGTAATCGTTAAGATAGTGGGCAAGGTATGAAATCATCACAGGGTCCTCTTCCCAAAATAAGAATTAGATTTGTCTATATAATGTTTTAAATACATATGCAAAGAAAAAAGTTTATTTGGGGTGAGGATATAATAATGCCCCTATATACAGATTGGCCTAACTAGGTGTGAAATGCATACCCATATACTTCTTTAGCTTACAACAGTGCTCTTTTTTTCTGCTTCAGGGAGATAATTGGGTTAGATATATTTGTCAGGTGGTTAAGTTATATGGGTTTACATCACCTATCTCAACCCTGCTGAGGTGAAGAACCCTGCTGAAGAGCAGGAAAATCCAATTTAGTTTGGAACACATCTAAAGAATTATGAAAGTCTTGCTTAGTGCAGAAAGCATGCATATACTGTACATACACTACTCCCTCAGTTGTGTTCTCCCTGTGCTACCAGTGTTTTTTGTCCATTACTCATTCCTCCAAGCTCCTCTTCATTTGACCAGTCCCCCAAGGCTGCTTCACTTCTCTTTGTCTGTCAGTAGCACTTTCACACCCGACTACTGGTGAAAAGTTGAAAAAGTGCAGTGGTCTATTTCCAGAGGTCTTACAAACCCCTGAACAGTCACAACTACTGTGCAGCAGTCAGAAATACTCAATCTCCCAGCTCAGATTTATTTATTGGAGAGCAGTGAGTATGGTTGTGCAGGAACCTTGTCACACTGCTACGGATTGATTGCTGCTCTCACACAGAGCACTGTGATCTTTATATTCTGGTAAGATTATTTTACAATGACCTTTTAAAAGCATGTACTGTTTTTATGTAATCTTTTTACTCTGAATCTACAATTGGGTTTAATGTTGGCCACATGCAAGACAAGCAGATTAATCCTATTATTATTTATACTAATCATCTTCTGTCATAGGCACTTGAAAAATTGAGTGGGAGAGATTTTTTTTTTTCAGTTATGCTGGGAAAAACAGTTTATTATGCCATAATTAACCACTTGCCCTCCAGGGGATTTATCTCCCTTCCTGACCAGTTTATTATGCCATAATTAACCACTTGCCCTCCAGGGGATTTATCTCCCTTCCTGACCAGGCCATTTTTTGCAGTATGGCGCTGCGTTACTTTAACTGACAATTGCATGATAATGCAACACTGCACCCAAATGAAATTTGTCCTTTTTTTTCCCCAACAAATGGAGCTTTCTTTTGGTGGTATTTGATTGCCTCTGCATTTATTTTTTGCGCTATAAACAAAAAAAAGACTGACAGTTTTGAAAAAAAACAATATTTTTGACTTTTTGCTATAAAACATATCCAGTAAAAAAATGTTTAAAAAATAAAATTTCATCATAAATTTAGGCCAAAATGTATTCTGCTACATGTTTGCTAAAAATAAATTCCAATACATGTAAATTCATTGGTTTACATGAACGTTATTGTGTCTACAAATGGCAGTATATACACTGGAATTTAATTTTTTTTTTATTATACTTGTAATGGCAGTGATCAGCGACTTATAGCAGGACTGCAGCGGGCATTCTGACACTGGGGGGAACTTACTAACTGCCACTGACATCCCCAGTGACACTAATACAGTGATCAGTGCTAATAAAAAGCACTGACACTGTACTAATGGCACTGGGCAGAGAGAGGTTAACAACTGGGGTTATCAAAGGGTTAACTGTGAGCTGGTTTACTATGTGGCCTCTGTGTGTTTTCACTATGTAAGCATGCTACTTTGTATTGCTTTGCTATGCAGAGTAATACAAAGCAGCATGCTGGTGCTGACGGGAGAAATCTGTATTGTTTACATGCAGACATATCCCCTGTCAATGTCCTTGGTGATCGCTGAGTACCGGCAGGGAATATCTGGCTAGGACCCAGTGATCGACAGCTGTAGTCACTAGTGGTGGCACATTTAGGGTGGAGCCTGTGCCCCCTACCTGGAAATGCAAAAGCATACGTGATTTTGTGCAGCCCTTCTTCCACAAAGTAGTAGTTCTGCTATAGGGCAGTTGGGAAGCTGTTAAAGTTTACTTATCATGAGGGTAATAGAAACTGGCTTTGGAGACTTCCTTTTAAGTATGTTAGTTGCTGAGCTGTGATGATGAATCCAAGCATAAGCAGGAAAAAAGCATTTTGTTTTTTTAATTTTGTATGCAATTGTGTATTATTTGCTTAATTATTGGGATGAGATTAATATTTAAGTCACAGTAGTGACATGAGTCCACATATTCCACCACCAGTAGATTCAGGATTAACAGCTTTTGGAGAAGGGCTTTTTTTTTATATTCAAATATTTTTATTGAAAGATTTTTTTAACAAACAAGATAAGGTACATTAAAGAGGTTCACAGTAAATTATGGCAATAGGTATACATGACGTAGGACCCCACCAATTGGCTGGGGACGATGTAGGCATAAATTGCGTTTACCTGAGAGGTATGCTCGGTTTGATGTGAACCTTATTTGGGTGGATGTGAAGTATATAGTGGATAAGGGACAGGAGGGGGGGAGGGCACCAGTCAAGTGCATAGGTCTTAGTGTGGTATGGTTTTATTTATATATATATATATATATATATATATATATATATATATAATTTTATGGAACAATTAGGGTTTTGTAACCATCGAGACCATTGGAGTTTGAATTTGTGATAGGAGGAATTATGGAAGGCTGTTCTCTTTTCCATCTCACATTGAAAGTTAAGGTCAGATATAAGAGCTGAAAGAGAAGGAGTTTTGGTGGATTTCCACAATTTAGTAATGTTGACTTTAGCAGCTGCTAATGTGTGAATTATGATGGTGCGCGATCCTGTAGGGAATTTGTTGATTCCTATGTGTAGGAGTGCGAGAGCTGGGTTTGGCGTCACTGGGAGTCCAGTGACTGATGAAATCAATTGGAAAACTCTGTTCCAGTATGATTTAAGGGATTTACATGTCCAGAGAATATGGAGAGTTGATCCTGTTTCTCCGCATTGTCTCCAACATGCGGATGAGTGTTGAGAGTAATATAAGGAGAGTTTAACAGGTGTTAAATACCACTGGTGTAAAATTTTCATGTATGTTTCCCAATGGGAACTACATCTAGAGGCGAAGGTGAAGGTTATTTCCCAAGTGTGTGGCCGTATAGGTTGAAGGAGGATTTTCTCCCAATTGGTTAGGGAGATAGTTTGAAGGGTAAAATGTGCTTTGGTTATTAGTAGAAGGTCGAAATTCCTTTCTTTGGATGTTGTGTTTTATGAAAGAAGTGGTGTGCAATAGTAGGAATTGTCAGTTTATGTGACACGTCTATTTTTTGTAGGGAGTGAACTATTCGCATGTAGGTAAAGGTTTCACTGTCAGGGAGGTGGAATTTCTCCTGGAGAGTAGAAAAGGAGTCTAATTTGAGGTTTGTATATATGTCTTAAATATGAAATATGCCTCGATTCTCCCATTGTAGTAGATTTAGAGAGGGAGTGATGAAGTGTAAAGTGGAAATTGGGGTAGGAATTAGTTTAGTATCTATATCTGTCTGGTTGGAATTTAAGAGGTCATACCAGGCGTGTAAGGAGGCTTGTATACAAGGATGTTTGGGAAGAAGTTGGGATTGAAATGTTTGTGGTAGGAACAGTATTTTATCGAGTAGTGCGGGAGATGTGGAAGTGTTTCCATGGTGGTCCATATTTTATCATTGGTAGGGTGCCACCAAAAAAAGAGCTGGTCTAGAAGCGTGGCATTGTAGTATGATTTTAAATGCGAGAGACCTGCTCCTCCTCTACAAGATGGGCGTATTAGGAAATTTGTAGTACATCTGGGTTTTTTTGAGTTCCAGATAAATTTGGCAAGTAGTGATTGAAGTTTGGAGAAAATGGTGTTGGGAACAGGGATGGGGAGTGTGCGGAATATGTAAAGTATTTTGGGTAATATGCACATTTTTAAGGTTGCTACTCTTCCCAATGTCGATAGTTGATGTGCGTAGATTTTTAAGTTCTCATGGGATGGATTCGAGTAGTAGTTTGTGGTTGGAAGCATATAGTTGATCAGTTGTAGTGGTAAGTTTGATCCCCAAATAAGGGATGTTGTGGTGTTCCCAGGAGAAAGGGAAATGTTTGATCAGCATTTTCTGGATCTTAGCGGGTGTATAGAGATTTAAGATAGAGGATTTGGGTTCATTTAGTTTATAATATGAGACTTCTGAGTAGTTATGGAGATGTGTACGTACCGATTGGAGCAATTTATAGGGATTGGTAATCATTAGAATGATATCGTCTGCAAAAAGGCAAATTTTGTGTTCTTCTTTTTTTAAGGTGAGTAATTCCTGTGAATGTTGGGTCATCTCTAAGTTTAGAGGCTAAGGGTTCTATGAGTAAGGTAAAGATTATGGGGGATAGGGGGCAGCCCTGTCTAGTGCCGTTGGATATGTGAAAGGGTTGTGAGAGTGTGCCGTTAGTACTTGGTTGAAGGGTTAGAATAGAGGGAAAGGATTGTCTATAACATCCAATCTGTAATTCCAAATTTTTGAAGTGTGAGTTTCATGAATTGCCAATGTATTCGGTCAAATGCTTTTCCAGCATCTAGGGATAAGAGTAAGGAGGGTTGTCTAGTGGATTCAAGTTTGTATTGGAGAGAGATAATTCTTCTGGTAGCATCTGGTGCTTGTCGACCAGTGATAAATCTCACTTGGTCTGGGTGGATTAGTGTAGGGAGGTGGGGGAGCAATCTTTGGGCAATTATTTTGGCGTATAGTTTTATGTCTGTGTTCAGTAATGAGATTGGTCTGTAGATCTGGACCAATTGGGGATCTTTACCCAGTTTTGGGATAGTTGTGATTATTGATTGTAGCATTTCGTTAGGGAATTCACCTGTAGAGGCAGCATGGCTGAATAGATCAGATAAATGTGGTGTGAGATTGGGTGCAAATGTTTTATAGAATTCATTCGTGAAGCCATCTTTTCCTGGAGATTTGTTAAGAGGTAAGGGTTTTTATAGTTTTTTCTACTTCTGTGGGAGAGATCAGGATGGATATAGATGTGAGTTATGGTGTGAGTTGAGGGAGATTGGTGGTATCTAGGAAGTTTTGTATGGATGCAGTTGCCGGTTGGTTTGTACTCGGGTCATCTTTAATATTATATAGGGTTTGGTAATAGGTCGCTAAGGCGTTGGCTATGTCTTGTGGGTTTGTAAGCGAAGTGTGTGTGGTTAGGTGTTGAATTGTAGAGATTTTATATTTGAGCCGTCTTTGTTTAATTATTTTCGTTAAAAGTGAGTTTGCTTTATTACCTAGAGAGTAGAATTGTGATTTCATTTTTTGAAGGTTAAGGTCATATTTGTGGAGTAAGTTCGGAGTTTGTTTCTGTCTGAGGTCAGGGATGCAGATGTGGAGGGATTTGGGGTTTTTTTTGTTGATTTCTTCGTTTAGTTTTATGGAGGTTAAAAGTTGGTCAATTTGTTGGGATCGTTGCTTATTGATTCAGGAGTTTAGTTGTATGAGGATACCTCTCATGTAAGGGCCACATTGTGGTTATAGAAATGTCAGGTGTAGCATTAAATTCAAAGAATAGGTTGTGGGCTTCTAACAGGTGTTTCTGTTTATCTGGGTTCTTCAAAATTGAGAGTTCAGTCTCCAAATGGGAAGGATTGCAGAGCATTGGTTGTTGTCTAAGGTTATGTTGATTGGAGCGTAGTCGGACCAGGTTATGGTACCAATTTTGAATGATATTACGTGTTGCAGTGTCTATTTGTCCATGATGAAAAAATCGATTCTGGAATAGGATAGGTGAGAAGGGGAATAGTAAGTGTAGTCTCTCTCATTGCTGTGTTGGCATCTCCAGATGTCATAGAGGTCATGGTTGTGCAGGAAGTGGTTGAAATTTTGTTTAGGAGATCTTTTGTTGGAGGACAAGTCTAGAAGAGGGTTGCCGATAACATTAAGGTCTCCGCCAATGAGGAGCCTGCTTTGTTTTTGAGCAGAAATGATGGTGTTGAGTTTGTGATAGAATTGCATCTGGTTGTTGTTGGGACCGTAGACATTTACTAGAGTGTAGGGGATGTTGTTTACTTGGCAAATTAGAATATGGTAGCAGCCTTAAGGGTCAGCTATTTCTGAGATGTATCGGAACTGAGCAGAGTCCTTTATAGCTGTAATGACATGGTTTTTTTTTCTTGGAGTTAGTGGCCATATAGATGTGGCCATATAGTTGTAGTTTGGGGGACTTGGTTTCCTTTTGAAGCATTGATCTCTTGAAGGGAGAGTTTAAACCACGAACATTAAGAGATGTAATATTAATCATAATGTAGATCTGTTGAATGGTTAACAGAATAGTTGAGTTGTTGTTTGAAAAAAGCGAGGTTGGGTGGATATAGCTGTGCGAGGGAGAATTCCATCGATTTTTGCGGTGCAGTCTTGGCTCGATCGATGAGTCAGGGTGAGTATTCCACGATATTTGTTGATTTCATATGAACATGTAGTATAGTTGGTCGACTGGTGGTTCCCAGGGAAGCAGAGGGTGAGGTGAGTGAAAGCGGATAAAAAAAAAAATTGCGTAGAATGCAAGTGACCTGAGTAGCTCGACGTGCTACTTCAGAACTGGGGGGTTTGAACCGGCTTTGACTGTAAAGGAGGTCATGCCAAACAGTTTCTTGTAACGAGAACATTTTCTGTACAGGGCCGATCGCCAGAGATTGGTAGAGCGGGATATAGCATCTGAGATGAAGTATTGATGGTATATAGAAGGTGTGTTACGTCAGAGTCATTCTGCCTCCATGTGTTGGAGATTGGTAGGGGTGGATTGTTGCGTGTCCCCAGGTAGTATATTCCATGTTTTAAGTAAATCCAAGCCCGCTTCAAAGTTTTTGATTGTGTAGACTCTACCATGTTGTTTCACAGTTAGTTTTGTGGGGAAGCCTATTCTGTGGTTTTGTAAGGCTTTGGTAATAATAATCATCTTTTTATGGTTAAGGAGCGTGGCCTTTGACAGGTCTGCGAATAATCGGATATGTGTGTGTGATGGCAGGAGTGGAGGTGGGTTCCTGGCCATCAACATAATTTCTTCTTTAATGTGGTAGAAGTGGATACAAGCCAGAACATCTCTTGGGATAGAAATGAGGGTTTAGGTAGTCGGTGGGCTCGATCAATGGCAAGCTCTAAATCTGAGAGAGATGGGATGAGGTGTTTTATGTATTGCTGTGTATAGGGCAGTAGTCAGATGTATGGTCCGTGTGTGCATCAATCAGGTCCCATTCTGGATTCAATATGGTGTAATCTATGTTCTTGTTGCTGAACCACGGTAGTAATCTGGGCTAGTGACGATGTTAAATCGCTATGTAGGGTTTGTCTGAGTGATAATAGCATGTTTTTCATGCATATCTCAGGGAGAGGTTGGTCTATCACAGGGAACGATTCTATCACTGGTAGGTCAGTGTTGAGGTTCGGTGATGGATGGCTGAGGGCCTGGTAGGCAGATGTGTGATCTGGGTCTAGACGTGGTCTGGACTTGGCTGGACTGCTTGTGGTGGGGGACAGCGGGGGAGATGACTCACCAGGGTCCCCAGGGTACAGCGAGTATCGCAGCCTGGCATCTGCTTGCTTGGCTGTGTGGTCCCTCTCATGGCTACTGTTCCCTTCAGTGCTGCAGCTGGCGCCATCTTGGATCCCTGCTGTGACAGCAGGGAAAAATTTAGTTAATTTCCCTGGCTGTCCAGGGGTTTTTCGTCTGCGTGGCATCGCTGGAGAGGTTTGCACACCTCTGCTTTGTATCACTGCGGGGTTTATATTCCTTGGGGCCGGTGTGAGCCGTGATCGTTCTGGCGGGTGGTCGGAGCTTTGCCTAAAGTGCGTCCATCCAGGAGCCAACCGCGCATGCGCCCCCGGAGAAGGGCTTTTTAATCAGATGATCCAGAACTGGAGCATACAAGCAATTTTTGCAAGTTCAGATTAACTTGTGAGTGTGTATATTAACAGTCTGATATTCGTTTTCTGACCTAAAATCTTCAATATTCAGCCGCATATCATATATACACAGTTTCTTAAACAGCCTGCCAACATCACATTTCCTTGAAGGGTGGGGTAACTATAATCTATTTTGTGGAGTGTAAAACAACTCCGGTAACTCAGTAACTAGTACAGTAGGTAACCTAATGAAAATATGGCCTTTTTAAAGTTACAAATGGTCATTGAAATTGCCATATGGATCAAGTACTAATGCTTTTTCTACCCAGTAGTGGTTTTGAATAGAAACTGGTCAGATGAGATTGCAAATAAACCAAGGTGCTATAAAAGGTCAAGCTGTTTTAACCTCTTTTAATGTCAGAGTCTTGTATATCATTTATGTGCTATATCTATGTAAAATCATATTAGTCAGGAATGCACAGGCCCAACACACATGACTACACAATTGCTCATTGGGTTTTCATCTCATTACAATATAGAATCATACCATCTCTTCCTCGGAGATATGATCCAGCAGCTTGGTAGAGAAATTAGACCTATGCCAATGGTAATAATATTAAATGTTTTTACAATTTCCGTTTAGGGACATCAAGTGTATTGTATTCCTAAACTAAATAAAAAAAAAAGTTAAATGGTAAATTGCATAAACTTTGGATCTTCTTTACTGAATAAGTCTATGTCCCTAAACTGATGTGCTGTCTGTATATACACACACCCCCACAGGGCTGCGGTTCGATATTGCGGCGTCCCATACTGCCTCCCTGACAGGGCTCCCCTCCCCTGCCACCAGAGATGACATCAAAATTATATTTTTTGTTAGAAATACACTAAAAAATGTTATTAGAGTACACAATCAAAACAAAATTCCTGGTAAATCTAAATGATAAAACTGTACTTGGTTAGTAAATAAAGTTCTGTGTGTAATTGAGGTCTTGGGGACCATTCACATAGGTGCTGTGGCCTGTACAGTGTGAACCAGTGGTTTATGTGGCTGGAGCCGCTGTTTGCAGGCAGCCTATCTTACTCTAAGGAAACGCAGCATCTGAGGGTCTAATTTGACATGCATATGGGTGAAGGTGTACGACCCTGAACCCACAGTGTGCCTTCAGGGCCACTTACCCATGCCTGCACACTTGCCAGATTAAAACCTGTGTTTGTACAGCTGCTGTGTCCCCAAAGCATAACAGGTGGCTTCAGCCATGCGAACAACCCACTCATTCATGCTGTACAAGCCAGAGGACCTGTGTGAATATGGCTTTTTTTTACAATTTTTTTCCTCTGCCCATTAATTTCAATGGGATGCCTAACGTGGGAACATTCAAAAATACTTCAGTTATGATTTTATAAAAGTGTGTTGCACCTAACCACACAGTACTGTGGTACCATGCATTCTGGTGGCTGTGAATTAGGTATTCATGGCACCTGCACACATCTGCAAAAGGCATTGCACTTCTTTTCTGTGCAGGAAAATGCATGCTCTTGCATGCGTTTCTGCACCACAAATGATGTGATCAAGCCCTAAAAGTTATTATAGGTAAAGGAGCAGGACTGACCTGGAATTGTGAATGCAATCTACCTAGTGGTGGGATTCAATTAGGAATTTTATAATAATGCTAGATTTGAGCTGTAGGTGATAGGAAATGGAATACATTAAACTAGATCAGTTCGTAAACCGTTAAAGAAAGAGTTGAGCAGAGATATATAGATTTGCAAAGGGAACAAGTGATGACAGTGGGGTGGGTTTGGGTAGGGCCGGTGCAAGGATTTCTGTCCTCACAGGTGAAGGCTCATTTTACTGCCCCCCCATCCACATCCAAGCAACCTAAGTCCTCACCACCACCATACAGGGTCCTGTTAACACTCCCCCACACTATCCCATCAATGGGAGCTGTCACTGTGTGTGCCAGGAGAAAGACTTCTCCAATATATTATAGCGATCAGTGTTGAGTGTATGAGGAGGTCCAGACTGTAAGAACACATCAATATCCCTGAATAAAACTGAGATCGATTCTTGTGAATATTGGGGTCACTGATAATGCTGGAGGCCCCACACATTCTGGAGTCACTAAGATCAATAAATGATTTTACTGGGGTTCACTAATAATATTGCGATGACTGCAAATACTGAGGTCACTGACTATCCTGGGGGGCCCCTTAGATTCTGGGATCACTAATATTGAAGTTGCTGTCAATACTAGGGTCACTGATAACAAGGAGATCTATAAATTATATTACTGGGGTCAAAGCTAATTCTGGAGTCATCGATAATTCTGGGGTTACGAATAATATGGTGACTGATCATAATGAGGTCACTGCTAATACTGGGGATCCCATAAATTCTGAGTTCACTAATAATAATGGGGTGACTGATAATACTGGGATCAATGAATGTTGACACTGGGCTCACTGCCAAATGCGAGATCACCAACAAAACTGAGATATAAATGAATGCTAACACTGGGGTCATCGACTGTCCAATATCAGACCCATGTGTAGTGATCTATAGATTGGTATCAGAGTTGATCATCTTTTATGTCCCTTTCCATCTTTATAAAGTTCCATTACCTTGTTATGCAGGACTTTTGACAGTTCTTTTCTGATCCACATGGTTCAGTAGCTAACCTAGTCAGTGCTTCCGCGTAAGTGCTAACAAACTCATTGACTATTTATACACTGACACTAATTGCAATTTAAAATGCCACAGATGTGTGACATTAACCTCTTATTGGCATTTTAACCCGTGTGTGACTGTACCAAGGCCAAATATTCCAGGGTATGTAAACTTTTGATCATGGCCATTTGGGTGATTTCTGTTATTATCATTTAAAAAGGATTATGAAATACTTTATTATCATCACAGTTGCATTTTAACCTAATAAGTTGACCTTTCGGAATGGCCTTAAGCCAATTTCTGTGATGGCAGCTATGGTTCGGAATATACCCATTCCGGTCAACATCTTTTAAAATGGGTCTTTGTAAGAAACCTGTTACCTTGCCTATACACCGTCAGGTCCAAAAAATCAATAGCTGTCTCACTCAGGTTATAAGTGAATGATAAGTTAACATCATTATTCCCCATCTTATCAATAATGTCAACCAGTCCTTCTTTATCTCCTTTCCATATAATGATGATGTCATCTATGAACCTCCTATAAAGTAGCAGTTCTTTCTTCCTATTTTCAAAGATTGCCTTACTTTCCCACCCACTCATGAATAAATTAGCTACTGACGGTGCATACTTAGCACCCATCGCTACACCCATAATCTGTTTATAAAATCTTTTAGAATGCCAGAAATAATTATGTGTCATAGCCAGATCCAGATATTTCATGATAAATTGTATTTGGTCAGAATCAACTCCTGACTTAGTTACCATTGCTCCTTTAACCGCTGCTAGGGCGTCATGATGTTTTATATTAGTGTATAGTGAATTTACATCTACACTGGCCATGACACAATACTCACCTTCACTAATAGCTTTGAGTGAGCTAATCAAATCCCCACTATCTCTTAAGTAAGCGGGAAAGGAAGATACCAAGGGTTGCAAAAACTTATCTACATATTCTTCCAGTCTGGAGAACAATGAATCAATCCCATTTATGATTGGTCTTCCTGGAGGTTTTGTCAGATTTTTATGAATTTTAGGTATTTGGTAAATCACTGGTATTTTAGGAGCCTTAGGCACTAGATATCTTGTTTCATTACTATTCAATATTCCCAATTTTTCTCCTTCTTTGACTAGTTTAATTAATTTTGATCTAAATTTTCTTGTGGGGTTATTTTTCAATAATTCATATGTGTTAACATCATCCACCAGTCTATTCAGCTCTATATAATAATCTGATTTATTTAAAACCACTACCTCCCCTCCCTTATCTGCTGATCTAATTACAATATTTTCATTCTTTTCTAACTTCCGAATTCCTGAAATTATATCCTGTTTAGATCTCAACTTGGAGATAGATAAATGCTCCAAATCATGCTCTACCATTTTTTTAAAAGTTTCCACACAGTAATTATTTTAGGAACCTTAAAAATGTGTTAGAAAAGCAAATAAGGGTCTGGTGGGATATCCTTACCCTTGAAAAATCTATCAAGGAGGGGATTACCCCCAGAAGATTAAGGTGGGATATCGGTCCAAATGATGGACTGATTGGAAAAGAATTAGATGATGAATGGTTTTCCTTCTTCAATCATGTGGAGAAAAAGTTAATGGAACTCATAGTGCAAAGAAGGAAAAAGAAATTAAGGGGTTTGGAAGAAAGGATTCTTAATTTGAAAGAGAAAATGCAACCACACGCAACCGCAAGACATGCCGCTTACCTGCTTTCCTCAATAACCCACACTACCAGTGACTGGACACAGGTGGTCACATGTAAAAGGCAGCTCTGATTGGCCCCCTACTTGGACTCATGATCATCTGGAGCATTCCAGGGGGGGGGTTTCTGGGAGGACATCCATGGATGCCCTCCCAGAACTAGCTGACCGTGCTGTAGCCATCTTTTGGCTATAGCGTGGCCGGGAAGAAGTTAAAAAGGAAACAATACAATTGTTGCAAATCATTTCTCCATTCATATGCTAAAGGATTTAGTTATAAACAGTCTTACCCAAGATTTACACACATTTTACCTGGTATTATAATTATTATTATTATACAGTGTTTATATAGCGCCAAAGGGTTTGCTCAACGCTGTACATTAGAGTGGGGGGACAGTACATGAGACAATACAGTAACAATACAATACACAAGGGGTTCAAGGGCCCTGCTCTTTCAAGCTTACAATCTAGGAGGGAGGGGGTAGAGGTACAGGAGGAAGTGGCTGTGGGGGATGGAGTGGTAGGAGGAGTTTAGCAGAAAGGCTGTTAGGTGAGGATGGGGTAGGCTTCCCTGAAGAGATGGGTATTCAGGGTGCGCCTGAAGGTGAGGAGGGTAGGTGACAGTCTGATGGATTGGGGTAGGGAGTTCCAGAGGATGGGGGAAGTCCTAGAGAAGTCCTGCAATCGGGCGTGGGAGGAGGAGACCAGGGAGCTAGAGAGTAGGAGGTCCTGTGAGGAGCGGAGGGCACGGGTAGGGTAGTATTTGGGTATCAGGTCAGTTATGTAGTTTGGGGCGGCGTTGTGAATGGCTTTGTAGGTCAGGGTTAGCAGTTTGAATTTGATGCGTTGGGCGATCGGGAGCCGGTGAGGGGATTGGCGGAGGGGGGGGGGCAGATGTGGGGCGGTTGGTGAGGTGGATGAGTCTAGCTGCTGAGTTTAGGATCGACTGGAGTGGGGATAGCGTTCGTTTGGGTAGGCCAGTGAGAAGGGAATTGCAATAGTCCAGGCGTGAGATGATGAGGGAGTGTACGAGTTGTTTGGTGGTGTCTGGGGTGAGGAATGTGCGTATCTAGGAGATGTGGCAGAGGTGGAGCCTACAAGATCTAGATAGCAGTTGGATGTGGGGTAGGAAGGAGAGGTGGGAGTCCAGGGTGACACCCAGGACTTTGGTGCGTGGGGTGGGAGAGATGGTGGCGTTGTTAGTAGTGATGGAGAGGATGGGGGGGGGGGAGACCAGGAGTTCGGTTTTGGATAGGTTAAGTTTGAGGAAATGGAGCTATATCCAGTTTGATATGTCGTTTAAGAGGTGGGTGATGCGGGCAGAGAGTGAGGGGGCGAGGTGGGGGGTGGAGAGGTAAATTTGGGTTTCGTCAGCATAGAGGTGGTAATTGAAGCCATGGGAGTGAATAAGTTTGCCAAGGGAGCTGAAGGAGCGTTGGGAAAGGTAGGAGGAGAACAAGGAGAGAGCAGCGTCCCTGATGCCAAGGGAGTGCAGTTTTGGCAAGGAGGAGAGGGTGGTCAACAGTGTCGAAGGCCGCGGAGAGGTCGAGGATCAGGAGGATAGAATAGTGGCCATTGGCCACAGGTTGTTGTAAGTTAGGGACATATATACCAAAGAGTGTAGGGTTTTGCATTAATGTCACAGGTGATGACGCTGTAGCAAATATCTGGATCCAGAATCAAGTCTTTGAGTTGGAAAGAGACAGAGTTCTTGACAGAAACCAGCATACTCCTCTTATTTTCTGTGGTGCTGGCCAGAAAGACATGGGGATAGTAATGGTGAGAACATTTAGGAGTAGCTGTAGCCAGCAAGTGGCTTACTTGAATACTAATAATGAGTGATTGAGACCCTTTGCAATAAAAGCTACTAGCTTAAAGGATATGGTGGGTATAAATAATGAACCAGATGTAGGCCTCCATCATAGCAGCTAGAGTTCCCAGCAACAAATGGAATGAAAGGGACTTGTAATGTAGCTGAGCTGTTATGATAGACACAAGCAGGCAAGAACTGGATGCGAGGAAAGCATCTACATATGTATTGGATTGATATACTTCATTGGTGAAGAGAACAGTAAGATGTGAGTAGTACATCTATACTATATAAGAACCAAAAGTGCAACTGGAGAGGAAACAGTGAATAAATTTAGAAAAACTAAGCACAAAAAGGATGAGTCTGTTTCTGAACCTGTGAGAAGTATACATTGCTATAAGCTACTGGGGGGCGAGGAAATGCAAACCTCTCTTCCAATGCCAGGGAGTTTCAAAGTGTTGAGTTAGATAAGGGAGCCTCCAGGGGATTTCTTCTTAGAGGAGCACTTATGAGACCACCTGCCATTCTGAGGCTATTGAAGTAGGTTGTGCCCTGCCTTGTGGTGGTGAGGTGGTTTCAGGAATGATTCCTCACTGACTGAGAGCTTGCAGGACATCTTTCAGTGTGTTGTTAGTGCCATTATGAACAATATTAAGCATGGCCAGGTACTTCCAGTGGTGCATGATTTTATGTTTCATCCAGGATAGAGGCACTGTAAGAAATGCAACCTGGTTTTCTAAAGCCAACATTCTGTCACTGTAAGTATAATAAAAAAAATGGGGGGGGCTCATGCGTGGCCGGCTCACGGATGGACGTTAAGCTGTAAGCGCTCCGTCCACTCGCCAGCATCAGAGCGGCACACACCGGCCCAGGGAGTAACCAACCCCACAGTGACCTTGCCAGAGGGTGCCCGCACCTCTCCGACCATGCCCCGCAGGAGAAAAACCCCGGAGCAGCTGGGGAAACTCACTTTATTCTTCCCGGCGCTCAATCCGGGAATCCAAGATGGCGCCGGCTGCAGCACCCAAGGAGAAGGCAGGAGACATGAGGGGGACTACATGGCCCAGCAAGTAGACGCCAGGCTGAGGCATCCACTTTATCCAGGGGACCCTGGTGAGTTGTCACCTCCATTATCCCCCACGACCAGTAGCCCAGCCAAATCTCGGCCACGACTTGACCACGACCCTGACCCCGCATTTCAGGCCCAAAACTTCCCGCCTCAGTCAACTTCTACGATACTGCCTGACATAAATTCCTTCCCTGCGTCAGACCAGCCGCTGACGGAAATCTCCATGAAAAACATGCTGACCCTATTGCGGCAAACCTTACATAATGACACCTCGGTATCGCTAAACCAAATTACTAATGCGGTACAAAAACAAGAACGCAGAATACGGCATATCGAACTTAATATGGGGGATGTAATATCAGCACATAATGATTTGATCGATGCTCATGCGGACCATTCATCTGACATCGAACAAATTAATTTAAAACTAGCTGACCTGGAAGATCGTTCGCGTCGCAACAACATCAAATTCAGAGGGATCCCTGAATCAATCACAGGCGAGGCGCTATTGCCCTATATACAGCAGTATATCCAACTTCTTATCCCATCACTTCCTAATCTGGAGATGGCGATAGATCGAGCCCACCGGCTACCAAAACCCTCATTTCTGTCAGCATCTATTCCAAGAGATGTATTGGCCCGTATCCATTTTTACCATATTAAAGAAAAAATTATGGCGGCTGCTAGGAATCCACCCCCGCTTCCACCATCACACGCAAATCTCCGACTGTACGCAGACCTATCCAAAGCCACACTTCTCAACAGGAAAAAATGATTTCCATTACCAAAGCTTTGAGAAATCATGGCATAGCGTACAAGTGGGGTTTCCCCACAAAGCTAACAGTAAGACATCAAGGAAGGATCTACACGATTAAATCCCTGGAGGCTGGCCTGGACTTACTCAGAGTATGGAACATCCTACCCGCGGATGCGCAGGAAACGACATCCGCCTCCATTTTACCTATGGAGGCAACATAACCACCATAATGTCACACTTTACGCTTTGACATGCCTATACTTCTCCCTAGAGGCCACTCTTTTGCATACCACCATCTGGCGATCGGCCATACCTGATGACTCGTGTTCTAAGTTTCTACAGTTGGCATGACCCCTTCGGAGGTCGAAGCCGGTTCAAAACCCCCAGTTATCAAGTAGCAGTTGCAGCTACTTGGTCTACTTGCATTGTCTGCAAGTCTTTTTTTATCCTTTTTTGTGTTCCTTCCCCCCCCTTACCCCAGCACCGCCAACTACTTATTTACATCCTAAGATTTGGAAATCCTACACATCCAGGGAAAACGCACTCCAAATCCTCCATCGAGCCTAACCCGCAATACGATAATATCACATCTTTCCTCCTCCAGAAGACATCCACTAAGCCACGATCCCCCCAAATACCAACGCTACTATGCAAACACCTGTGAAAAACATGTACAAATGATTAATATCACATCCCTAAATGTACGAGGCCTAAACTCCCCATTTAAGAGATCGATGCTCACCAAAGAAATCCGGAAGTCCCAGGCTGATGTAATCTTTATACAGGAATCTCATTTTGCTACAGACAAAACCCCCAAGCTATATCTTCACCATTTCACCCAAATTTTTATGGCAACAAACGACAAGAAAAAGAATGGAGTTATCACTGCCATAAATGACTCTATTCCACTCCACATTATTTCGGAAACAGCTGATCCGCAAGGACGCTACCATATCCTGATATGCCAAATAAACGACATAACCTACACCTTAGTGAACATCTATGGACCAAACAGCAAACAGTTGAGCTTCTACCACAAACTATACAAGATCGTTGAACGGTGTAAACAAGGTAGACTTATTATCGATGGCGACTTTAATGTCCTGAATAACCCTTCCTTAGACTCCTCCTCCAGCCAAAGATCCTCCAAATTAAACCTCAAACGCTTTTTGCATGATCACGATCTATACAATATCTGGAGATGCCAACATGGCACGGAAAGAGACTATACATACTTCTCCCCTTCCCACCTTTCGTACTCAAGAATAGATTTTTTCATTACTGACAAGTGGACTCTACAACATGTAACGTCGTCCAAAATTGGTACTATATCCTGGTCTGATCACGCCCCTATCAACATATCTTTTGGACAGCAAACGACGATCGGCAATCCCGCTTATATGGAGACTGAACTCTACACTTCTGAAAAATCCGGAGAACCAGAAACACCTGCTAGAAGCCCATAATCTTTTCTTTGAAACCAATTCTACACCTGATATCTCTATTACTACGCTCTGGTTAACATATAAGGCCTACATGAGAGGTATCCTCATACAGCTCAACTCACGCATTAACAGGCAACGCACACAACAAATTGACCAACTGCTCAGTTCCATCCAATTACATGAAGAGATCAACAAACAAAACCCAAACCCTTCCACATCTGCGGCTCTAAACACAGATAGAAACAAGTTACGCACCATATTACTCCACGAATATGACATCAATCTCCAAAAAATGAAAGCCAAATTTTATGCACTCGGGAACAAAACAAACGCATTACTATCTAAAATTGTTAAACAAAAACGATTTAAAACTAAAATTCTTACAATCCAACACCCCGTCACGCGTTCCCCACTAATAAACCCACAGGATATAGCCAACGCATTTGCATCTTATTACCAATCATTATATAATATTAAAGACGACCCAAATACAACCCAACCAACAATTGTATCTATTGAAAACTTTCTATCCAATACCAATTTACCCCAAATTACCCAATCTCAACTTGAAACCATTTCTGTGCCAATTTCTCCCATGGAAATTGAAAAAACCATAAAAAGTCTCCCCCTACACAAATCGCCAGGGAATGACAGCTTTACAAACAAATTTTATAAAACATTTGCGCCCAATCTAAAGCAAAATTTAGCTACCCTATACAACCTTGTTTCCTCTCGCGGGGAATTCCCCCCTGATATGCTCCAATCAATAATCACTACAATCCCAAAACAGTGGCAAAGATCCCCAACTGGTCCAGAATTACAGACCGATTTCACTTCTCAATACAGATATAAAAATATACGCCAAAATAATAGCCCAGAGACTCCTTCCTCACGTACCTACACTGATTCACCCGGATCAAGTGGGGTTTATACCGGGAAGACAAGCCCTGGACACTACTAGACACATTATATCCCTTCTACACCATCTCGAAACTAATAAGAAACCATCCCTCCTACTGTCGTTAGACGCAGAAAAAGCATTTGATAGAATACATTGGCAATTTATGACACTTACACTCCAAAAATTTGGAGTAACAGACTGGATGTTATCGGCAATTTTATCACTCTATTCAAACCCCTCAGCTAAAGTCCTAACTAATGGCACGCTCTCACAATCCTTTTCTATATCCAACGGGACCAGACAAGGCTGCCCACTATCCCCTATTATTTTCGCACTACTCATTGAACCGCTAGCTTCCAACCTTAGAAATTACTTAAATTTCACAGGCATCAATCTTCTCCAGAAAGAACATAAAATTAGTCTCTTCGCAGATGATATTATTCTAATGGTTACAAACCCATCCAAGTCGCTTCAGGCAATCCGTACACAGATTCATAGATACGCGGCAGTCTCCTATTATAAGCTTAATGAACCCAAATCGTCTATATTGAACCTCTACACACCCACAGGAACACAAAACGTGCTCTCCCAACGTTTCCTGTTCACTTGTGAAACGCACAGTATCCCCTACCTGGGGATTAAACTCTCTACCTCAACTAACCAACTTTACAACAATAACTTCAAGCCTCTACTTGAAACTATACCACAAGAGCTCAAATACCTCCGTACGACTACATTATCGACACTTTGCAAAATAGCCACTCTAAAAATGTGCATACTACCCAAATTTCTTTACATATTTCGGACACTCCCTATCCCAGTCCCTTCCTCCTTTTTCTCTAAACTACAAGCAATATTAAACAAATTTATGTGGAATTCAAAAAAACCCAGATATACTATGAACCTACTCCTCGAGGGGAGGAGCTGGACTCCCACACCTGAAATCGTACTATCAAGCTGTTCTGTTGGACCAGATTTTCTTCTGGTGGCATCCTTCCGCTGAGAAGATCTGGTCCACTATGGAAACATCCCTATTCCTACCTCACAAAATAACTGACATACTACTCATACCACAGACGGCACAATCTAAACCTCTACATAAACACCCCTGCATACAAGCCTCTTTGTGTGTCTGGCTCGACTTTTTAAATCATAATCAGTTAAATCAAAATACAGTGCGAACCCCGGTCCCACTGTCCTCCCTACACCACATCATCCCACAACTAAACCTAACAAGGTGGAAAGCTGCTGGCTTACTACATATTCATGATATCTACACTAATCATAAGCTTGACTCATTTCCCACTATCCAAAAGAACTTCCATCTTCCAGACATGGAACAATTTACATACATGCGGATAGCCCATGCACTACAAAAAACCCCCATACCATCAGAGGTAAAAGTCCCGGTATCTACGCACCAATTCTTCCAGACGTCCACTTACCCAAAAAAAGGAATTTCAAATTTTTACACAACTATAATTGGAACTCTATTTCCCACAAATACCACCTCAATAGCCAACTGGGGAAAACACCTTCTTCCAATAGCTCCACTTACCTGGGAAAAAACATTCACTATTACTTTCAAAGCCTCAAAATGCAGCTCTCATTGGGAAACGTATCTAAAAATTCTCCATCAGGGGTACCTAACCCCTACCAAACTATCCCTCTATTACCCCCAGCTTTCGCAAGCATGTTGGAGACACTGTGGAGAGACAGGCTCACTACTTCACTTACTCTGGCTGTGTAAGTCCATCAAATCATATTGGAACAAGGTGTTCCAGATAGTCTCCTCAATTGCGGAAACACAAATATCCCCGAACCCAGCACTAGCCCTCCTTCACATCGGGATTGATAAATACCCTACGAACTCACGCATTATCATTATACACATTCTAGCAGCCGCTAAAATTAACATTACCAAACTATGGCGATCCACTACAACTCCTCTTTTGTCACGCCTATTTTCTGATCTCAATCTCCAATGTGAGATGGAAAGAAGAACAGCCCTGCACAACTCCTCCTATCACAAATTTAAGTCTCAATGGTCTCGATGGTTAAAAAATCCTAATTGCTCAATACGTTGTTGACTACTATTCGAAAGGAATACAATACTCTCTGCCCACACTGAATTGGTGCTTACCCTCCCTTCCCCCCACTTCCTTCCCTGTTCCTCCACTACCCTCATGTTCTCCCCACTCTTATGCCCCACTAGTCTCCTAGAATGGTTCACAACATACGGAGCATACCTCTCATGTAACTGAATCACAGAAATACAGGTTCCCCGGCCACCTGGTGGGGAACCTCCACTTTCCTTTTGTCTTTATTTTTCGTAAAATGTTATTCTCGATGTGAACCAAAAAGATCGATTATCATATATTACTTATGTATGTTTAAACTTTAATAAAAACTATTTGAATATAATAAAAAAAAATGATGATTTTCATCCACTATTAATTTTGTTCACTACATGTTTTTGATTATATAGTAAAGTTGTTTATGTACTGTTATAAGATATTTCTGATTAAGCGTTTCCAAGGAAATGGTAGATTTCTTTTACATTAAAGCAGCAGCTGAATATAGATATTACAATGTTGACATCCAATTACTCTATTCTAGACTTGTATGACTAGGAATTTTATTAGGGTTGCACGACAGTTTCAGATATTTCTGGTGAACAGCATGGGTAATGAATGTACTTAAATTACTTTATCAGTCTAGACATGGAGTCAGTGGTTATGTGATTGGAAACAATAATAACATAGAGCTAAAGTATTAACTTTTATAGTAACCCTTTCACTAAAATAAAGTCTGAAAAAACATGCCCTCTGTTTTTTACAACTCTTTCTGTGTATGCCAGTGAACCACACTGTAATCCAGAAAAAATGCTGCTTGAAGAATCTTCTAAATCTGACACTTCTGGGGGTGTTTGATTCCTGATTCCCCACCATGTGCTTTGGTTCAACCCATCAGTCCCATTACCCACTTTAATGGAGAAACCACCACATGGGCCGGACCGGGAATCTAATACTCCCAGAAATATTTCAAAGATTCTTTAAACAGCATTTATTCTAGATTACAATAGTGTGCAGAGTCATACAGGGGCTCCCAGTCCCCCCAAGCAGTATCACTGTTTGTACTTGGTGCAGTTGCTGGCAGAACTGTACTTGATCACACTGAAATTGCAATTTTAACAGGGCAGTGGCCAGGCAAGGAGCTCAGCAATGCAGAACCTGTGGTTTTACTGCTCTCAGAGTTCCTGAGCTGCTCTATGGACAGTATCCTGTATGGGCACTCTGACCACCGTGACACCCTCTCTCCAGTCATGCCCTCATGAGGCCCTGGTGGCATGGATAATATGAAAAGTGAGCAATACATTTCTTCTTTACATAGGGTACTTATGTAACCTTGTAATTTGTAGATTTGTATCTCGTTAAGCAAGAATAACATATCAGGGTTTATCTTTTCTTCACTGAGACTGTACTACGCGGAATGATTGCTTTATTAGAATTTTGTAACTATTTAGAAGGAAACCTCATTGGTCACTATGGGCAACTACTCCAGTTTTCCACATTTTTTGCTTCATTTTTTTTTACATTTAAAGAGATTATATATTGCTATGTTTGCACCACAAAAATCCTACACTGAGGTGTTCTTTATACAGTATTGTGCAATATGCCCCTATATACAATGCATTTTTTTTTTTTTTTTTTTAATTTATGTTCAAAAATTAAATACATGATGTGCCTTTGTATTTGTCTCAGTATCCACTCACAGGTCACTTTATTAGGTACACCTGCTCAATTGCTTGATAACATAAATTGCTAATCAGCCAATCACATGGCAGAAACTCAATGCATATAGGCATGTAGATGTGGTGAGCATGACTTGCCAAAGTTCAAACTGAGCATCAGAATGGTGAAGAAAAGGAGATTTAAGGAATTTTGAACGTGGCATAGATGTTGGTGCCAGACGGGCTGGTGCAGGGGTGGACTGACAACTCATGGGGCCCCCGGGCGATAGGGGATCATGGGGCCCCTGTGTCCTTCCCCAAACTCAAGAAAGCCTATGAAAAAGGTACCAGGGGCATCTCATGGGGCCCCCTATTGACCCCCGGCCCGCAGGCAGTGCCCGAGTTTCCAAATGGTCAGTCCGTCCCTGGGCTGGTGTGAGTGTTTCAAAAACTGCTGATCTACTGGTATTCTCACACACAACCATCTCTAGGGTTTACATAGCATGGTCCAAAAAATAGTCGGAAAAAGAGAAAGTATCCAGTTAGCTGCAGTTGTGTGAATGAAAATCATTTGTTGACGTTAGAGGAGAATGGACAGACTGGTTGCTGCGACAATCAGATGGTAGGGTCAGAATTTGGCGTAAACAACATGAAAGCATGGATCCATCCTGCCTTGTATCATTGCTTCAGGCCGGTGGTGGTATAATGGTGTGGAGGTTATTTTCTTGGCGCTAGCAAGATGTACCTAATAAAGTGGCCTGTGAGTGTATACAATAATCACAATTTGGAAGTGTACTTTTTATATATAAAATATATTACTCTGGGATTACTTCTGGAAAGGTCTGCTCAGTGGCCCCAAAGAGGCTGAAAATTTCCAACCTTCAAAAAAAAAAAAACAAAAGCTGCTACGTTTCTGGTATGGCTTATACCTTCTGTCAAGGTTAAGATGTTTTTGAATGTTCTATGTGGAGTTATATCAAATTTTGTTTAATAGTTCTTCAAAATAATCATCAGTACTCCAGCTGGTGTAGAGTAAGTAATTGAAATATTTTCGATTATGTTGACGTCCTGCATGTTAATCATAATTTGCAAGCTGTATTTACATGGTTCTTGATCAGTTTTGTTTACAAAAGAATAATCCAACAGCACTTTAGTACAAAACGGGTTTGTTTCAGAAATAAATATTTCATCAGGGTTTCTGCAGTGACAAAATCTTACATCTTTCTTACCCAAATCATTAGTTTGATGGCACAATAATTTCTTTTAAGGCACTGCAAAATTATTTCAGCAGTTAAATTAGGCAATCCTGCTACAAATTGTCAAAACAACACTACATTAACAACCTGGTGAGTTTAGTGACCCAATAAAGGTTATATAAATGTGAGCTATAGCACAAATTAGCAATCCTGCTCTCAGCTGGACGACAATCAATTGTTACACCTCATTTCCAATGACATCTAGGGAACAAGAGAGTACAATGAGAGACAATTTAGCATTCTGAGTTAACTATTGCAGAAGAAAAATACTGATGGAAATTCGTTTATCTATTACTCAAGTAGTAGGCTTGACTACTATAGATGATCTAAATGCTTATTGAAATTTTCATGTTACATGCAAATTATTATTATTGTTAATGTGCATACTGTACATTTTGTCTGGTATAATACTCAAATAAAAAAATTCTTTAAATGATTTTTTTATCTGGAAATAAACTGCAGAATAATCTCTCTTTTGTAATGTATAATAGTGTCTGTGTTTGTATGTACAGTATATACAGTATGTATATATAAATACATAATATGCTATAATGAAGTATTTATACAGCTGCTTTTATGCTTACAGTACCAGGGGCGGACTGACAACTCATGGGGCCCCCGGGCAATAGGGGATCATGGGGCCCGTATCCTTGCCCACACTCAAAACACACCCAAAAAAGCCTATAAAAGGTACCAGGGGCATTTCATGGGGCCCCCTACTGACCCCGGGCCATCGGGCAGTGTCCGAGTGCTGGAATGGTCAGCCCGCCCCTGTACAGTACTTACTATTATCACCTGTTGTGGTTTTTTTTTTTTTTCAATTACTTCTTAACTTATGCCTGGTTCCCAATGTCCTGCAGCTGCAGGCCGGTTGCGGGTGTGGGAATCGCACCTGTTACTGCACCCGCATCGTGTTTCTCTTGCGAGATGGGCAGGGGTGTTATTCATTCTGAATGGCACCCCCACGCATCTCATCTCGCAGCTCGAACATGGGAACCACACAGAAACCTGCAGATGCATTTTGGAAAAAGTACATGCACCTTTTCCTTGTGTGAAATATGGGCACGGCAGCCCATTCAAATGAATGAATGGGCTGCCGTGCCCACGCGAATACGGGTCGCTCAGCCCACACTAGTGTGAACCGGGCCTGAAACCTATATAAACAGAGAGATGATTATGCTTTTGCAATTCTTTCTGATAATTCCAGGGACTCTGAAGCACTAAAGTCATTGATTCAGCATGACAGACAACTTGTTTTTACAAATGTAAAAGTCATCAGTGACTACATCTCTCAGCTTGTTTCCTTTAAAAATGCTTATAGAGAGATGGCAGTCTGCTAATATATTCAATAAATACATGTAGAGTCATTCTGAAAGGTAATCACGTACAATCCTAAGCATGTACAGTATTTTTCTTTCAAAGTATATCTGTGACCATACTACAGGTATTAGAGTATTTAAAGTGTTACTAAACCCAGGCCCTGCATTTACTATATTTGTTCTCTCACAGTACACAGACCATGGAAGTGCAATCATTTTAGTAGATCTAAACTGCTAAATACCTTTTCCCATCAGCAGTTAGAGCAGTCTTGTGACTTCTATCAGTGTTCAGCAGAGCACTGGTAAAGCTTGTAGGAGGAGTTTCCTTTCTGCTCTGGGAGGATGCAGAACCCCTGACCTCTGTCTGGACAGTGCTAAATTGGCCCCGTGCTGATTACATGCACTCTCCCAAGAAAAAAAAAAACACATCTCTAGCATTACACACCAAACTGAGTATGTGAAGAGTGACTCCGCACGATATTTCTTATCAGGAGATAACAGGGGGGCACTGGAAGAAGGGGGGAATAAGAGAAGTCAGGATCAAACAGCCTTTTTACATAATGCGTTGGATTAATCCCTTAGGTTCCATAGTGAGTATAACAAGCCTGCTTTACTGCATATACAGACTGATTTTACTGTTGTGGGTTTAGTAACACTTTAAATATTCCTAAGATGTAAGGATTTTAGAACTTTCAATGGTTACTTACCCTTTTGCAACCCCCCCCCCCCCCCCCGCTCTTTCTAACCTACCCTACCCTAGCTTTCTACAACTTTTCTCCTGCACAGTAGGCCCCATGATCTTTGGAGCTTTGAAGATTTTTGTCGACACAAACGATGCTTAGGGGACCACCACAAAAGTCTAGCGGGTTCCACTGTGAATTTTTTGCACATCCACAAGGAAAGGCTGGCTGTAGGATATAAACATTGCATGGGTAAGCTGGGGGTTGGGTCAAAGAGTAAGTAAACCTTGAAAGTTTTCTTACCCGTTTAAAAAAAAAAAAAAAAAAAGCCCCCTACTTCCCTCTATAGCTACAGTTACTGCAAAGCAATTAATCATCAAAAAATCCCAAAAAAGACTCTAATGTTGGCTTTCAGTTAGCTTACAGTATAACAGGTTACAAGGACCTGGTGTTAACATTAGAATAATAGCTGGCTGTCAAATTTCTTCTGCCAGATAAATTATGATGTGCTTTGAAGATTATTGTCTCCAAAATGCCTGTAGCTACAGATGTATGTGAGGAATAGTTTTAAAACTCTTTTACAGCTTAAGAACTTGTAAATCCTGTGAATAGTGTAAGCATTGGTGCATGTTAATCATTCCATGGAGTCCATATGTTGGCTGAAGAGCTTTTTATTCTGGAAAACAACACGAAAGCTAGCCCTCCTTTTTATCATTGTTTTTTAATACTCTTGAAATAGACTAGGCAATGCTGAAGAACTAACAAATGTCAGAGCAGTGTGTGTGGCTAGCTTCATTTTAAGGCTAGTGCGAATTTATTTTGAATGATTCACCTTTATTAGTCCTCTTTTGGATTTGTTAGCAAAACTGATTGAATGTCTTGTTTTTTTTGGCTCACTCTTGTACTTCTTAGGGTTCTTGGCTGTAATTCCTTTTAGGAAATGCAGTTACACATGCAGGCATGCCCTTTTTATATGTCAGGGTTGCTTTTTATTCCTATTCAAGCAATATAGATGACCTTTACTTTGATCTGTGGCTTGTTTATTCTGAGGTGATTTTTTTTCCACCTTTTGCCTTGTATGCATATATCCAGTTAACCAGACATTGTGTGACACCCTCAGTCTGGATTTGCTGTAATTTACCAGGATATTCTTCAGAGACCTTCATGTTTATTTGCCCATGATTCTTTCATGCAATTCATATTTTAATGGAATTATTTAGAAAGGAATTAATAATTTCACAGGACTACATTATTTTACAAAATGTAAAATATTTCTAGGATGAACATGAAGATATCACAGATATAGAAAAAAAATCCTAAAATGGGGAAGGTGCATTTGTGAATCTGGTGTTATCAGTTTTGCAAATATAAAATGATGGTGGTAGGGAGGGGGTCTCTCTGTCAACTACCTCAACCAGTTTTGATACTGCACATGCTTCTGCTGAAGATGTTCGTGAAAATATTGTATAGAATTGTACTTTTCCTATGGACCATTACCAGTTCAGGTCAAAAATTGTTCCTAAACATAATTTTTTTTTTCTTTTAATATTTTTATCTGTTTTGCAATGCAATTTCTGTATAACAATAGTAACAGTTTGTTAAAATTTGTTTTGTTTTGTTTATTCATTTTTCAATTAATTCCAAATTTTCAGATCTCGTCCCCCATGTCAATAAGTATGCTGGGTTAATGATGTCACAAGGGGACAGGGACACCCAGTGACATTGGGTGGCTCCGCCCCTTTGTTATTTAAGAACTGTCATATGGTGGAGCTGTCAGACGATGGGAGCATTCGTCGGGTGTAGAACTCTTTTTTTTTTTTTTGTTTTTTTTTTGTTTTTGTTTTTTTGGGTCAGCGGCTGGAGTGCATCGTGATTGATGTTGGATCTACTTTTGTTTTTTAATAAAGGACTTGTCAAAAACAGATATCCCATACTCATTCACACAGAGGCAGACAGGATCTGGTGGGCCCCTTGTTAAAGGGGGCTTTCAGATTCCAATAAGTCCCCTGCCCACAGACCCCACAACTTTAGCCCAGGTTTGTGGGGAAGAGGCCCTTTTCCCCATCAACATGGAGACAAGGTGCTTTGGGGGGGGCTACTCTGAAGTACCCGCCCACATTGAGGGAATGTGGCCTGGTATGGTTCAGGAGGGGGGCACTCGTTCCCCCCCCTCTTTTCCTGGCTTGCCTGCATGCTCGGATAAGGGTCTGGTATGGATTTTGACTTTTTTTTTTTTTCAATTTTGGAGTGGGGTTCCCCTTAAAATCTGAAGGGCCTGGTAAGGATTGGGGGAGACCCTATGATTTTTTTCTTTATTTTTCATTACCGACATTCTTACGCTTACATTCTGTTGTCAGTGGGGAAACCCACTGATAGCTGATGAGTCATCGATTGTTAAGGATGCACTGGCCGGCTTCCCTGCCCTCTCCTTAACAACCAGCTATTCTTTACACAGAATTTGGATTGGTGGATAACCTTTCAACCAATTCAAATCATTCTGAAAATTTTGAATTTGATAGAAAATGAATAAACGAAACAAAACAAAATTAATTCTGAAACGAATCTATAAAACAAAATTAGTAGCATAACGAATTTATCTGAAACAAAACAAATGTTTCCATTCTGCACATGTCTAATTAATATAGGCATGACCATTTAAATGGTTATTAGCATTATGAGGAAAACATATCAACCCATAACAGCAATGAGTTATCTTATGGCTACAGCGTTACACAAATGCTTTTGTATTATTTGGAATTAATCTGTATTACCAGATACTGCTTGTTGAAAATGAAGAGAAAGCAGTTCAGTGCATTGAGCAATGATTTAGCGAGAGAATAGGAGGAGGGAAGAATAGTATAGGGGTATGAGGTTGTAGGCTTATGTGGACAGGAAGGGATATTGGTTTGATTGGTTATTGGTTAGATTTTTTTTAAAGGTGCCCCTTCATTACTTTGAGTAAGGTTTTTTACAGTTCAAAGAAACTATATTTGAAGTCTGGTGGTAGCTAGTATGTGATAATTGATTCAAGTCGGTTCCTTGCTAAGTAGTGCTTTGCATGGATTCCATGCTAACAGTTGGTTGAGGAGTATTTTAAGGCATTTGGCGGACTCCTATCCAGGGATGCTTAACTATGGCAAAAGACCACCAAATGTGAGCTTATGTCTCCAAGTCTTGACAGCCTTTAAAGGATGTCATCTTGGTTTGGAGTAAGCTATGCTTTTAGGTAACAAGTACCATTATAGTAGTACTTTATCATTTATTGCTAAGGGCTTTGAAGAGCTTGTTTTTTGTATTTACCATATTTGAGAGCAGTCCTTCATTGCTATTCATTGCTCAGATCCCTATTTTAGTTTGTGTCTTGTTGTAGGGATTGTAGATTAGTTTACTTTAAGGGTGTAAGTTAACCACTTCTATCTGAGTAATTTGTTTGTTTTTTTTTGTTTTTTTGAGCACATGTTAAAATGCACATTTTAGACCTGAGGGTGAATTAAAATACCAACACAGTATATTTTCTAAAATCAGAGACCCTGGATAATAAATCAGTGGTAGGATGCATGACATCTGTACTTTTACCAAACCCATATTTTCAGTAAAAGTCACACTGAAGATACCTTTAGTGAACACAAACATAATATATTGCCATTGTCTGGTAAAATATAAAAGATGAGGTTGCATTGAGTAAATCGCTACCAAATATGTCAAGCCTTAAAACTCTCCATGTCCATAAAATGACACAGAACTATCCAAAATTGTCCATATGCTACTTTTTAAAAGCATTTACAAGTCATCAGTTTAGAGATACCAGTCAATTATGGCTTTTGAATTATCTCTCTCACTCCAGCCTGATACCTAATTTTGTAATGCAATTGCAGTTTTTGTATGTAGGTGCACCCAATGCTTGCATTTACATATTTATGCATATGGGGGCAGGGGTGAAAATTGCTTTTTATTTACATGTTGGTTACTGAATTTGATCCTGTCATTCGGATGAAGTTATAATAGATTGTTGACAGTCAATGGGTTGCAGGCTACGGCCTCCAAACTCACCGAGACAGGGACTTTGTTTTGTATAAAGTTTATGAAGTTGAGCTAAATAGGCAGGCAGGTAATATTCCCACAAATCTGGTGGATTTCATCACTTGTTGTAAGTATCATAAAATTAGCAAGGGGCAACCACAAGGGGGACTCTAAAGTGATAAAGCAGTTTAGGTAGGAGGGTCATTTGGACTGTCACTATCCATTCAAGCCAATAAATAAGGTACTTTATCCAGGTGTTGAGAAATAATTTTTGTTTTAATTAAACAGGGTAATTTTCCACAGATACATTAATACTTAAATGTATTGTATGCTTAAGTGTGGTAATTTTTTACTCCCATGCTGGAAATTGTCTGTTTTAAGAGAGGTGTGACAGGTGAGTCAGGTATTCATCACTTTAGTGTTGTTGCTGTTTTGTGCAGACCAGACATTGTGGCAAGTTGAAATATGTTTATTACGTTGGGTTGTTCTCTTACTTCATTTGAAAGCAGGTGTAAATCCACATCCATCCTGATATTCTATATTCTCCTAAAGCCCTTTAAGAGCTCCTAATGAGCTTTATACTCAAATTGACACCCCATATCAAGGTAAATGAATGGAAGAACTTGGTTCCATAATCTCTACAGAAACTGCAAGAAGAAGAAATTAGATGCCACACAATTTAATAGTCCAGATAAAATGTTATCAAAGGAGCATCCAGGAGGTTTTAGTGTTCAACAACCCCCCCTTCATTAGGGCTTTAAATAGGAAAACCTGTATCTGGATTGAATAATGACTTGACCTAGAATATAATTTATCCAGGGTGATAACTTTCACTGATATCCTCAGCAGTTGGTTTGGCAGTCAAAATCTGTTGGATACTCCTTTTATTGTTCCTTTGACTTTTACTGGAATAAAATTGTATCTGGGCTATTTAACAGTGATGATGTGGTACTTCAAATCTTTTTTCTGTTTTGCGTTACAAAACAAATAAACTGAAGATCTGCTGAGGTGTAGAAACTGCCTGTCCAGTAACCAGATCACCTATACCAATGTCAGTGCAATACTATTGGCTAGCAAAATCAGGCGGACAACCTTATGGGTTTGGCACCTTTTTTCTACTTTCCCAAGTATGGATTGATATTCGATCAGTAGCAGCTAAATGTTCAAAAACACTTTTACGCTGTAGAACTCAAAGTGCTCCTATATTGGTACTATATTACTGCACATTTATCGAAGTCTATGCCTTTGTCTTTGTATCCCTCAAACTGAGGTTGCGTTCAGTGAGGAAATATGACACGTAAATGGTGGACTTGTCCCTGAGTCCAAACATGTTGGTTATAAGTGCACACTTTACTACTGTGCTTTGCTGTAATATGGCTAAGAACCTATGGAAAGTTCTATTGTAGAAGTATATTCAACATATAACAAAATATCAATAAATTTAGATCACACATGCTTTTGCGCTATCAAGAAAACAGCATAAACCTGAAATATACCCACTCTCAACTTAACCAAAGTGAAATGCAAGATTATGGACATGATAGTAAAAAAAAAAAAAACTCACTGCAATATTAATAAATACATTCCTGAAAATTTGGGAACCCCTAGGTGTCTTACTATGGCCCTAAAAGCTTTGATATACTTGCAGTTTCTTGCAGTGTCTTGACCCCTGGATTCTATGCAGACTTTTTTTTTTTTTCTCATTGAGGTCAAGCTGCTGGAAATTTTTGTCCTTTACGGAACTAGAGTTTTTGCTGACACCAAAAAGGTAGTCCTAAAAAAACTGCCTCTGCCTCTGTGAACATGGAGGTAACACAAGAATGTGTAACCCACCTCACTGCAATTCACAGTAGTTTAGCACAATATAGCAAAGAATAGCACTATATAACTGCTAACTTTTTTTTCACATGTATTGCGGGCTCTCTCTTAACTGCTCCAACACAGAGACAAATGACTGCTGGGAACCCACCCTTTTGAAGTAAGAGGGCTTGCACATAACCAAAGCCTTCATTATTGGCCCTGCTGAGCTAGATGATCCTAGTTAAAATTCCATGCAGTACATTATGGTTTCAAAGGCTCAGCAAATTGCAGGGCTGGGTCTGAGAATCTCAAATGGGGATCACCTCAAGCCCTGGGTAGCACTGCTTCTGAACCTCATCCCTATCTGAAATGTGTGTAGAATGCATTTTTCTTTGTGGGAAAACATCAGGTGGCAGTCAATGTTATTATAGATATCTGAGTTTCTTTGAAAATGGTGTATTATCGCTGAGGTTAGAAGTGTTGATATGGCACTGCAGGTGACAAAGGAGTTATGAGTGGAAATAATATGTATAGTTCATTTTGGTTAGTACATTTGGAGTATTTATCCAGATGAGATCTAAAGGCTGCTGGAGTAATGGTAAGGTTGATCAAACTTGTAAATGTGGGGGTGGATCATTAGATTTTAGTCTTCACTTAGGATTAGAGGGACCTTTTTATGAACTTGTTTTGGCCTCTGAACTGTGATAAGGTGACTTAGAAGGGCTAGCCATGAGAGTTTTTCTATGTGCCAGCCCCCTCCCTATAAAAGTCAAGGCTTCCAGCAGCCTTTTATCAAAGTGTATTGAAAGAGCAGGTAGAGTCTGGAGCTATGTATGGCAACTATTCAGATTCTAGCTTTAATTTTTAAAGCTTAACTGAACCATCTGAAGTTTGATGCTGATTGATCTGCACAATTCTGTCTGGTTGAGTTTTAGTGAATTCCCTCCATTTAGTCAGAGACACACTCACTGTACTTTGTAAAGTCCTGAAGTCTATAGGGATAGAAGACAAAAATTGTGCAAGAAGATCTAGTAGCTGTTGTTGAATGCTGAAAACTGTTATTTTTACAGAGTCAAAAAAACACCCACTGTGTGCTGGCTATTCCCAAGAAATATAGGGAGAGAAAACCAAGCCCGCACAAGGAGAGCTAGTAGCTGCTAAAAACAACTATATTTACATTGAGTCTGGGACACAATCGCTGTGTTTTGCGCAGTCTTGAAGCAAATAGGTATAAAAATACAAATCCATGCAGGGAGATCTAGTTGCTACTGGAATTTACTAAAAAATGCTATATTTACATTGAGTACCAGAAATACCTGCTGTGTGTTGGCCAATCCCAAAGCCTATATGGATAGAAAACAGAGACTGAGCAGGGAGAGCTAGATCCTCTCTCTGGGCTGGGACAGAGCGCACCAGGAAACATGTTCTGGAAGTGATGACAACAAGCTGCTTGAGGATATCAGGAAGAGCCACGAAAACTGAAGTGCTGTGGATCTAAAGCTACGACCATGCACCGAGGGAATGTTGCCTTGACAACGTGTTTTGTGAAACTGCCCTTTATTTACTTGAAGCATAGGTGAGGAGGAAAAGGGTGCATTAGTATGCCACAGACATGTCTTCTGTGTTCTACAGAAAGAAGAGGATGAATAACCTGCATTAGGAGTCCATATGAAATTCCCTATACAAAATAGCCTACATGTACATCTGTGGGGGAGGAGAAGGAAAAGGGTGCATTAGCAGGCAAAAAAAAACATGTCTGTTATGCACCATGGCGGAGGAGGAATATCCCACAATAGAAGTCCATATAAAATTACCTATATGTGTGTCTGTTGGGAAGGAAGAGAATGATAAGGGTGCATTAGCAGGCCAAAAATTTGGCTCCCATGTAACCTTTAGCAGGAGGAAAAAGCCACATTTAGACTCCACAGACATGTCTATATGCACCCTTGGGGAAGGGGGGCAATGGCATTCTAACCCTCTACTTTTACAGGGAGATTCCCATCCACAGGACAGCACTCTAACTCCTAGCAGACTGAAAGTGATCAGCATTGGAGTCCCTTAACTCTACAGTAAGCCCTACAGTAGGCATGAACAATGGCTACCACTCTACGTGTTAATATAAACATGCATCATTCACAGGCTGTAACAATGGGATTGTACACCCCATTAACACCCATGATACCATAAGAACATACTTAACCCCTTGGCTCCCGGCCCTTTAAGGGTTTCAGAAGCCTGGAGGTGGGAGAGGTTTTAGGGTCATGTGACCGCCGTGATTAAAAAAAAAAACAATATTTTCCTTTTTAAAGAACAATCCAGCAAATTAGAAAGTCAGAAAAAATCTTTGCTTAAAAACAGGGATTCCAAGTTTGCATATATTGCAATAAATATTCAAGCTTTCCAACTGTATCAGTGATCCCTTTCTAGTCAATCCCTACTCTTCCATTTTGTTATTGCCAAATGCATTCTAAATGGCATATTCGTAATGGTATGAGAATATAGAGCAAGCAGGCACAGCTGGAGGTTAGCTATAGATCAAAATACAGTGATACACATCTACAATGCAAAAAAAACCAGAACATTTTTAGAGGCTGGATAGCCACAGGTAAAGATGAAACCAGTCAGGCATTAGCCTTCACTGGCTTCCCTGGTGGCCCCTCCACATACCTACTATACTACTAGGAGAGCTCCCTCCTTCCAAGCATCTATGGACCATTAAATATACACTGCTTCCATAAATAATCGGTCTTTGTAGAATGCATACTTCAGCTAACAGTGATAGCTGCGATGATCGAGGACATTGTGTTTCTGTCTTTCCAGAATGCCTATTACATCTTACCTATGTAAAGCTATGCATCAACTTGTTCTGATGAGTTTATCTGACATTTAGTTTGTGATCTAGTTGCAGAGCCAGTCCCCTCGTATAGGCCAGACCTCTGGTCTCGGTGGACTGTTGAATTTCTTTGGATATGTATGGGAGAGAATTTAATTGCCAGTCCTTTGGCATTGTTACCAGTCGACATACATGTGTGTATGGACGCTAATGAATTGAGTATATCCAACTAGTTGATGACCAACCATTTATTTTGGGAGCCACTGGTTTCATGAGTTATGGACTTATCTATTCATATAGTCACAACTAAAAAGCTCTATTAATCTCATGAGATATATGACCCATTGATAATTTACAGACTTCTTAGAGGAATGCTCATAATATATTATGTTTTATGATAGGTCTATGTATATCCACCAGAGCAAGCAGTGATTGTTTGACGTTTTCCTTGGAAATTTTACCTGTTTGTTTTGTTTTTCATTGTCTATTTATTGCCTGATTTTTAACCGCTTGTCAGTTTGCGGCTTCTGGAGGCACCGCAACGTACCCATGCGTTGCAGTGCTCATGCACACTGGCACATCCCCTGGGGCATGCTGCAGCAGCTTGGTCCAATGATTGCTGTATCTGGTGGACATTGTAGATCACAGTGCTTAGTACCTGGCTGCTGTGAGCAGCTGGGGTATCATGTGGTTGCTATGACCAATAATAGTGATTACATCATATGTAATGTAAGCAAAGCTGTCAGGGATGGTTTTCAATCATGACAGCTTACTATTGTAATGCTGTGATTGGCCCACAGCTATCAAATGGTATTTGTGCCAGTCACATCACCTTGTAGTATGTGGTAGTTGTGGGCCAATCACAGCATTACAAGAGTAAACAATGAGTCATGAATGAAAGCCATTCATGACACTTCAAAGGATTGCTGTTACAGTGATGATCACTGTAACAAGCAATTACAGTGTTAACTGCTTGCCCTCCACCCTATAGCAGAAGTACTACTACAGGGTGGTACGGCTGCACAAAATCACGCATATATAGCTGATTTGCATTTCTGGGTAGGGGGAGCGCGCACAGCCCTACACGTGCCGCTATTGGTGGCTGGGGATGTCAATCATCGGGTTCCGGACAGTGATTCTCAGCCAGACTCCGTGATCGTCGGTAAAGCTGACAGAGGAGAAACCAGTGTGTAAACAATACAGGTCTCTCTCCTGTCAACATGGACATGCCGCTTTGTGCTTTGTGTATCTCTGCATAGCAGAGAGATACAAAGCAGCATGTTTCCCAAGTAAAACACAGCACACAATGTAAAACTCACAGCACACTGTTAACCCTTTGATCACCCTAGATGTTAACCCCTTCCTGCCCAGTGTCAGTACTGTATCAGTGCTTTTTATTAGCACTGACCACTGTATTAGTGTCACTGGGGATGTCAGTGGCAGTTAGTTCCCACCCGTGTCAGAATTCCTACCGCAGATCTGCATTCCAGCTATAAGTCGCTGATCACCACCATTACTAGTATAAAAAAAATAAAAATTCCAGTATATACCACCATTTGTAGACACTATAACTGTCATGTAAACCAATTAATATACAATTATTGGGATTTTTTTTTTTAGCAAAGACATGTAGCAGAATACATTTTGACCTAAATTTATGAAGAATTAGATTTTTTTTAAAAACATTTTATTGGATATGTTTTAGCAAAAAGTCAAAATTGTTTTTTTTTATAATTGTCGGTCTTTTTTGTTTTATAGCGCAAAAAAATTAAAAACGCAGAGGTGATCAAATACCACTGAAAGAAAGCTCAAGTAATGTAGTGACATATAATTTTTTTTTTTTTACATACTGTCACCAGTCAGTATCCCTGATCACCACCCCACCACACCTCATATGATGATCCTATACTGCACTGGTGACAGTGTGTACAAAAAAAAGTGTGAAAAAATTATTTAATTTCTTAATTTTCCCAAGAATTAAGACTAAAAAAAATTCACCATGCCTCTTACTAAATACTAGGGATGTGCTTGATGTTCAAGTTGAACATAAGTTTGACTTGAACATCGTGTGTTCTGCAAACACGCGAACGTTTAGGGCGTTCGGTGGGCTGTTCACCCGCCACACCCCACAATGCACTGCACATAGTTCAGGTGTAATGCTTTGGCCAATCACAGCACAATTGGGCTGAACTAACGTGATGTCGTTTGCATCATTGTGCAAATGCTGGATGCCATGATTGACTATAGATTACATCAATAGAACAATTTTTTGTCTTTTTTTTTGTAATAAAGAACTTGTCAAAGACTCACTGTTAAAATCCATACCAGACCCAAAGGGCTTGATATGGATGTGGGGGGGGCCTCATACAGTTTTTTTTTGCTAAATGTATACATTCAGCTGTCAGTGGGGAACCCCACTGACAGCTGAAACATTACCGCATGTTTTTACTACTAAAATACCGCATGACTTAATAAAATAACTCCTGCTGTATTTTAGTGAAGGCCAACTTTTTTGAAAAATGCTGTGTCCACCCTGGGCTTAAAGTTTGCGGTTGTGCTTTCATTAGGTTCAAAAGTTTGACCGCAAACTGAACAGGGGGGTGTTCAGCCCATCACTATTAAATACCTTGGCCTGTCTACTGTCCAAAAAAGGGTCATTTGGGGATTATAAATATATATATATCATAGTTTATAGACTCTATAACTTTCACACAGACTAAATAATATACACTGATTTGGGTTATCTATGAAGAAAGATTATTTATTTGCAAAATTTGATAACAGAAACCAAAAAAATTTTTTTTTAATGCTTGGTTGTTTATATAGCAAAAAATAAAACCCAGTGGTGATTAAATACCACCAAAAGAAAGTTCTATTTGTGTTAAAAATTATATAAATTTAATTTGGGTACAGCTTTGAGTGACTGCGCAATTACCAGTTAAAGTAGCACAGTGCTAAATAGCAGAAACTAGCCTAGTCATAAAGGGGATAAATCTTGTTGAAACCAATTTACCAAGTTCATGATTTAAAAAAAAAAAAAAAGATGATTTTCTTTATGTAGAAAGGCTGTTGCATTTTATGCACATTTTTCACCAGTTGGTTTTTAAAAACTGCTTCAAAACCATTTTCACTTATATCAAAGTGTGTAGGTTTTAATTTCAGCTAAATGAAATCCTAAAAATATCTTTACTCTGAGAGTTGGCTTGCTTGATATATTTTTTTCTTTTTTAAACCTTAATTTAGGACAAAGTCTATGGAGAATCATTTATTAATTTATACCAAAGTCTGAATTTAGTGTATGGCATCAGAAAATAAAATTAAACTGTATGCATAATTTGTGCCTCTTTGGCAATTTAGTCAGGTTAGGAGAACCATAGTTTAATTGCTTTCTATAAATTAAATGTTATTAATCGTCAACATGTCTGTTCCCCATAGAACCATTAACAATATTTTATAATTGAACTTATGAATTGTTGCCATACATTAGCATATTTGTAAGATTTCATAAATGTAAATTGTATTAAAACAGTTGAGACCAAAGTATTGTAATTTAATAAATGTAAAACAAAAATTGCATGTTTAAAATTTGGTTTGAGCATTGAATGGGACATCTACACAATTTTATGGTACAATTATTTATTTAACAATCTGTAAAATTGTCCAAAAGATTAGAGTCATGTAAAACTGCACAAGCAAAGTCAACAGGATAACTACATTTCTTACAGAGTGATGATTAGAGTGTATGTGGACCTAATCTTTAAGGACAGCTTAGTGACTACATTGCTGATTGGCAAAAATAGCTATTGTGATACCTATATTAAAAAAAGGGCCAAGATACTGTATATGTCTGGAATCTACAGACAAGACAGATAAACGCCAATGGTAAGGAAAATATTGGATGGGATGAGAAGGGACCAGATCCTCAAATTTTCAGAGGAAAATAGTATCATTAGTAGTAACTAGCATGGATTTATTGAAGATGGTTCTTGCCAGACCAACCTGTTAACATTTTATGAGGAAGTAGGATGTAATTTGGATAGAGGAAGGTCTGTGGATGTGGTGTATCTGATTTCGCTATGGCATTCAGTACAGTTCCCCATAAACATTTACAAATTGAGGCCCTATTGACATTGACTATATTGTATTTACCTGGATAGAAAACTGGTTACAGAAACTGTTCCAGAGGGTGGTGATAAATAGTGTATCTTCTGAATGGTATGGAGTTGTAAATGGGGTCCCGCAAGGGACCAATTTTGCTTAATTAGTTCATAAATGATACAGAGATTGAAATAAATAGTTCAATTTCAGTGTTTGCTGACAATACAAAGTTAAGAAGTGTAATAACTTCACAGCAGGATATAGAAACTTACAAGAAGACCTTGATAAAATAAAGGGTTGTGCAACTGCATAGCAATGAGGGTTAATACTAAAAAATGTAAAGTAACATGCATGGTGACTGACCATATGTATGCAAGTTACCTGTTAGGAGCAGAACCTCTGGGGGAATTGACAATGGAAAAGGATCTTGGTGTCCTATTAGATCACAGGCTCAGCAATAGCATGCAGTGCCAAACTGCAGCAAACAAAGCTAGTGGACTATTAGCATTTTGAAAAGGGTAGCTGTTTGTGTGTCAGCTCCTCTGCTCTGAGTTTCACCAAATATGTTGTGCTTTCTCCGGGAGCCAGTGATCGGAACTTGAGCTGAGGTCAAGGTACAAGACACTGGCAGACATGGAGTGGGGGGATGTATTGCTAGAAGTACACTTTTTCTGATTGTTTATTTATGTTTGGACTCCCATAATTCTAATTTAGGGTTAAAAAGCATCTCCAACTGCCACTGCTGGTCACACACATTACAAACTGTATTCAATTTAAGCAGCATTATCATAATTTTGTTATTTAGGCATCATGCAGTCTGCCTGTTTCCTCAAAATTATCATTTTTTTGCACACTGACACCTAGCTACGACATATGTCAGTGTCGATGGAATAGTGTGTTGACTCTGTAATACTTCTCCTTTAACCAGCACCTGTCCGGTCAACAGCAAAACGATGGCTGAGCGGGACTTTCGTTGATCTGGGTGGACATCATATGACATCTTCCCAGATCATCGCCTCATTGTGGCAAGATCTGTCAAGATGTGTCCTTCGGACACAGACTTTGACAGATCTGTGTACTAACCCGTTTCCGGTACTATGTGACTGCTGCGACAAATCACAGCAGGTCACAGGACAATTGTAAACAATGGATAGCTTCCTTTCATGTCATCCATTGTATACAATTAAGTTGCTAGCTGTGATTGGTCATGTGGTACAGACTGGACCAATAACAGTCAATCTGTGTCACGTGATTAGCTGTGGCCAATCACAGCTAATCACAAAAAAAAAAAAAACACAATCAATTTCATTCAATTAAATGCTTGCCCTTAGCAGTGAAATTCACTGCTACAGACATAATGCATAAAAAAATACTACTCACTTCTCCAGAGTAGTACAATGTTACTTTGGTAACATTATATTACTCTGATCACAGAGTAAGAAAAAAAAAAGAGAGATGGCACAAAACTAAGTTTAAGGCATTGCTCAAGACATATGTTTGTCTATATAACTGTTGCAATAAAATTCAGAAAATAAAACCTCTTTCTTCTTCATATTCATGTCCCTCTCTCTAATAGATGGCGGTATTTGTGTGTAACTATCCACCCCAATATTTGCATTGGTTGCTTTTCCTTAAGGCCTAGTCATTTAGGTGTGGCGTGCTGTGGTGCATTAACCCTTGTTGTGTTAAGGCAGCCCAGCCCATTTATTTGAAGGGGCTCCCAATGCACTAAAATGGACCAAAAATCTGTCCAGCACCATTTTCCACAATATACAATAGAATGTTACTGTGCAATGGAATGCACTGCAATGAACGTGTGTCAGAGGGGCATATTGTGGCCTGGGCTACCAATGAGAATGAATCGCAGGGTAAGGAGCTAGCACGTGTATGGTGCGTTTAATGTGTGTTGTGGCAACACAGGGTGATGGGTAGGAGTACTTGGGTTCTTACAGATGTACCTTCATGAAAAACAAGCCAAAAACAGCCTTTATTGCCCTCTTGCAATAATCCACACAACCCCAACCCCCACCCAGGATTTGGTGCAATCCTGGCATTTCAGGGCCTCTGAAACTGTGATAGGTAGTCAGGAGGTGTAATGAGGAAATAAAGCCCTTTAAAAACCTGAAGGTGCTTATTGGATTTTGGGGTCCTGTACTTGGCTAGACTGCCAAATACTCACACATACTCAAATTCCACATATAGCCATGGCATGTGTGAGCAGTAAATCATTTAAGTGACAATTTTGTGTTAAAAAAAAAACACTTTTGTCATTTTCCAAAAACTTGTGGTAAAAAAATTAATTCTATTGATTCAAGATGCCTCTCAGCAAATAGTTTGGGGTGTCTACTTTCCAAAAAGGGGTCATTTCAGGGGGTGGGGGCATTGTATGACCAGCATTAGAAGTTTATGCCACACATCACTCACTCTCATGAAAACAAATCAGTATTTTTTGCTAGGAAATTAATTTAAACCCCAAACATTGTATATTTTTTAAATTACTTTTAATGCTATCACAGGGAATGCAAATATCCCCTATAACTTCAATGGGCATTTTCATATATTCTTTTTTGAGAAATCTGGGGTCTATCAGACTCTAGATCTCTCCTCTGCCCTTACATTATCTAATCAAACCAAGATCGGTGTGATCAGATGCTTTCCCAATCGCCGGCTGAAAAAAATACCAGGATGATGCATGCAGCTGTAGGAATCATCCGGGTATAACCATTCAAATTCCAGTCATGTACCAGTATGTCGCTGGTCCTTGTTGGGTATATATGTTATGTTCTCAGCCCACAGGCTGCATACAAACGAAAGAAGAAATCTCTGCCAGAAAAAGTGTGTGGTATGCCCAACATTAGAATATACTGCCCTGCATCCACCCACCTCTAATGGTGGGCACATATTACGTTGCATAGTGCCACATGTGCCAGTTCCAAGATTGTACAAATGTTTAAATAGTGGCACGCTTGAATAAGAATTGTCCACGTATAAGTGGTACCCCATATGGAAAAAAGATGACGCCAAGTCCCAAACTATCTTGCCACTGCTCCCATGTAGTCTGGGCATCCGGGGGCTCCACGTGACTATCTTTTTCCTCATAAATCTGAAACTTATATGTATAGCTTGTTGCCCTCTCACAGGTCTTCTACATTTTGACCCCATATCTGGCAAGCTTGCTGGGGAGAAATTGTTTGAATGCAAGGCAGCCAGAAAACTTAATGAGGGACTCATCAACGCAGATTTTTTGCTGGGGAGTATAGACATCTGCAAATTTTTGGTTAAGATGATTTACAAGGGCCCTCATTTTGTGGAGCCGGTCAAACTCAGGGTCACCCCTGAGGATGACTGTGTATTGTCATTGAAATGCATAAAACACATGATACTCTTATATGTATGCCTGGCCATGGCAGCAGAGAACACGGGAATATGATGAATCGGGTCTGTGGACCAATACAACCGCAATTCATTTTTTTAGTAATGCCCATGTTGAGGGTTAGGTCCAAAAAAAAATTTTAATTCAGAAACCATAATGGGTTTCTATGCGAATAAACTGGCAAGGTTTGAATTTGGGTTGGCAGTGATAAATTGTTGTGCGTGTAAATTGATTTTATCCACAATCAATGCATACAGATCTTCCATGAAAAACAGCTTCCAAAAAATCAAGGGGAGTAGTTAAATTTGCTGTTTTCACCTGAATTCCGGGTTGGGCAGTGAATGGGGAAAGTATGGGTGCTGCAGAATTTGTGGGCTGCCAATTGAGATTTGCAAGCACATCTAGAAGGATACTAGGGGCTCTACAGGCCTGTGTTTGAATTCTTGGTGGTTGCGGGACAATACTTGTGCTTGCCACCGCACCAGCTTGTACTGCACTTATGGGACTCGCCATGTCATCAAGTGATACTGCAGTGGTACCGCTGGTATGTGAAAGACCAGAATGCACTAGGCTGCTGGTGCTTGCCAGTTCACCAAAAGGTAGTGCAGCACTAGTACTGGCACTCTGCTGCATATGAGAGTCATCAAAATTTACCAGCAAAGTGCAAACAGAGATCAGGCCTGATTCTGCGAACACTGCGTTTTTGTGTGCAATTCATCAAGTGACCGTGACCTACTGACACTGCACTTGCTGGGGGAGAAAGGGGGGGGGGGGAGTAAGCTTAGTGGCTAAATGCAGGTGCTGGGGCTGATCCCACTAAAGCTGCATATTTGGGGGCGCTATACTAATGTGAACACTGGTATATCTGACCAAAGATATTGATCTGTTCAGACACTATACTAGCAATGGAGGTTTATTGTGTATGAGCGTGTTCCTGGCAATCAAGGGGTTAAATGTGATTACTGGTATACTAACAGGCAATCTGACGCTATTTGGGAGCTGTGTGAAATCCACGGAAGCGCAAATCACTTATATATATGTGATTTTGTGCACCCGTGCCACCCTGTAGCAGTATTTCTGCTAGGGCGGTCAGGAAGTGGTTACAGAAACGGTTTGTGTTATGGCGCTGCATTACTTTAACTGACAATTGCCCTGTCATGCAGCACTGCACCCAAATTAAATTTACGTCCTTTTTTCTCCACAAATTGAGCTTTCTTTCGATGGTATTTGATCGACTGTGCGATTTTTATTTTTTGCACTATAAAAATAAAAGACCAATAATTTTGAGAAAAAAAAACAATATTGGAATTTTTGCTATAAATCATGTCCAGTAAAAAAATTTAAAAATTAAATTTAATCATAAATTTCAGCCAAAATATTTGCTGCAACATCTTTGCTACAAAAATCCCAATACGTTTAAATTGGTTTACGTGAAAGTTATAGCGTTTATAAATGACAGTATAGATACTGGATTTTTTTCATACTAATAATAGCAGTGAACAGCAACTTATGGCGGCAATCAGCCGGGGAGTGTTTTACTAGGGGGCAGGTGTGTGTACTTCACTGTTACACACTGTTCCGGAAAGCTGAACTCAGCAATCCAGAACAGTGTGCTGAAAATTGACAGGGAGGAGAGCTCCATTTAAAACAATGCAGCTGTGCTCCCTGTCGGTGTTTGCCGGCAATTGCCAGCCTCTGGCGGGTAATCATTGGCTATGGTGGGCACTCAGCAGGGGGGAGGGGCCAGGAGCATCAGCAGGGGGACCCAAGAAGAGGAGGTTTGGGGATGTTCCTTGCACAGAGCAAGTAGCTATACCATGATTGTTGTTTTTAATAAAAAAATTTAGCATTTACAATCATTTTACTGCCTGTGGTGAAATACTACTGGTCAAATACCTATGCCTGTTGGCCACAGAGATGTATTTATGCAGGGATTATGATATGCATATACAATTGTGTTCAAAATAATATAAAATATAAAATAATATAAAAATAATTGGGCTGGCCACTCCATAATGTCAATCTTGTTGGTCTGGAACCAAGATGTTGCATGTTTACTGGTGTGTTTGGGCTCGCTGTCTTGTTGGAACACCCATTTCAAGGGCATTTCCTCTTCAGCATAAGGCAGCATGACCTCTTCAAGTATTCTGATGTATTCAAACTGATCCATGATCCCTGGTATGCAATAAATAGGCCCACACCGTAGTATGAGAAACATCCCCATATCATGATGCTTGCGCAACCATGCTTCACTGTCTTCACAGTGTACTGTGGCTTGAATTCAGTGTTTGGGGGTCGGCTGACAAACTGTCTCCGGCCACTAGACCCAAAAAGAACAATCTTACTTTCATCAGTCCACAAAATGTTGCGCCATTTCTCTTTAGGCCAGTCAATGTGCTCTTTGGCAAATTGTAACCTCTTCAGCACATATCTTTTTTTCAACAGTGGGACTTTGCGGGGGCTTCTTGCAGATAACTTGGCTTCACATAGGCATCTTCTAATTGTAACAGTACTCACAGGTAACTTTAGACCTTCTTTGATCTTCCTGGAGCTGATTGTTGGCTGAGTCCTTGCCATTTTGGCTATTCTTCTATCCATTCGAATGGTAGTTTTTCGCTTTCTTCCACGTCTTTCAGGTTTTGGTTGCCATTTTAAAGCATTTGTGATCATACTGCTATTATTTTGAACATACCCCTGTGTAATTGAATTAGTGATTCAATTACACAGAATCGGCAGCATGCATGTCGTGACTGTTGGGCCTGTTGGATTTCTATTACTCTACTACACCTGCTAGTAAATTATTTGCCATGTAGAAATATCATTTCTACCAAAAACAGTGATTGATCAGGTTAGTGATGTCTGGCTGCTATTATTTTGAACACAACTGTACATCTACTATTGTGAAAGCAAGACAGGTTTTATTAAGTATTTTACACTATGCTGGTGCTTTCTCTGTTTATTTTACAATGCATCTCAGTCAGCTATATGGTTCATTAGGAGAAATGTTTCCAACCCTATTTATTGTGTAAAGCTCAAGAACTGCTAGCTGGCAAAGGATTAATTATATATTTGTATCTTTTAAAAGTGTAAAGGATAAAATGTGAAATGATGGTAGGTATAAGTTGTGAATCACCAGGTTATTTAATACTAAGTGGTATTATCCAGGTATCACTTATTGAAGATAACTTTTCAACCTGTGTTCAGGCAGTTTTTGTGTAAGCAGGTGATATTGTGTGATATGGTAAAGTGAAACTTGCATGGTATAAAAAAAAACTAAACAAAAACACAATCTCATGTTTGATGCCATAACTCATGGTGATTACTTATTTTAATGTTGACCTTGGTGTACATGTCGCTAACCAACATATTGATATTAAAAACAATATCATCTGTTGAACCTCTCTAGGCCACCATTTGGGCATTAAATATCAAGCACTTTAATAGTCTATGTATAAATTTTAGCATTCTGTAGAATTTAAAATAGTTCTAGACTTAGAGATCTAGCATCATTTAGTTTTAGAGTACAGCTTAAGGTTGATCTAAGTTCTGTTCACACTTTTAATTAATATGCTGCTTATTCACTTCATAAATAGACCATGATCGTATATATAATTAGAACAGAGTCTGAAAACAGGCGGAATGCTGGCACAACAAATGCAAAATGCAATGCCAAATAAAGCTTGTCATGACAGATTAATGTTGTATATTATCCATAATGAAGAGTTAATAATGTCTTGCAATTTTTACTGTTTTAACTTAAAATTAGCTGCCACATTTGCTAAAAAATGTTTTGTGTATATAATTCCTATTTGCATATTTCCTTTGTAAAATAAACTGTTATAGCCATTTATTATTCTGTATTTAAAATAGTTTGCTTTGCAGTTTCTTTCATTCTCTTAACCATCTTCTCTTGTCACAGAGGTTTCATATTCAGTCCTTGGATTTCTTGAGACTCGATGCTGTCTGGTTACATGTCATTTATCTTTCACATACTGCAGTGACATTGTTCTGTTCAAGGAAGGAATGCCCAAGGATGCAGGGTGGCATTAGTTGAGCATTTAATAACTACCTGTTCCCTGGCAATCTGGCTTGTAGCAATAAACCATGGCCTTTTGGAACACCAACCTTTCAACATGCCCATCAATTGCTATGGCACAAAGAAAAACTTTGCATGTTACACTTTATTTTTTATGTATTATGTTTATCTATTAAGAACCATCAATTTACATAGCACTTTACATACATACTGCATATATATTGTACCTTTACATCAGTCACTACCCTCAAGGTCCTTACAATCTAAGGTCCCTAACTGACATTCATACATACGCATACTAGGGCCAATTTAGACAGGAGCCAGTTAACCTACCAGCATGTCTTTGGAGTGTGGGAGGAAACCCACAATCATGTACCTGGTGAAAGACTGCAATGTTATGGAGGCCTCTCTTGTACCTCCTGCCCAACACTCCTGAAGGTAGAGACAGAGAGTGTGGGGGCAAAGAGTGGCATGAGTGCCAGAGTAGCTGGCTGGTGGTCTCCACTCTGTAGGTAGGTAGAGCTGGTAGTTGCAGTCCTTGGAATAGGATGCAGGAGCAGCTTGGCACCAGAGCAGAAGATGAAGCAGGGCCAGGAGACAGGCAGCATACAGCAGTCAGCAGCAACCAGGCAGCGAGGAACCAAATTGGCAGGCAGAGCAAGCCCAGGAGGCTAGCCAAGGTCAGTAAGATCCGGGCAAAGCGGTACAGAAACAGTAGGCAAAGGCAAGTCCAGTAAACAGGGTGATGGCAGAGTAATCATGTGAACAGAGTTTAAGCAGAAGCAAAGTCCAAAGGCAAGCCGGGTCATAGGCAGGTACAGCAAGTCACAGGAACAAGCTGTAGACCATTCAGCAACTGCTCATAATGACAGACCAGTTTAAGTAGGACATTGTGTGGCAAGTTTGCATGCTAAATGGAATGCATGTGAGTCAGTTTGCATGTGCACATGCATGCACAAATGCGCGTGCACATAAGTATGAGCACGCGAGCAATGCATGCGAATATGAGCATAAGTCTGTACTGGTTTTCTGCTGCTAAGAATTCGGTTTCACTTACACCCACGCAGGCACAGGAAGAACTTGCAAACTCCATGCAGGTAGTGACATGGTTGAGATATGAACCAACGACCCTAGTGCTGCCAGGCAGAAGTGCTAACCACATACTGCAGCCACTGTGCTGCCTAACTCCTCTAACTTCCAGAAATCTGTGTCTATGATGAGAGGTCCACCTGGTTCTGTTCTCTCTCTCCAGACAAAGGAGATGGTAATGGACTTTGTGATTCATATAGGGGAATTTTATATCACAGCTAAGCTATAGAAATGTATTCCTTCTAGGGTGTATCTTTTATGTAGAAAAGAGAAATATTGTAATGGAGGTACTGTATATCTAATTTTGTTTGGCTGTCATGGGTTGCTGGACTTTGGATGCTGTTTTGCAATATTTAATAGGTGACAAGTTTGCAGGGGGGGTTTCACAAATATCATCCTGGCCCGGAGGCGTCCCTAGGGTTGGTGTCACCTGGTGCCGGAACACTTGGTGACACCCCCTCCGCTGATCCCTGCAGGATGGATTGGATCTGCGGATTGAGCATAATGGATCGGACTCTTTATCCTCCCCAGTCCGCAGATCCGATCCATCCTGCGGGTATCGTCGGCTTGCAACCTATACGGGGTTAACTGATCTCTCCACGAGCTCCACGAAAAGGTAAGTTTTAAAGCAAGCCAACCATTGGATGGATCGGATCAGATCTGCGGATTGGGGAGGATAATGGATCGGACTGTCATCCATTATGCTCAATCCGTAGATCCGATCCATCCTGTGGGGATCGTCGGCTTGCATTAAAACTTACCTTTCCGTGGAGTGGGTCCAGTGTCACCACGTGCAAAAGGTGTCACCCGGTGAGAGCGCACCCCCCGCACCAGGTACGCCCCTGTCCTGGCCTTTTTAAACTGAGTTTCGATAGGCTATAGGAAATGAAGTCAGAGCTGCTTTTTAGCTATAGAATGTTACTGTTTTGCTGTACAAATTCACATTGCTTTTTGTAAAGGCCAGACCCTAGAGTCACTAAATATTTGGAATGTGTTTTGTAGTATTTATAGGTTTAAAATGGGTTAAACTGTGAGCATCACAAAGTGTTATGTTTCCATGACTCCAATGTGTGTAAAGTGGATTTCAGCTCAAGTCTTTCCTGGCTGGATAAAAAAGCCAGCGACTGTGCCTCTATGCCTCATCTGTCTGTGTCATACATTAGAATTTGTGCACCAATTGCCATTAGATAGTGAAATTAAATAAATTCACAAAAATGATGTGCTCAAATAAAATAAAAGAATAATATACAGTATGTATGAAAAAGCCCTCAGCGCAATGGACCTCCTATGAGACAAATATTGCAGCTAGCATGTAATGTGTTCCCACATGTAAACCATAAATCAAAAAAAATGCAGCGCAGTACTATAAACTCAAATACAGTGCTACTAATATCCAACATGCATCAACAAATAGTGAAAACAGAAATTGTGCTTAGTGACAATAATATGTGCTACATCAAATATATATCAACACATACATATAAATACCCATAGAACTGCAAATACCAGTGCTAAATGAATAGTGTACACAAATATCAAATCGTTCTAAATCGTGAACTATCCCTTTAACACTCCAATATCTTCACATGTGCTTGTGAGGTACAGTATATCTTCACCACCGTCAGCACATAAAATCTCCAGAACGCTCCACAAACATATGAAAAAAATGCTCCATATAATGTATTGCCAAAGCACTGTTGCTACTCTCCCTAGGCGTGGTCGTCCTGTAAAAATGACTGCAAGAGCACAGGGCAGAATGCTGCATGAGGTAAAGAAGAATCCCAGAGTGTCAGTTAAAGACCTACAGAAATCTCTGGCACATGCTAACATTTTTGTTGACACATCTACAATAAGGAAAACATTAAACAAGAATGGAGTACATGGGAGGACACCATGGAGGAAGTCATTGCTGTCCAAAAAGAATATTGCAGCACGTTTGAAGTTTGCAAAAGAGCACCTGGATGTTCCACAGCACTACTGGCAAAATATACTGTGGACAGATGAAACCAAGATTGAGTTGTTTGGGAAGAACACACAACACTATGTGTGGAGAAAAAAAGGCACAGCATACCAACATCAAAACCTCATCCCCACTGTAAAACATGGCGGAGGGAGCATCATGGTTTGGGGCTGCTTTGCTGCCTCAGGGCCTAGACGGATTGTTGTCATTGATGGGAAAATGAATTCCAGAGTTTATAAAGACATTTTGCAGGAAAACGTACGACCATCTGTCCGCCAACTGAAGCTCTGCAGAGGATGGGTGATGCAACAGGACAATGACCCAAAGCATACAAGTAATTCAACAAAACAATGGCTGCAACAGCACAGAATACGCCTTCTGGAGTGGCCCAGTCAGAGTCCTGACCTCAACCCGATTGAAATGTTGTGGCATGACCTTAAGAGAGCGATTCACACCAGAAAATCCCAAGAATATTGCTACACTGAAACAGTTTTGTGAAGAGGAGTGGTCCAAAATTACTCCAGATCGTTGTGCAGGTCTGATCTGCAACTACAGGAAACGTTTGGTTGAGGTTATTGCTGCCAAAGGAGGCTCAACCAGTTATTAAGTCCAAAGGTTCACATACTTTTTCCTCCCTGCACTGTGAATGTTTACATGTTATGTGCAATTAAACCATGGCAACATCTAATGTTTGTGTAGTATTATGTTCAGCAGACTGTGTTCTTCTATTGTTGTGACTTAGATGACGTTCAGAGCACATTTTATGCCCAATTCATGCAAAACTCCATGTAATCCCAAGGGGTTCACATACTTTTTCTTGCAACTGTATTTGGTATACGATGCACAGGAGATATACCGCACAAGTGCACGCGAAGAGATTGGAGTGTTAAAGGGACAGTTCACTATTTAGAACAGTTCATTTGATATTTGTGTACACTATTCATTTAGCACTGGTATATGCAGTTCTATAGGTATTTATATGTATGTGTTGATATATATTTGATGTAGCACATATTATTGTCACTAAGCACAATGTCTGTTTTCACTATTCGTTTATGCACGTTGGATATTAGTAGCACCATATTTGAGTTTATACTACTGTGCTGCATTTTTTTGATTTAAAAAATAATATACCAAATGTTATTTTTTGCTAACTTGTGCTGGGTGTTTCATAATTTTTGCAATTGCTTTTTCAGATGCAGCAATCACTTGTGTACAGTTTTATATTACTGGATTGTTAATATCTCAACAGAACAAATTACAGCTATAAATTGCTTTCTTTATTGAATTTCTAGGAATGAAAGTAGGGATTGAAGTTGGGATTGATTTTTTTTAACCTTGCATGTATTAGGGCTGCTGTCTACACACTAACACTGTTAAGTTTTTATCTTGATGTAAAGCATGTTCAAAGCATATTGCATGGAGGAAGTTAAAAACAGATTTTCTTCAGCCCCAGCTAACAATGCCAGTTACACACCACACAGTTTCTATTCATGTTAAATATAAGGTTTTGCTATTTTATTTCATCTGAAATGCGCAGCAGCTTAACTTTAGCATAAGCTTCCCAGGGAAGTTTAATTGCTTGTTAGGGTGGTGATGGTGGGTAGAGAACTGTAAGCAATCCTTGTAATTGTTGATTGCTTATACAGAAAGTGTAGTAGTACTAAATTATCTGCTCCAGGAAGTAGAGGTTCAGCTGAGAATAACTGATCTGCAATCTTAGTGTGTGCGAGAATCTGCTAATTTATTTCCAGCACACAGAAGGGAAATCTGTGGGAAGGTTCCATAAGCAAATGCTACCGTATCTGGCCCTATATTTAGAGAGTGGGATTACTGTATTTATGTTCTTTCCTGCCAGAGAAAGGGCAAACTGCCAAAAAGAACTAAAAAGCAACTTTTCTCTAATATTCCCACTGCATTAATTCTGTTATAGATAGCAGCTCATAAATATTTTAGTGATGTGCCGTCATAGCTTAACCCCTTGAAGCCGACGTCACAAAAATATGCTGCCTCACGGACCTAGGCTTTTTCCCGTGGGGCCGCATATTTGCGTACCTGTCTTTGTGCTGGGAGTGCGCCACACTGTGCGCTCCCTGCACAAAGACTATAGTATCACTGAGAGCGCCGGGTCCCATTCTAATGATCGGGACTCCCGATTCCCGGTCACATGATCGCTGTGGTAGCCTCTGATTGGCTATCATAGTGATCAGTCACTGTGCAGCCCGGCCCTCTTGTTTTTTTCTCCCTCTATGAATGGAGAAGAGAGATACATTGTATCTCTAACTTCTGGCATAGAGAGAAAAAAGTTTGTAAAAAAAAAAAAAAAGATAAATAAATATTACAAAATAAAAGAAAAAATAAAGAAAAAATACCTAGATCAAGGTTTGATCTAGTTCAGTGCCAGGGTTATTGTTTGGGTCAGGGTCAAAGGTCAGGATTTAAAAACAAATTGGTGTCCGTGTCCCTGTGTTTTAGGTAAAAAAAAGGACAAAAACAAAATGTGCACTATTGTTTCTGGGCTGTATTACGGGTACAAACCACAAATAACATACACATATATGGTATAGCTGCGATCATCAAGAGCTGGAAAATTTATTTAGGGTTGTTCTTTGGTGGTAGGTTATGGTAGTAACAAGAAACACACAGCTAAATAAAATTTTTTTTTTTTTACTATTTTGGAAGTTTTTTTTTTTAATAAAAAAATTAGATATCCATTACCGTTTACTACCAAATGAAATCCCAATTTGTAGTGAAATTCACCTGGATGTACAAAGTAGTTGTGATGATATGTACGGTTTTACTAACACATGTCAACGTTGCAATATTGTGCTTAGGCATTTACAGTATTTTCTGGCATATAATATTACTTTTTATACTTAAAAATATACCCCAAGAATTGTGGGTCGTCTTATACGCGGGGTATAAAATGTGAACCTTGAGTTTGTTTGGATCAAGCTGGCTGGATGTGTGGTAATACTGTACATACAGTATACCGTGCTGAGCCAAGCTGGCTCAAAACAAATGTCCCTATGACAGATTAATCTGTCAGCCCGCTGGATGTGCGGTATATACAGTATACTGCGCTGAGCCAAGCGGTTTCAAAGCCTGCTCGGATTGGCTTAGTCAGAGAGGTGGGCTGATGATGTCACAACCTCAGCCAATCTGAGCAGGCTTTGTATTCATTAGTAGAATAAATTGCTCACTGTGATTGGCCCAGTGTATACTGTATGTAGCCGCAGCTACCGTACATATAAGCATCCAGAGGGCTGATTACAGTGCAGGTACATTTTGAAACAGCTTGGCTCAGTATACTGTATATACCACAGTGGTATATACTCAGTATACTGTATATACCACACATCCAGCAGGCTTACAGATTAATCTGTCATAGGGACATTTGTTTTGAGCCAGCTTGGCTCAGCGCGGTATACTGTATGTACATTACTGCACATCCAGCGGGCTGTATATATATACTGTATGTAGCCAAAGCTACCGTATTACCGCACATCTAGCGTGAACCATCTGATTTGGAATTTGATCCATATGATGACGGTCTTACAAATGTATTACAAGATGTCATTCATGAACTTATGATGAACATGAGGATTTTGACGGATTTTAAGTACAAGTCATAACCATTTCAATTAAAAAATCTGATGTTTTTAAATGGTGTTGCCTCAGAAGGGGGGTAGTCTTATAAGGCGAGTATAGCCCAAAACCTATGTTTTAACTGGAAAATTAGGGGGTCGTCTTATACACCCAGTCGCCTTATATGCCGGAAAATATGGTAGATTTGTTTTACCTTAGGTGTGAAGGGGTTGAAGTGTAGCCAAGGGCCTATATTCTCACCATGATCAGATGGAACACTATTTCCTACAAACCTCTTGGTTCAATGACACACCCAGGAAAGATGCATTCCTCTGCTTTCTTCCATCAGTGATACCACACCTGATGAGACCGAGGTTGTTGGGCAAGTAATTTCCAATGAAATGTGTAGCCCTTAACTGTCAGAACCGACATGTGGGCAGCCAGGCAGGAGCCTTATAGCAGACAAGTTCTCCAGAAGAGGTTAGGAACCTCTGCCCATTTGCCACCAAAATACTCCAGTTCTAATGGGACAGCCCTTTGTCCTTGTGCTTTAGATCCCTCCAGCTGTTCATTAAGTTACCAGAGCTACCCTTCAAGTCACTGAGAGGGATGCTGTTTGAGAATAATGGTTGGTGTCAGACTGCTGCAATCCTGACCTAGCTGGTGAGAGATGAACAGTGTACAGAGAGTCCAGCTATTAAGCTCTGTTTGTGGCTTTGAGGAGTGAGCTCAGAGGGTATTATGGAAGCAGTGATTTATGTCTTCTTTTGTGAGTAGTATTTATTCTTTTAACACGTCTTTTAAGTATTTACGGAGTTAAGCTATTGAGTCCCTCTTTATTCCCTACTCAATCTGTGGACTATATGTAAAGGAGAGAGGATGAAAAAGTGCAGCGGAAGGGCAAGGGGGTCTGCAGGAAGAAATCACTAACCCAATGCATGACATGCTGATCTGTTGAGAGAGAGGCATGTTTATCTGGTGAGTCTCTGTCTAACAGAATGTATGGTGCACAAATTGAACACTTATGTAGAGTATTTTCACGGGAAGACACTAGGAATTGCATCCATAGTGGAACTATTAATATGCATTTTTTATGAACTTTTTTTTTTTTTTTTCACTTTTTATTAAGAGTTTTCAGGTTTACATGACATTGCAAAACAAATTTTTTTGGTGAACTTTTGTTACAATTTACATGAACTGTTTTATGTTTTCATGAATTATGCTACAATTTATATGAATTATTTTATTTAGGAATTGGTGTGGATGTGTTAATATAGTTTAAGATTTATGCAATACTGTATTTACACAGTGCTAAATAGTGTGCACTGGCATTTTCAAGTATTCAGTTTTGTTTTAGAGGTATTTAATGCAGAAGCAATGTACTGGAAGTTGAGTAAGTAATTTGCTTTTACACAAATTTTTTTTTTTTTTTTTAAGGATTTGTGTAGATATCTCCAGCAGTGCAGAGCAGGGGTGGCGTTCTTACATAATCACAAGTAGCTGTTGATGTTCTGAACCATTTTACTAAAGTAGAAATTCTCAGCTAGATTCTCTTTTCTTTTAGACCCTTATGGGAGTCTATGCTACGCAGCCACATGTTAACCTGACTGAGCTACAGAGACATTGCTATCAAGAGACCATATTTGTGCAGCTTTCAAAATTTTTGTTTTATTATTCAGTTTATGTATGCTATCCTGAACCAGTTTTGCATTATTGCTTCTAACTTTGCACTTTTAGTAAACTGCAAGTTAAAGTTACTTCCTGTCTGATCATTTAGTTGATTGCATATTCTGTTAAAACTGGCTCTACAAACCAGAATATGTTTTGCTTTGTGTCTAGTAAAGGTTACTTTGAGTTATAAGCAAGGAAGCTTAAACCTCTGTGGTATATTAATCACTTCAAGTCCGAGCACTTTTACCCCCTTCCTGTCCAGGCCAATTTTCAGCTTTCAGCGCTGTCACACTTTTTTTTTTTTTTAATTCAAATATTTATTAATTTTTCATATTTATAAATACATATAAAAAGAGAGAAAAGAAAATACAAAGGAGCATAGCAATACATTTCTTCAACAATCTCATATATCATATAAAATTCTTATCCCCTTCTATTTCCCCCTTTTTATTTCCCTTCCCTCCACCCCTACTCCCTACCACTTCCCCCCACCCTCCCACTCTGCATTGCTCTCTTGCATCTTTCTCTATAGACTCAAAAAGAATCTTCACTTATCACTTCCCATTGCTTCACATATATTTGTTTGATATACAAAATCTTCCCATTTCCTCCATCTCCCATTGTAAACCTCCATCTTGTCTTCTTGGATATAATACAGTTTCTCCATCCTACTGATCTGATTTACTCTCTCTACCCAGTCCTTTTCTCTCGACACCTCTGGACTATGCCAGAATTTAGGTATCAAACCCTTTGCTGCATTTACATAGTACCATATACCCAAATCTTTATATTTATTCATTGGTATCTCTGTACTATGTAATAGGCACGCTTCTGGATCTAGTCCTATCTTTATCCCTGAAATTTTCCTTATTAAGTTGACTATTGTCCCCCAGTAACTTTGGATCTTTGGACACTCCCACCATATATGAAACCACGTACCAAACTGTCCACACCCTCGCCAACACTCTTGTGTTCTTTCTACATCTATTTTGTGTTCAACACTCGGTGTGATGTGCCATCTTACCAAACATTTGTAATTTACCTCCACCTCTCTCATACTAATATTTTCATGTGTAAGTCTATATATTTTCCTCTGTTTATCCTCATCTATCTCTATCCCCAAATCTTTTTCCCATTTTTCTATATACATTGGTTTTACTTCTGTGACTAACTCAGTGAGAATCTTATAAATTTTTGCCGTGCCCCGTTTCCCATCTCCCTGTGATTCCAACAACCTCTCAAATAAATTCCACTCTTTTCTCCCTCTCATTGGTTTTGGAAGGCTTTCTACAAAGTGTTTTAATTGGTGATATTTCCACTCATCAATCTTAATAAAAAGTTCCCCTCCACCTTTCTTTAAATCCTTCAGTGTTTTCAATTTCTGTCCGTCCATTATATCTCTCAGTTGAATATCTTCCTTTTTAATCCATTTTCCCATCCTCCCCTCTATAGCTGGCTTTATTTCCTCTTTTTTGGGGGGATTCCTCCAGGTCTCTCTCTTTGTCCTTTCCGCCTCATGTGCCCAGCAAGCAAAGCTCCCCTCCTTTAGGCCGGTGTCTCCGCGATCCGTTCTCCTGAGTCGGGTCCACGTGGCTTGTCAGTAGGAGAGCCGGCATCTCCCTTTGCTTAGGAAACCCAGCCGGCTTCTCTTCCTCCCAGTACTCCCATGCGGGAGATCACGTGACCCCCTCACCTCCTCTAGACTCCCAGCAGCCCACTGCCTCGGACGGAAGGCTCCAGCGTCTCTTCACCACGGTCCCCACAGGCTCCGTCCACTCCACTTCTCAGGCGGGATCCCCCCTCTCAAGGGTAGGACTTAACTGTGTTCCTCGGCAGCATTACTTTTGGGAGCTTTGGGGTGAAGGTGGCTGTCCTATGGAGAGCGCTCGCATCGCGCTCTCACCTGCCGCCATGATCAGGCTCCTCCCCAGCGCTGTCACACTTTGAATGACAATTGCGCGGTCATGCAACACTGTACTCATATAAATTTTTTAGCATTTTTTTGAGACAGATAACTTTATTTTGGTGGTATTTATTCACCACTGGAATTTTAATTTTTTTTGCTATATAAATGAAAAGTCCAAAAATTTTGAAAAAAAGTGTTTTTCTTCTAAAAAATTTTTCAAATAAATCTTTATAAATCTTGGCCAAAATGTATTCAGCTATCTTTTTTAGTAAAAAACAAATTAGTTTAGAACCAAAAATTCATAATTTTTCTAAAAATTTTTTTACATTTTCATTTTATTTATTTTTTTCAAATCTACTGTCACCCTAGCAGTACAGTGTCACCATAGTGACACTGTATTACTTGTGGGGAGTGATGATTTTTTTATTTTTTTTGCAGCCATTGAGAAATACTGTGAGAGCTGTGATTGGTCACAGCTTGTCACATGGTACAAGGCTGTTGTGAATAGCTTTGTACCATGTGATCTCTGTGATCATTCATAGATTTCACTAGTAGTAAGCAATGATGTCAGAAGTGATCACTAATTGGCCAATCAGTGATCACATGATCGGGACCTAAGAGGTCCCGTACAGCGATCGATGTTCTCCAGACACAGCGGGTACTGGATCACGCTCCCAGGGAACACGCACAGGCTAAAATGACTGGCACCGTTTGTGAATGGCTACCCGCCCCTGCACTGCTCCCGTCTGGCTGTTTACTGTATATACATGGTCCAGACGGGAAGTGGTTTAATGTGCTTTTACTGAACAAAAATTCTGTACTGAACCATCACAATTATAGTTATACAATACAAGAAAGGCAGATATACATAAAACCAATTCAAAATGCTGCCTACTTCCAAGCGAAACTATGTTCTGTATACCATAGTAAAAGTTACTGAACTCCAATTGTAGATGCTTCACAATCTTCGTAGGTAAAGTGGACCCCAGGCTTGCTCTAAAGCGGTTGCAGGAGATGGGGCTAAAAATGTATTCAGATTCTGGCAGAGATATTTCTTGGTGTTAAGTCATCTTAGAGTCCTCCTGTAAGCCTAACCTGATGACTTTTTATTTGAAAAGTTCTGGGTAGCCAATCCCACATAGGCATATCCTTTTCTACCTTATTACACTGTCATATATATGGGAAACATTCTCCAATTCACCCTCTGGATAACATATTTGTATCAAACATGCCATATGTCATATACAGTCATGGCCGAAATTGTTGGCACCCTTGATATTTTTCCTGAAAATCAAGTATTTCACACAAAAAAGGTATTGCATTAACACATGTTTTGCTATACACATGTTTATTCCCTTTGTATGTATTGGAACAAATATAAAACAGAGGCAGAAAAGCAAATATGACATAATGTCACACAAAACCCCAAAAATGGGCTGGACAAAAGTATTGGCACCCTTAACTTAATATTTGGTTGCACACCCTTTGGAAAACATAACTGAAATCAGTCGCTTCCTATAACCATCAATAAGCTTCTGACACCTCTCACCCGGAATTTTGGACCACTCTTCCTTTGCAAACAGCTCCAGGTCTCTCTTATTGGAAGGACACCTTTTCCCAACAGCAATTTTAAGATCTCTCCACAGGTGTTCAATGGGATTTAGATCTGGGCTCATTGCTGGCCACTTCAGAACTCTCCAGCGCTTCTTTGCCATCCATTTCTGAGTGCTTTTTGACGTATGTTTGGGGTCATTGTCCTGCTGGAAGACCCAGGATCTTGGACGCAAACCCAGCTTTCTGACACTGGGCCCTACAGTGCGACCCAAAATCCTTTGGTAATCCTCAGATTTCATGATGCCTTGCACACAGTCAAGGCACCCAGTGCCAGAGGCAGCAAAACAACCCCAAAACATCATTGAACCTCCACCATATTTTACCGTAGGTACTGTGTTTTGTTCTTTGTAGGCCTCATTCCGTTTTCGGTAAACAGTAGAATGATGTGCTTTACCGAAAAGCTCTATCTTGGTCTCATCTGTCCACAAGACGTTTTCCCAGAAGGCTTTTGGCTTACTCAAGTACATTTTGGCAAACTGTAGTCTTGCTTTTTTATGTCTCTGTGTCAGCAGTGGGGTCCTCCTGGGTCTCCTGCCATAGCGTTTCATTTCATTTAAATGTCGACGGATAGTTCGCGCTGACACTGATGCTCCCTGAGCCTGCAGGACAGCTTGAATGTCTTTGGAACATGTTTGGGGCTGCTTATCCACCATCCGGACTATTCTGCGTTGCAATCTTTCATCAATTTTCCTCATCCGTCCACGACCAGGGAGATTAGCTACAGTGCCATGGGTTGCAAACTTCTTGATAATGTTGCACACTGTGGACAAAGGCAAATCTAGTTCTCTGGAGATGGACTTGTAACCTTGAGATTGTTGATATTTTGCCACAATTTTGGTTCTCAGGTCCTCAGACAGTTCTCGTCTCCTCTTTCTGTTGTCCATGCTTAGTGTGGCACAGACAGACACACAATGCAAAGGTTAAGTGAACGTCTCTCCTTTTTATCTGCTTTCAGGTGTGATTTCTATATTGCCCACACCTGTTACTTGCCCCAGGTGAGTTTACAGGAGCATCACATGCTTGTAACATTCTTATTTATCCGCAGTTGTGAAAGGGTGCCAATACTTTTGTCCAGCCCATTTTTGGAGGTTTGTGTGACATTATGTCGAATTTGCTTTCTTTCCTCCCTTTTTTTGTTTTGTCCCAATACACACAAAGGGAATAAACATGTGTATAGCAAAACATGTGTTAATGCAATACGTTTCGTGAGAAATACATGATTTCCTGGAGAAATATCAAGGGTGCCAACAATTTTGGCCATGACTGTATGTCAGACGTTCAAGCTTTTGTTAACCATTAATTAACTTGACTTGTTGATTTCAGTTACATAATTAAATGTAGAACAATAGAACAAAATGATTTCCATGTCTAAGACAAGCAAATAAACAGATCCTTTCCTGTAAGTCTAAGAAAAAAAAAAAATAAAACAGACAAATGTTTATATCAAATGCAATTCAGATTGCCTATGCCAGACAATGGTAATGATGACATGACCACACTATTTCAAAAGGAAGCAGGCAATAGACCGCCATTACAATAATGATCTCCTTGTTCTTGGTGCAATTCCTGCCTCAACAAATACTCAAGTACACAGGACCAGGTCAGATTGATTGGTTGAATAGGTCAAGAGATTGCTGTGCTTGAGAAGATCATATAGGATCCCAGGCTGAACTGGCCAACAATGCCTTAGATAGGGATGCAAGAAGGTTAATCCTGCATCTTCAAGTGGAAGATCAGAATTCCAAGATACTTAACTACTTACAGTAGAAGTGGTGATAACGAAGTGGTAAAAGTAGGGGTCTTTTATGGTTCAATTCATCTACAGTAAACAGCAAGACACAGCAGCAGAGATATGCTGTAAAGTGGTGGAATAGTGTAAGCCGTGTACCGGGGTGGGTTTCCCAGGATACAGTGAAGTTACGAACGAGGAAGGCAACCCCAACACCAGCTTTTGCCACAACAGAATTTTACTTCGATGTGGCAAATAAACACAACCACAAATGCTGGGAACATACAATAAATTTACATACACCCAGCCGAAAGGGTGAGACCCTTGTGCTGCACAGCATGGCACCTTCTGATGGATGACGGAAGAAAGCGAAGTAATTTACCTACTGGCGGGCACAACTAAGCTGCCACACCTTACATGTTATTACCCTAAAAGATCAAGAATCCGTGTATGGTATGGGCTAGCCTGCGGAACAGCACAACAGCTTACAATCTTACACAAATCTACAGTATTCCCTCTCCCATAACTGGTCCTGTAGCATGTGCCTGAGTATTCCTTCTGAGCAAAATGCCAGTCTGGCTTGAGTTTGTGGGATTTTATCAGCTCTCCAATCCAGTCAGACTGCCCTACCACTACATACTGCACACTGACTGCCCTACCACTACATACTGCACACTGACTGCCCTACCACTACATAATGCACACTGACTGCACTACCACTACATACTGCACACTGACTGGAGTACCACTACATACTTCACTGACTGTCCCGCCACTGCATACTGTTCAAAGACTGACCTGCCTCTACATACTGTACATATTGTGTACTGCCCTGCCACTACATACTGTTCACCGCCCTACCATTACATACTACTCTGTGACTGCTCTGCCACTAAATACTGTTCACTGCCCTACCATTTTAGAGTGGTACATTCTACTGACGGACCACCCTGTCACTACATATTGCCCACTGATTGCCCTGCCATTACAAATTGCCCACCAACTGTCCTGCCAGTACATACTGTTCACTACCTTACCAATGCATACTGCTCACTGACTGCCCTGACACTACATTCTGCTCACTGACCACCCTGTTGCTACATACCATACATTCCAAAGCGCTGTTGCGTTTTGTTACTGCCCTGCCCAGGGGCGGACTGACAACTCATGGGGTCCCCGGGCAATAGGGGATCATGGGGCCCCTGTGTCCTCGCCCACACCCAAAAAAGCCTATGAAACAGCCAATGAAAGGTACCAGGGGCATCTCATGGGGCCCCCTACTGACCCCGGGCCCTCGGGCAGTGCCCGAATGCTCGAATGGTCAGTCCGCCCCTGGCCCTGCCCTTTACTTTTTATGGAAACTTTTGTATTTCTTTTGCATCATAACTACAGCTCTCTTATACAGCCCTACCTGTGCCTTTCATAAAATCAATCCCATTTTAAATTAATGCCCTACCACTAATCAAAGTAAGTCTCCACCTACAATGGCTTGCTGACCAGCAAAGGTGTCCCTGGAAGTTTTTTTTTTTTTTTTTTAATACTGGCAATTATGATCCAGCAAGTTTTTGCTTTGTCTACAAACCTTATCTGCTCATATATACTGGTCAAGCAGTCCAGAGGATTACTTACATTTTCACTTTCGCCCGAATCATTTTAATGTGTGTAGAAGGCACCCAAACCAGGAAGCCTTCGTTCCAAACTTGCCCTATGTGTGATATAACTGTTCTAATAAGGAAGTACTATATTTAAAGAATATGCAAACCCAACATTTTATATTCCTCATATGTGTCTGCTGTACCACTGTGCACTTATATGAAAATGCATCCTGTTCCTTTTTGTTAAATACCTGATGTTCCTGCCTCTTCCTTCCTTTTCAGCAACTGACCACACTAGCAAAAGCGCACAGTGTGGTCAGTTATATAGCTGTTCTATGAGCTAATCCAATGATCAGGCTTGTGCTGACATGCACCCTCTTCACATCCATTTACTGAGAATGACAGTTTGCTGTTGTTTCTCCTCCCTGAGCTCTTTATGCAGTTGAGAACAGAGGGAATGTGATCACTTATAAAAAAAAAAAAAAGGGGGAAAGGTATTTATGATGATTTCTATATGTATACAAAAATGTTTTTCCTTTAATTTCTAGTTTAAACTGAATGGGTTGTTTTACAAGGTGAGGGTTTACATATGCTTTAATAATGGATTTGTACAAGTATATTACTTCAATTTTAGGTCGCACAGGGAGTAGACATTCTTGCACCTTGATCCCTGGGTGATTAGGGGTTACCCACGAGGAGGGAGACTGAAGTTCAGTTTTAACAAAATTTTAATTCTTAAAATGAGTTAAGTTTTAAAATGACTCTATGAAAAAACTGTAACAAAATCAAGAGCGTTAAATTATTTTGCAGACATGAAGAGCGACAACTTCTTGAAGAACCTTCTGCAGCTCACTTTTCTGAGAGCTGTTGAATGCTGCATTCCCCACCACAAGTTACATTTCCTTCTTATTGAGCCTTCTAGCCCCTATGTTCTGCTAACTCTTTTTTTTTTTCTAACTGCTGTTCCTTGTAAAAAGGACATACAGTGCTGGGTGGGGGGTGTAGGCATCTAACACTCCCAGAAGTGTTGGATGCAGAAGAGAGCAAGGTTTTTTTATGTGAGCAGTGGAATAGGCAAGTATTTGTGTTTTTTTTTAACAGTGACAGTCACTTTAAGTGAATTGCTGTATTACCCATGTTTTAAAACTGCCCTCCATAGTAGCATATGCCTTTCTTTTGCTCACCTGCTTTTCAGTTTCAGTTTCCAGGAGTGAAGTGAGTCCTTTGTAAACCAGAGTTGTAGCTGCACTGGCTTATGCACAGTGCTGGGCCAGTAAGAATGTATGACGGGGGGAATAGTTTTGCCTGAACCTAGGTTCAGATCAAAATATGTCTGTTCGGGCATTTGGACAATTGCTCGAACTTTTGCCTATTTGGCCTCCTGTTTGGAGGCAGCTGAGCATCTTATATAGACTGGGTATTTCTACCTCTTCTATACAGTACATGGCAGCTGTTAATGGTTCCCAAGAAAGCAACTGGGACTGGTACCTGCTCCTTTCGTAGCAACTGCTGCTGTCACTGGAATGACATAAATCCATTGCCACAAAAGCAAAGGGGTCTGGATAAGAAGTGATATCATTGCCCAAATATGGTCCCTGGTCATTGTGGGCAATAGCACTGACCAGATATGGCCATGGTCATATTTGGTCATTGATGTCACTACTGTACTCACCCCTTCCTTGTATATCCTAGGGAGCTGTCAATCAGCTATGAACATCATTAGGATCAATCATATACTCTGGGTCCCTTGGGTTTTTTGTCTCTGTGAGGTGGTTAGTGGTGGACATTTTAATTGATGATGGATTTACAATGAGGAACTTTTGGGGATTTGTAGTTTTTCAATAACAAACTTATGAAACATATGGGTGTTTTAATTTTACGTTACTTATTTTTTTTTTTTGTAAATGATTTACTCATTCATGTGGTGAGTGGTATCTGGGTTTCCTCCTATTTTTACGAGGGACTTGATTCCCCTTATCAGGGCACCCCTTCCTATGTTGAGGGCATGTGGTCTGATATGGTTGAGTATGGATGGGGGGTGCGCACTCACCCAATCCCCTTCTTAGGGGACCTGCACACTTTTTTTTTTTTTTTTTCTTTTTTGTGTATGAGGATCCCTCTTAAAATTCATACCAGACTGTTGGGTCTGGTGTGGATTTCATAGGGTCCTCACACATTTTTTTTATTTTTATGTGAGCTACCCTTAAAATCCATACCAGATGCAATTTTTTTTTTCATTCTTGCTGTAGGATGTGCTACAGCAAAAGTGACATTTGCCAAAAAAAATGCACTCTGACCCTTCCAAAGATCTCCCAAATAATGGATGATCTATGTGCTGTGATTTCTTTTTTAAAAAGGATGTCAGAAGAGCAATATGATTTGCCAGCAACTTAAAAGCATGTTTCCTTTGTAAATGTCAGTGCTTAAAAAAATCATTCTCTTTTTAACAACTAACAACTTTTTGCTTATTAGGCCACAAAACGGGCATTTTTTGATTTGACAAATTTGGCTTCTATTGATTTCAATGGGGCTTGGATTTGGCATTCAAACTGCTTTGAAATTTGCCAAGCACTGCTCAAACCCAAAGCTCACATCTACCAGCAGAATAGAGCACTTGTATATACTCAGTAGAACCTCATTCTTCCTTTGGCTTCCCTTTGGCTCTGAACAGGTTGAGGGAGTTTGTGAACGATATTTGTATGCAAATGTATATTTTAATTTACTTTATACTTTTTTTTTATAGTTGAAAGCATGTGTATTGCTAAAGTATTTTTGTCCTCCGATGACCAAAATAGAAGACATGTAGCATACATTTGTACATGTTCTGTTGATGGGTCTACAGTACAATTCAATTTAACAGTTGACAAATAAAAGTGGAAGCTTACCTCCTAATCAGAATGACTAAACCTCCTATGACTACGTCTTACTTCACAATGGTAATTAATTTGCCAATACAACAATAAACCCCTGAGCAAAGAATGCAGAAGGCAAAACTAAGATGGAAAGTTCTCCTGTGTGAAAGTGCTGTCATAAAAGAATTTAAAAATACACTGATGACCATAATTTTCTGAATAGTATTGTATTCCCAGAGGCAAGGAAAAGAAATCAATTCTGAGCTGACAGGTTACCGACAGATTTCTTGCTGTGATCATAACATGATCAATACCAGTAACTTAATGCATACAATTAAGTTGAGGTATAAAGTTGTGTTTTGTAACTTAATTCTTACCCCCCCCCCCTTCCCCACAGCCCTATGTTCCTTCTAATCAATTTTCTGTGTGTTTTAAACAATGAATAAAGAGAACTGAGCAATTAGCGAAATCCTTTAATGGTTTAGGATACAGATTATTGAGCAGGCATATATGTCCGCTGTTTCAGATTTAAACAGGGTTTGAATCTCTGAGGTGTGCTCAAAGTTCTTCTGCCCTGGTAGGATAGCCTTTACATTACTTACAGAATGTTATGAGGTTTTTTTTTTTTTTTTTTTTCATCTTTTCTTATTTCATATCCTGAGGATTAAAACAGTTTATGCAATTGATTGATGGTACAAACATTCATTATTTTATTTTTCTTCCTCGCTGTCCTTTAGAGAAGCATGGATCAATGCTTTGCATTAAGCAACCAAGATGAAGTGGATTGTTTTTGCAGGTGATTACTTGTTTTCATATAAAACTTGTCAAAAGCTGATAACCACAATAACAAAATAAAGTCTCATTTATAGCAAAACTGGCTTAATGTCTGCCATTTTACATATATAACTGTGCAATTTCATAATTTATGATTAAATTGCATGTGAAGCCAGTCCATTTTTTTTTTTTTAGTTTTGGACAGATTAGGAAATGTTTAGGACTGTTACCAGAACAGGTGTAATAGTACCTCCTGGTTTTGTAACAATTAACGTTTTAGATGTCTCATCACCTTTCTGGAAATGGTAATAAGAAGAAAATGTGCATTTCCTCAGCAAACATCAAAACAGTAATAAAGACTTGGGAGGGTTTTAATACTACTGCCCTCTATACAAATGGCTTTTCAGAAACATTAATGTAATATTTTATGTATGTCAAGGTTTGCAAGTCTAGTTTTTAGCTACTACTAACATTCCAAGGATATGGGATGAGAATGAGGGTGGTGCATGATTTTTTGGAAAAAAAAGATTAGACAATGGTGACCTGTATTGTATATAATGTTGATCTCATAAACCTCATCCAGTCCTCCATCCTGCTAGACCAGTTCCAGCAACCTCTTCTCCCCTGCGCTTCTGGGCTTGCAGGTCCTCTGATGCCATCAAAGTAAAATGCAGATCTTAAAGCCATTCATCTGAGATGAGGATACTGAGAGACAGTCCACCCCCAGAGCACAGGGAAGCAAAGGAGAACACTGGTTACAATTCAGTAAAACTGCTTTTTCCAGTAGCCTAGACCAGTGCTTTCCAGACTCAGTTCCCAAGAACCCCCAACAGATCATGTTTTCACGATTTATTTCACTTTGTATATGTGCTTACATTAATATCAACTGCTTGATATTTATGATGGCTTTCAAATTCCTGAAAAGTGGCCTGTTTGTAGGTACTTGAGAAATTTGATTGGGAAATCCTGCCCTAGACCTAAACAAATATTTAACCCTTGAGATTGAGGGAGCATTTTCCTTTCCCTAGAGATGAGTATTCATATTCTGTGGTCTACTTAAAGTAGAACATCACTCAAAATGTGAAGTACTGCTCATTCTCTCCCTCTTCCCTTCCTGTAATAGAGTTGTGGGTATTGGAAGTAAGGAAGGGAATGACTACTGTTTTTTGTTGGTTTCCATTTCCTCAATCCTCACCTAGGTGAGGATGATGTTGCTTATCCCACCCACATCCTAACCTGCAGCCTCCTGGGACATGTCACAGGTCCCTGGTGGCTGCAGGACCAGTCCCCCTGCACCCTGCAATATTGAACATGTGCAATGGGGAACCAGCTGTGATTCTTTAGAAAACCACAGTCACCTCCCAAATCTAAGATGGTGGTGCGAGGGACCCACAGAAGTAAGAAGAATCTGTTGTGGGAAGACCATGCTGAAATCCATTGATTAGTAAGCACTGTTAATTAAAAAAAAGTTGGAGAAACTTCTCTTTTTAAAACATATATTTAACTTATTTGAGCAAACTAAATTAAGTGATTTAAGTTGCATCTAGAATGAGGTCTCCATGACTGTTTGGTAAGATATATACATGTGACTCTTATCCACAGTCATCAATTTAGGCTAAAGATCTGCTGACTTTGGGAGTGTAGAAAATCACTTTCTAGAAAGCAAAATTGAATGTAATTTGTGTAGTGGAATGCTGTCTGATGATCATGTCTTATTAACAACCAGATGATATGTAAAATGTAATTTAGCTATTCATATAAAACTATTTAAATATATTTACATATCTGCATTGTTGCCTATAATTAAATATATTAAAGAAAGATGCATATTGATTAGTCAACTTGTGACAACTTGTAATTGTAGTTGTATTTAAAATTAAATATAAACTCTGAGGGTGCAGGAAGATTCTTTTCTTCATGTGTTTTATTTTATTCCGCAAAACCAGATTCTGTAAAAGCACAAAATCCTTTACTCTGGCAACATTCTGCAAATAAAGGCCACTGTGTGAGAGCCATGGTTTCCCACAGAGGTCTGACATGTCCCTTGCTGAGTCCTAGGTACAGTCTTCCAATCAGCAGCAAGTGTGAGCTTTTTGCTGGCATAGCCAAAAAAAGACAAGCTATAATCTTCGCCCGGAGTACTATATTAAGATACAGCCCATCTAGTACAAAGTTTGTAACTGACTGCAAATTCAGCTCAGTTTTCTGAACACTTAAACTTTTTCTTCCTTCAAATTTAAAAGCAAGCTCTTTAACTCTTTAAAAGTTTTCTAAAGCCAAATCTTCCTTGAGCTTCGGTTTGAGTAGGAGACGCTTAACAGATTTTTTTCAGTCTGCTTTGTTTGAAATTTCCCCTGCTTCTTGTTTCGGAGGATAAATGGAAATCTGCCTAAAGTGAGGAAATCCCTTCTTAGGGTCTATGTACACTGGGCTTAAATGCTAATTCCCTTGACAGAAAAAAATGATCATATAGAGCATTGTTGTACAGGAGTTTAGGAGCTTCTAGGAGAGTTTAGGAGCATTCAGCCTTTTTGCTGCCAGAAAACAGCTCTCAAAAATGCAAAACAGAAGGGTTTTTTTTCTGCCTTTTAAATGCTGGGTTTTATCCTATGTGTGTGCATGGACACATAGGATAACATTAACTACTTCTACAGGCAAAATGCTAAACTAGAAGCAGAATATTTTTTAAGCCAGTATCCATGGTGCCATAGTTATCATTGGGCCGCTGGAAATTGCCCCCTATCTGTTTTGGTGACAACTGTAACATTTTAAACTGCTTTTCAGTCTCTGTTTCAGGCAGAATGTTCTCCAGGACAAACAGAGAAGGGTAATCTTCCAAATGGGGAAAGTGGTGATTAAAAGCTCACAGAGGTTCTAACTCTTCCCTACTTTAAGCCATGAACACTGTAAGCGTAAAGACATTTTTTTTCCCACAGGCATTTGCAGCTTCAAAAACTTAGTAAAAAGCCAAATTGTTTCATGCGAGCCCCATATGTTAATGTGTTTTTGGATTCTATTGGCCAGAATTCTCACCATTAGAATACATTAACATGGGAGCGTGTGTTAAAGCGCGTTGATGTAATCCAACCGGGGGAGTAGGGGGAGGTCAACGCGGGAACAGTTCAAGTAAAACAGGAAAAAGCATATGCCCACGGATCCGACAGGGTGCCTGGTCTCCCAGGGATAGAACGTAAGGCACAGGTACCTGTTGGGGTCCGGAATTGGCGGGTGGTCTCTCCTGTTGGACTGGGGTCTCAGGCAACCGGCAAGCAATCCCCCTGGACTGGGGTCTCAGGCAACTGGCAGGCAATCCCCCCCTGGACTGGAGTCTCAGGCAACTGGCAGGTAATCCCCCCCCCCTGGCCTGGGGTCTCAGGCAACTGGCAGGTAATCCCCCCCTGGACTGGGGTCTCAGGCAACTGGCAGACAATCCCCCAGATTGGGGTCTCAGGCAACTGGCAGGTAATCCCCCTTGGCTTGGGGTCTCAGGCGACTAGCAGGCAATCCCCCTTGGCTTGGGGGTCTCAGGCGGCTAGCAGGCAGTCTCCCCTTAGCTGGGGTCTCAGGTAGGTGGCAGGCGATCTCCCTCCTAGGCTTAGGGGTCTCAGGCAGAGTCTGGTCACGAGGGTCCGGCTGCAGCTGGGCTCCCTCCGTGACTGCACAGCGGAATGGATGACCGGAGCACCCGGCATCAGCTTCTTAAGGAGGAGAAGGAGAAGATAGTGGCAGGGGTGGTGAAAGACACACCTCTCGTCCTGCGCGGCAACAGGGAGAAAAACAGGTTTGGAGACGGGACACAGTGAGGGGGGCCAGGATGACACTGGGCCCCTGGGGACATCAAAAGGACCTGGTGGGGGAAATTGGTTAATGCAATTTGGGGACATGTAGCAAGCAAGCTGGCAGGGAGGAGGAAACTACAGTAATTGATTTTGGGCCATTTGGCAGGAGGACACGGAGGACATACAGATATTGAATCTGGGGACGTTTGGTACAAGGAATTAATAAGAGGATTAAGCCAAATTAATAATTGGTAGGGCCCTTATACCGTGACAAAAGCTTTGGACTCATTTGAGCAATCCTTTATGTGCTGGAGACATTTCTTCACTTTAATGCCCCATCAATGCAGGTCAAAGCATGTTTTTGGCAGTTTTGAGGTTTTTTTATGCTCCAAAGCTCCTCTACTGAATGCGCAAGTGATGTTTTTCCACCTGTAAACTTTCCTGCTATTAATCTCCTAAAACCACCTCTAGTATGCATGGACACATAGGCTAACAATGAGGGGAGTCTACAGGCAGAGAAAAAAAACTCAACAGCCCAAAGAAGCAACTTTTTGGTTCTAAAGGCTCAAGGTTTTTTACCTTCATGCATTCCATGCATGAAGGTAAACAACCTTCTCTGTGCAGCATTACTCCCAGCCACCTCTAATACTTATCTATGCCCCCTCTTGATCTAGCAATGTGCACTGGAGTCTCGGCTATCCCAGAACTCCCTCTCCTCATTGGCTAAGACAGAAGTGGGAGCCATTGGCTTCCACTGATGTCAATTACAGCCAGTTAACCAAAAAGAAGAGAGAGGGGACAGGGCCAAGTGTGTGCTGCTTACTGCATGGGCACCTGAAAGGAGGAAGGGGCCAGGAGTGCTGGCAGGGGACCCAAGAGGAGGAGAATCCAGGCTGTTCTGTGCAAAACCATTTTTTCTTAAAAAAAGAAAAAATAAGCTTTTAGAATCACTTTAAAGATAAAAAATAAGTTTGAACTTTAGCTGCTGCTTTATGTATTTTTATGTAAAAAAGTGAGCTGGCTCCTAAAACTAGTACACTAAATCTTTTGGAGCTCTGCAGTAACCAAAGTTTTATGCCAGATATGACTTTTAGACACAAAAAAATTATTATTGATCACAGGAGGAGGACATCATGCACTGAAATGGAAACACACTAAACTGTCCTCTGGCTCCTTGTCACTATGTTGGAGTCCTGTGGTTCTATGAGATCTCCCTGTGTCTGAAAATGAGAGTCATATACTTGACAATGTGTGATAACTTTTGGCAATTATGGGTCTTTTTACATTTTTTGCAAAATAGAAGTGAACAGCTAGTATATGCTGCAGATGCAGATCTGCTTGCTGCTACCACTGTCATCACTTGCCTCGCCACCTTGCAAATTTTGATTCTAAGTGTAGAAGACACTGGCAATTTAATCAACACTCAAAATACCTCTTCCTTTGCATATTTTATGTAAATTGCCATTATTTACTCAGATAGTATGCTCATGGTTTATAAAACATCAATATATTTTGTAAAAAAGAGAGGTTTATTTCTAAATAAATTATAGTTTTTAGTACAAAGAATGTAGAAAACAACCCTGATCTTATCTATTTCTCCACATTTTACTTTTAAGTGGTTGTAAACCCTTACATATACCCAGTAAGGTGACGGCCTCCTATATAAGTTGCACCTGTTTATCTGCATTTCCCTTCTGCTCTACAGCCTCCTAAATTACATATTTTACACAGCATTTCTCAGCAGTCGAAAGCAGAGGGCGGGGATCTGACATCACACACACTGCAGAGCTAGAGTACAGAGCTCTGTGAAATTTAATTGCTGATTGGAGGGAAGGGACACACCCCCTTCTGCATAAGCTCATTGAAAAAAAACACACAGTGGTGAGGCTCTGAGTCACCTGATTTGTGCTGGGGGGGGGGGGGTGCTATCACTGGGAAGGCTGAATTATTGACTTAAAGTGATACTAAACACACACTGTTTAATTTATAATGCCCCTTCCATTTCTGTATGTGGATGATGGCACTGTAGTTATTTTAATTTTAAAAAATTGAACTACCTTTTCCTAATCGATATAAAGCTGTCACATGACCCAGATAGTGTCTGCAGGAAAACATAAGCAGTAGGAACCTTTAGTCCTCTGCTGCTGGTCACCTGTTCAAAATAAAAAAACAGCCTTTGGAATACAAAGTAAGAATACATAAATATTAATAAACGGATTTAAATTATCATACAAATACATATTTGACATCAAATAAACATTATTTTAAGGATACAACATTGTGTGGGAGGATTTCTGCCGGTCACGGGCTGTGTCATGCCCCTCCAGCCTACCTCCAGGTAGGAAATGATCATTATAGAAACTCACTGAAAAGTGTGAATGTGCAGCTGCAAAATCCCTAGCTGAATTAGGGACATGAACAGATGGTGGAGATGGAAAGCAGCAGGATCAACAAGTTTTTTTTTTTGTTTTTTTTTTTGCAGATTAGAGAAAACTGATCTCTTAGTGACTGTGAGTGAATATGAACAGCATGTAATGCAACATTTATTGATAGTTTTTTTATGATGTGGGTTTAGTTATATAGTTAGTCTGGCTGAAAAAATACAAAAGTCCATCCAGTTCAACCATTAAAAAAAAAAAAAGTTATAATCCTATACCCACAGTTGATCCAGAGGAAGGCAAAAAAATAGTAGAAACTGTTAAATCAACAAAACATGAAAATGCTACATTTCTTTTAATTTGCAAAGATAAGTGCCATAAAATGGCTCTGACAGATCCCAGGCTGGAATTCCCCTGGCATTAGGGGGAAATAAAATGCTGTGACAGCAAGCAGCCTAGCCCACAAACACACACAGAGAACACATAAACTGAGTAATCGCACACAGTGACAGATCCAACACAACACACCACCACTAACATTGACACATAGTTACATAGTTAGTCTGGCTGAAAAAAGACAAAAGTCCATCCAGTTCAACCTTTAAAGAAAAAGTTATAATCCTATACCCACAGTTGATCCAGAGGAAGGCAAAAAAAAAAACCAGCAAAGCATGATCCAATTTGCTCCTGCTGGGAAAAAAGTTCCCTCCTGATCCCCCGAGAGGCAAGATATTCCCTGGATCAAATTTACCTATAAACCACACTTGCTGCTTTTGGATTTAGGCAAGTACACACAGAAGGAAATTCTTTTTTAATTTTTGAACGTTTGAACCACTTTATCCACTTGCCATCCAGGGGATATACCCCCCTTCCTTACCATGCCTCTTTTTGTTACTTGGCGCTGCACTAATTCAACTGATAATTGCGCGGTCATGCAATGCTCACACAAATGGAGCTTTCTTTTGGTGGTATTTGATCACCTGTGCGCTTTTTATTTTTCACGCAATAAACAAAAAAAGACCAACAATTTTGAAGAAAACCAATATTTTTTAACTTCAGCTATAAAAAATATATAGTAAACTCAAAGTTGATTATAAATTTAGACCAAAATGTATTCTGCTACATGTTTTTGGTAAAAAAAATCCCAATAAGTATATATTGATTGCTTTGTGTGAAAGTTATAGCGTCTACAAACTATGGTATAGATACTGCAATTTACGCCATTTTTTTTGCTATACAGCGCTGCGCTAGTTTAATGGACAATTACACGGTCATGCAATATGGTACATAAATTAATGTCCTTTTTTTCACAAAAATAGAGCTTTCTTTTGGTGGTATTTGATCACCTGTGCACTTTTTAATTTTGGTGCTATAAACAGAAAAATTTTGAAGAAAAAAAAAATTTGAAAACTATATTTTCACATTTCAGTCATAAAAAATATAAAAAAAACCTAAAATTTTGTCATAAATTTAGGCCAAAATGTATTCTGCTACATGTTTTTGGGTAAAAAAAAATCTCAGTAAGTGTATATTTATTGCTTTGTGTGAAAGTTATAGCGTCTACAAACTATGGTATAGATAATGGAATTTACACAGCTTTTACTTTCTGACTGCTCATCACATTTCTTAAAGTGCTAAAATACCACGATAGTACAAGCACCCTCAAATGACCCCTTTTTGGAAAGTAAACACCCTACGCTATCTGCTTAGAGGCATATTGAGTCCATGGAAGATTTATTTTTTTTCCACAAGTTTCTGGAAAATGACAAAAACATTTCTTTTTTTACACAAAGTTGTCATTTAAAAGATTTATTTCTCACACAAGCCATGGGTATATGTGGAATTACACCTCAAAATACATTCTGCTACTTCTACCAAGTATGGGGATATCACATGTGTGAGACTTTTTGGGAGCCTAGCCACATACAGGAGCCTGAAATCCAATGACCACTTTGAAAACCTGAAGGTGCGTAACTTCCTCATTTCACTTCTTCAATACCTATCACAGTTTCGGAGGCCCTGAAATGCCAGGATAGCACCAACCCCCCCCCGCCCCCAAACGACCCCCCCCACCCCCAAGGAATTTAAAAAGAGGCATGGTGAGCAGGGGCGGACTGACCATTTGGAAACTTGGGCATTGCCTGAAGGCCCGGGGTCAGTAGGGGGCCCCATGAGATGCCCCTGGTACCTTTTCCATAGGCTTTTTTGAGTTTTGGCAAGGACACAGGGGCCCCATGATCCCCTATTTCCCGGGGGCCCTATGAGTTGTCCGTTCGCCCCTGATGGTGAGTATTTTGCAGATCTCATTTTTTCTCACAAGGTTTTGAAATATAAAAAAAAGAACAGTAAAAATATGTTTTTGTTATTTTATCTTCATTTTCCAAAAACTTGTGGCAACAAGCGAGATCTGCAAAATACTCACCATGCTTCCTATCAAATTCCTTGGGTTGTCAGCTTTCCAAAAAGGGGTCATTTGGGGTGGTTAGGTGCTATCCTGGCATTTTAGGACCTCCGAAACTGTGATAGGTAGTCAGGAAGTGTAATGAGGGAATAAAGCCCTTTAAAAGCCTGAAGGTGATTTCTGGATTTTGGGGTCTTGTACTTGGCTAGACTGCCAAAACGTCTCTCACATGTGGTACCCCCATACTCGGGAGAAGTAGCAGAATGTATTTTGGGGAGTAATTCCACATATAACCATGGCATGTGTGAGCAATAAATCATTTAAGTGACAATTTTGTGTAAAAAAAAAAAAAAAAAAATTTTTTTTGTTATTTTCCAAAAACTTGTAGTAAAAACAAAATTCTTTTATTGATTTAACATGCCTCTCAGCAAATAGTTTGGGGTGTCTACTTTCCAAAAAGGTCGTTTTGGGGGGTGGGGGCGGTTTATGCCCAGCATTAGAAGTGTATGCCACACATCACTCACTCTTCTAACCACCTGAAGATCAAGCCTTCTCTGACACTTTGTTCACATGAAAAAAAACAATTTTTTGCTAGGAAATTAATTTAAACCCCCAAACATTATATATTTTTTTAAAGCAGTCACCCTAGTGAATAAAATGGTGGGTACTACAATTTTTTATGGCACATAGTACTCGTGCAGCAATTTTTTTTAAAGCAAATTTTAAAAAAATATCTTTTTTTACTTTTAATGAACAAAAACACAATATATTGGCCAATTATTTAGTAAACTATAAAATATGATGGTATGCTGAGTAAACGGATACCAAACATGACATGCTTTAAAACTGCACATGCCCCGTGCAATGGCGACAAACTGCATACATTTTTAATATCCATAAGCAACTCTTTAAAAGCTACCATTTTAGATTTACAGAGGAGGTCTACTGTTAGAATTACTGCCCTTTATCTGACGTTCACGGTGATACCTCACATGTATGGCGCAACCGCTGTTTACATACTGGCACAGGATCAATGCTTGTGCACGCAGGTGTGCACGCATGGGAGGGGCACGTTTTTTTTTTTTTATCTTGTTTTTTTATTTTTTTACACTGTACCTTTCTTTTTTTTTTTTTTTTTCTGATCATTTTTAGTGCTATCACAGGGAATGCAATTATCCCCTATAACTTCAAGGGGCATTGTCATATATTCTTTTTTCAGAAATCTGGAGTCTATCAGACTTTAGATAACTCCTCTACCCTTACATTATCTAATAAAACCAAAATTGGTGTGATCAGATGCTTTCCCAATTTGAATTGAATAAAAATTGTCCACGTATAAGTGGTACCCCATATGGAAAAAGGATGACACCAAGTCCCAAACTATCTTTCCACTGCTCCCCATGTAGTCTGGGCATCCGGGGGGCTCCACGTGACTATCTATTCCCTTGTAAAAACCAAAACTTATAAGTATAGCCTGTTGCCCTCTCCCAGGTCTTCTACATCTTGACCCCATATCTGGCACTCTTGCTGGGGAGAAATTGTTTGAATGCAAGGGAGCCAGAAAAATTAATGAGGGACTCATCAACGCAGATGTTTTGCTGGGGAGTATAGGCATCTGCAAATTTTTGGTTAAGATGATTTATAAGGGCCCGCATTTTGTGGAGCTGGTCAAATTTAGGGTCACCCCTGAGGATGACAGAGTGTATTGTCATTGAAATGCATAAATCACATTATATTCTTATATCTATGCCTGGCCATGGCAGCAGAGAACACGGGCATATGATGAATCGGGTCTGCGGACCAATACAACCGAAATTCATTTTTTTTAGTATTATTATTATACAGTATTTAGATAGAGCCATCAGTTCGCTCAGCGCTGTACATTACAAAGGAAGACAATACATGAGACAGTACAATAACAATACAGTACAATACACGAGGGGTTAAAGGGCCCTGCTCCTTGGAGCTTACAATCTAGGAGATAGTAATGCCCATGTTGAGGGTTAGGCCCCAAAAAAATGTTAATTCGGAAACCGTAATGGGTTTCCATGCGAATAGTCTGGCAAGGTTTGAATTTGGGTTGGCGGCGATAAATTGTTGTGCATATAAATTGCTTTAATCCACAATCAACGCATACAGATATTCCATGAAAAACAGTTCCAAAAATCAGGAGTTAAATTTGCTATTTCCACCTGAAATCTGGGTTGGGCAGGGAATGGGGGAAGTAGCTTGTACTGCACTTATGGGACTCGCCACGTCGCCAAGTCATACTGCAGTGCTGGTATTATTATTATTATTATTATACAGGATTTATATAGCGCCAACAGTTTGCTCAGCACAATATAACGGGAGACAATACAGCAACAATACAGTTCAATACAAGAGGGTTAGGAGGGCCCTGATCCTGGGAGCTTACAATCTAAGAGATATGTGAAAGTCCAGGATGTACTAGACCGCTGGTGTCACCAGTTCACCAAAAGGTAGCGCGGCACTAGTACTGGCACTCTGCTGCATATGAGCATCACCAGAATTTACAGACAAGTGCTAACAGAGATCAGTCCTGTCTCTGCAAACACTGCGGTTTTGTGTGCAATGTATCAAGTGACAGTGGCCTACTGACACTGCACTTGCTGGGGGAGAAGGGGGGGTAAGCTTAGGGGCTAAACGAAAGTGCCGGGGCTGATCCCGCTAACGCTGCATTTTTGGGGACGCTATACTAATGTGAATGCTGGTATAGTGCTGATCTGATCAAAGATATTGATTTGTTCAGACACTATACTAGTAATGGAGGTTTATTGTGTATGAGCGTCTTCCTGGCAATCAAGGGGTTGAATGTCATGACTAGTGTACTGACGGGCAATCTGACGCTATCTGGGAAGGGCGTGAAAACCACGGGAGCGCAAATCGTGTGTGTGTGTGTGTGTATATATATATACATATATATATATATGTATATGTGATTTTGTGCACCCATGCTGCCCTGTAGCAGTATTTCTGCTATAGAGCAGTCAGGGAGCGGTTTGTGTTACGTTGCTGCATTACTTTAACTGACAATTGCGCAGTCATACAACACTGCACCAAAATTAAATTTACGTCCTTTTTTTCCCACAAATTGAGCTTTCTTTCGGTGGTATTTGATCACCTGTGCGTTTTTATTTTTCGCTCTATAAAAAAAAAAGGCTGACAATTTTGAGAAAAATAACAATATTTTGGACTTTTTGCGATAAAACATGTCCAGTAAAAAATTTTTATCAAATTTTGTCAAATTTTGGCCAAACTTTATTCTGCGACATGTCTTTGCTAAAAAAAAATACCAATTTGTGTAAATTAATTGGTTTACGTGAAAGTTATAGTGTCTACAAATGGCAGGAAAGATACTGGGATTTTTTTAATATAATAATGGCAGAGATCAGCGACTTATGGCGGTGATCAGCGACTTATGGCGGGAATGCAGGACTGTGGCGGACATTTTGACACTGGGGGGGAACTGACTTGGGGTCACTGACATCCTCAGTGACACCAATACAGTGATCAGTGAAAAAAAAAAACACTGATACTGTACTAATGGCACTGGGGAGGAAGGGGTTAACTTTTTTCAATTAAAGGGTTAACTGTGTGAGGGGAGTGTTTTACTAGGGAACGGGGGTGTGTACTTCACAGGAACACGCTGATCCTGAGAGATAAACTCTTCTCTCAGGTTCAGCGTGCTCGCAACTGACAGGGAGCAGGAGCTGCAGTCGTGCTGTAAACGCTGCAGCCGTGCTCTCTGTCAGTGATTGCCGGTAATCGCCGGATTCTGGTGGGTAATAACCGGCCGGGACCCAGTGATTGACACCCGCGGCCGTGGGTAGGGCGGGCGCGCGCCCCTACCTTTTTTGTTAAATGACGTTTAAAAACGGCATTTAGCACAGCGGTGCCGCCCTGCCGCAGTATATACACTGCGGCTGGTAGGCAACAGTTTAAATGATTTATAAATATATACTCCTGTGCCACAGAACAAACCCCTCCCACTAAAATATAAGATGCTGCTGTGCACTAATGTAAACACTAAATCATCAAATAAACAGCGCAATACCCAACAAATGATACATAAAAAGAAAAATACTAGTATAAAAATTTAGAAGTGTCCAAAATAAATGTGTCCAACAAACAAAAAAAATAAATAAATTTCACATAATATCCAAATAAAATGAAAAACTCATAATGTGATTTAAAGTGTCCAAAATTAATGTGTCCATCAAAATATAAAAAATCATCAAAATATATATATAACATTATGAAACTTTAGCCTTTTTCGTCAACTTCAAAGTGCTTCACCAAAAACGAATACATTTATAATATGATTATCCTTCTGTAATAAGTGCTTCCACCATCCACCAGTAAGAAACCAACATTAATCGCACTCACCAGATATTGGTGAATAGTAAGCCTTTTAGGACTTTTAGGGATCCTACACCCCCTCTTAAGGCCTCCAGACCTCCATTCCACCACACCAGACTAAGAAGATTCTTCAACTTCCTTTCTTCAAACAAAACGCTCCACCATTGTGCCAAAGAAGAAAATATAGCATATAGTGTAATATTGCTACTAACTTCTTAAATATATAATAATGATGCCAGGTCATTCATGATATGCAGCAATATAAAAGGCTCTTTATTATGTAGCCTACAATGGCCAAACATCATCAGAAAAACATCCAGGATATACTGCAGAAATCCCACAACCAGCTGTGCAGAGGATGACAATGACTTGACAGTTTAAATGCAATCCAGAATTGCACAGGTTTTACTCTGGACATCACTGTAAAATCTTATACACACAATTATTAACTACGTATATAGGGATGCTTTTAATGTTTTTTTTTTTTCCTTATACCACATTTTACATCTGATCCTTCCACAGACATTTCAGCAACTCCAGAAATGAGTTTAGGAAATCCTGCCCTATGGCCACTTGAATCCTTGGGAGTGCAGAGAACGTAGGAACTGAAAATGTATACACATTACTTTCAGTTAATATGGAAATTCTGCTACATTGCTCAACTCTTTTTACAATCTCCCGTTTGTTAAAAAAACAACAACATGGAAACAGGCGTGGGATTAACATGCCTACAGATGCTCAGATGGTGGTTGGCAAGGCATGCTGTGATAGGGCCCTCCTGCTTAGTAAAGCTCAGCTTCTGATGATAAAATCTGTGAAAGAATGAACAACTACATATGGTCAGATCTAAAATGCTTCTATTTCGTAAAAATCTGTGCCTACATTAGGAGTACATTTTGGGGAAAAAGTTTGAGAAATCATGAAAATGTAAACTATGCCTGCAGCCTGGTACAGAAAACACTCACCAACATTAAACAGATATTGATCAAAAAGGGAAACCTATTTACTTATGTACATTGTTCAGTCAGGTTCTTGGCAAATAATGCTAATAGATACAAAACTAAAAAGTAAAAAAGTAATAATAATGGATAACCTTCACTACTAAAATGTACTAGATAACCTGTCTGTGAATAGGTAGCTTTTATGTCTTATATAATCAATGTGTTACGCTTTGGTTTTATTGCCTGTGAGCAGATATTGCATATTTTTAAACTCAATTGGTGTGCATGTATAAAATATTTATAAGTGAAATTGATTTACGTATCTGCTAGCAAATGTTCTAGTAGTGTTATAGGCATGTTAGAATAGTAATAGAATGAGATGCTGTCTCTCCATTGGCTGTCATTAGTATTGTTTTATTTAGTTATTTTTTTAATATGAAGCACCATTGTAGTTTGGCATAAAGAATGATAGACGGCACATAGGCTGATGAGAGTATGTTAAATTTTTAGATCACAGTTTACACACTGATCTGGTGATTAAAGTGGTTGTAAAGGCTTCAGGTTTTTTACCTTCATGCATTCTGCTTGCTCTGGGGGCACTAGGCAGAAGGGAGGGGCCAGGAGCACCTTCAGGGAACTTGAGAAGAGGAGGATCAGGGCTGTTCTGTGCAAAACCACTGCACAGAACAGATAAGTATGACATGTTTTTTTGTTTTTTTTTGCCCTTAATATCACTTTAATGAATTGATAGTGGATCTGTTTGTTAATCAGATTATAGGTTGGGGATAGGTGTCAGATTCTTAATATACAGCATGGTTTTTCTCCTAGTCATCCCTTGTCCACGCTCCCCCTACCCACCTCCTTGCACCATCCTGGGTTCCAGCCCCTACCCACCTCCCAGTACTGACCCTTTTAAAGAATACAGAGCCAAGTATTATTTTGTGGTTCTCAATAATTTGTATGGAATTTTTTGTTATTGATAACAAGAAAAGCAGTAAAATAGATCCCCCACAGCCAACAGCAATAATACCCCCCCCCCAGCAAGAATGGACTCCTGCAACAAAATACCATCCCAGCAACAGTATACCCTCAACAGCAATAACAGATCTCCCAGCAGCCAGCATCATTAGATTCTCCAGAAGCCAGCAACACAGACCCCTGTCTCAACAGTAGATCTATTTTAGCAACTGACTGCCCCTAAACATGAGCCAGAGGTGATTCTGATCAGATTGCTATAAAATGAATAGTCACGATCCATAATGTACGATACTACATGATGAGGGGTAATTGCCAGAGAACCTGAACACACTGCTCTGGAAAATACAGTATACCAAGGCAAAATGGGATATAAAAGCATTACAAATCTGTACATTTTTCCTTTTTTCTTGGGTAAAAATAATTTTTTAATTTAAAATGAGAACTATTCATTGGACAGTTTTTGATACACTGATTGGAGAACCAAATGTGCTATTGAGCAAACCTCTACATTTTCGTCCAATTTTTCGCTTGGTTTTCTATCCTTCTATGGGCAGCTTTATTACTGATCCTACCCTCTGCTGTCTCCTGGTAAACTTGGGTATTATCATTACCAAGCAGGGGCGGACTGACCATTTGGAAACTCGGGCACTGCCCAAGGGCCCGGGGTCAGTATGGGGCCCCATTAGATGCCCCTAGTACCTTTTTCATAGGCTTTTTTGAGTTTGGGAAAGGACACAGGGGCCCCATGATCTCCTATTGCTCGAGGGCCCCATGAGTTGTCAGTCCGCCCCTGTTACCAAGCCAAATGAAATGACCTGTTGCTTTTATAAGTGCTGAGGGAAGGAAAAATTCTCAGTGTTACGGAGAAGTTATTAATAGTTTGGAGATTTCTATTTAAAGCAGAACTCCAGTCAAAAATGGCCAAAAAATATAATTGAAAAAATAAGTAAAATTAAATTAAACAATTAAGCTCTGTTGCAATGCTCACCTTCAAGCCAAAACTCCTCAGTAATTCTTTGTCCTTGGTGTTGTGGCTCAAAGATGGCCAGCACTTTCCAGTGCCCAGCCTGTTCAGGGCCTGTCCCCAGCCTGTGACTGGAAGTTAACGAAGAAGCAGCACAATAAGATAATCTGTCATTTGATTTCTCCAATATGCATGCTTCTCGTCAGCGCATGAACTGGCTCCTTGTTCTTCTTATTCCTCTTCCTCTCTGAGCTCTGCTGTACAGGTGCTCGAAGAGACTAATACTAAGTAGGAATGAGTGATTATGCCCTAATTTGATTCACCAACAACAAACCCGAACCTAGTGGTAATTCTCATTGAATTCACTGGGTCGTGCATCTTCTTAGCAAGTTTTGGCCATTTTTAGGGCTAATAGGCAAACTACTTAACCACTTGCCTACCAGGCACTCATACCCCCTTCCTGCCCAGGCCATTTTTCACCTTTCAGCGCTGTTGCACTTTAAATGACAATTGCACTGTCATGCAACACTGTACCCATATGACATTTTTTTTTTCAGAGATTTCCTTTGGTGGTATTTAATCACCACTGGTTTTTTTTATTTATTGCGCTACAAACAAAAAAGACCAAAAATTTTGAAAAAAATTTGTTTTTCTTAGTTTGTTATAACATTTTGCAAATAAACAATTTTTTACACAAATTTAGGCCAAAATGTATTCTGCTACATGTCTTTTTTTTATTTTTTAGTTGGTAGGAAAGTTATAGAACGTGTATATATCTAAAAGTTAATACGTTCTTATGTACTGACAGTGTTTCTCATTTCTTGAGGACCAAAAATGCCAGAACAGTACAAATACTCCCAAAATGCCCTCTTTTCAGAAAGTAGACTGTCGTATTTAGTAAGAGGCATGTTGAGTTTTTTTGAAGTTTTTATTTCTTGTCATAATTTTGTGGAAAATTTAGAAAACAATTTTCAGTTTTTTCTTTTTTTTTTTACATACTGTCACCAATTCAGAACAGAGTCATATTAACTGATGCAGCGGTGATCAGGGACACTGACTGGTGACAGTATGTTACACAAAAAAAAAAAAATTTTTTTTTACACACATTGATTACTTATACCATTGAATTACATTGGTATAAGCAAGCATTTTTACTGAACAAAACTGATTGTAGTTTTTGTTGTGGCCAGCTTTGATTGGCTATAGCTCATCACATGCTATTGATGGGCTGTGATTGGTCCATTCTGACACCACTGTGACCACTCACAGCTCGCAGCAAGTTGTAAGCAATGAATGGCATGAAAGGAAGCCATTCATTGTGCACAACTGTCCTGTGATCTGCTGTGATTGGTCATCGTTCATGTCCCGTAGACACAGCCAACAGATTGCGCCAGGACGAAGCCTGATCCTGGGAGGACGTCATATTGCAATAGGCCAGGTGGGAAGGAGTTCTTAAAAACAAAAGACATGGGGAGCTGGGCTTTGCCATGAGGCTTAGAGTTCAACTTTTGGTTGAAAATTAAGCTGTAGGTGCCCTTTTTGGGTCGAAAATTAGCATCAAAACACTGACTGCATCCACTTGGATACAGCTATTGTTTAGGCATTGAAACAGCCACAGGTGAAGGTTGTGAGTATACAATAGCTGTCAGGGATGATTCCTCCATTATCTGTAAAGTACTAGTTTCCCATACCTCATCCTGCTTCCCCAGGTAAGCCACACACCTGGCCATCCACATGATGGAAAAGAAAACCTGATTGATTGGACAAGGCCACCTTCTTACAGTGCTCCGTGCTCCAATACTGATGCTCATGTGCTTATTATAGGAGCTTTTGACTGTGGCCATGGGTCTGCAGCTATGCAGCCCCATATATTACAAACTGTGAAGTCCATTTTGTTGTTTTCAAGAAAAAATCCACTTCATGGACAATGCTTACTTGCTACCTGGTATATCCCACCTGCTTTCAGATGCCATTGCAATGAGATAATCAATGTTATTAACTTTACCTGTCAGTGATCTTCATGTCTGATCAGTGTATAGCCTTGCAACCTTACAACCTTCATCCAACCCTCTCATAAAAATGAGTCTCTCATAAGTTTTGATCTTCACCCAAGCCATATGATCTGTGCAGATCTCCATTTAAAATAAGATTTCCTCTGTGGTTTTTTTTTTATGTTTTTTTTTTTTCGTGAAAGTCCAATGCAATGCTCTCAGAGGTTATATGTGAAAATCCAATAATTCTCTCCTGGGAACAATGGGTAAAAATCTGTCATGAGAAGGTGGAACAGCCACTGACAACCTGAAAATGCTGAAAAAAAACCCTGCAGCTTAGTAGCTTCAGATATTTCTTGTTCTTTCAGTCCTTATACCAGCCACAACACACACAAACATTGCCATTCCACATACTGACTTCCACCTATGTGGGGGGCAACCCATTATAAACTCCTGGTTAACACATGTAGTTCTTTAATGGTCATCCATTGCC